>NC_045973.1:32049211-32352267 GCF_010909765.2 Amblyraja radiata
AACTGTTGCAGGAATCAATGGGTCAGGCAGCATGTGTGGAAGAAAATATAAGAATATATAAAATTATAAAAGGACTGGACAAGCTAGATGCAGGAAAAATGTTCCCAATGTTGGGGGAGTCCAGAACCAGGGTCCACCGTCTAAGAATAAAGGGAGGCCATTTAAAACTGAGATAAGAGAAAAAAACGTTTTCACCCAGAGAGTTGTAAATTTGTGGAATTATCTGCCACAGAAGACAGTAGAGGCCAATTCACTGGATGAATTTAAAAGAGAGTTAGATAGAGCTCTAGGGGAATCAAGATATGGGGAGAAGGCAGGCTTGGATGATCAGCCATGATCACGATGAATGGCGGTGCTGGCTCAAAGGCCCAAATGGCCTCCACCTGCATCTATTTTCTATGTTTCTATGTTTAAAATGGAGAGGAGACATTTTGGGTTGGGACCCTTCTTCAAACAGGAGGAAAAAACATTGCGAACATTATTAACTTTTTATAGAGTGTAAAGAAAGATTAAAGTATGTAGATAAAATTAAGGTAGCTAAAATGTTATGAACCTAATATTGAATATATATTTTGTTTATTCAAAAACACCATCATATTGTGAAATCTTTATCTGGATGGAGAAGGAAGGGTAAATAAATCTTCTGCCCTCACCCAGTTTGGGTTGTACATGACTGAGGACTCACAAAGTGGTCCATTTTTCAATGGCTTCTCAAAGGCTTTATGAAATGGATAATAATTGGTGAGGTACAAGTGATGTCCCTATCTGGTTAATGGTATTGGTTTAATAATGTCAAGTATACCGAGTTGCAGTGAGAAGGTTTGTTTGTGTGCCTTCCAGTCAAATCATACCACTGTATACACGATTTCAATCAAGACATACACTAGTACAAGAAACGAAGACACAAAGCGCTGGAGTAACTCAGCGAGTCAGGCAGCATCCTTGGAGAACATGAATAACCAACATTTCGCGTCAGAACCCTCTCCCATACCTGAAGTGTCATCTCTACATGTCCTCCAGAGATACTGCCAGACATGCCGAGTTACTCTAGCACTTTGTGTCATTATTTGCAGCATAATCAAGGACCAGTCTCACACCAGTCACGTCCTCTTCTCCCCTCTCCCATCAGGCAAGAGGTACAGAAGTGTGATAGGCATACCTCCAGATTCAGGGACAGTTTCTTCCCAGCTGTTATCAGCAACTGAATGGTCCCCTTATCAGCTAGAGAATGGTCCTTGCCTCTCATCGACCTCATTGGAGACATTCAAACTATCTTTAATTGGACTTTATTGTTATATCTCAATGTTATAAATTGCTCTGAATGTTGTACCTTTATCTGTTACCTGTGCACTGTGGACAGCTTGATTGGATTATTTTTCAACTTTTTCTTTAAACTTTAGATACAGTAAGGAAGCATACCCTTTGACCCACCGAGTTGGCACCGACCCGCGATCACCCCAAACACTAACACTATCCTACACCCACACACGAGAGACAATTTACAATTATACCAAAGCCAATCTGCATGTCTTTGGAATGTGTGTGTGTGTGTGTGTGTGTGTGTGTGTGTGTGTGTGTGTGTGTGTGTGTGTGTGTGTGTGTGTTGGGGGGGGGGGGGGGGGGGGGGGGGGGGGAACTGGAGCACCCACATGGTAACGAAGAGGACCTACAAACTCCATACAGACAACACCCGTAGTCAGGATCGAACCTGTGTCTCTGGCGCTGTAAGGCAGCAACTCTACCGCTGAGCCACTGTGTCGCACTTCCTGCAAAGTCTTTTCTCTGACTGGATGGCACGCAAAACAACTTTTCACTACACCTTGATACATGTGACAACAATAAACTAAAATAACCTTTACATCCTGTGGGCAAGGCAGTCTCAACAAGTCGCTAGCCTGCTCGTAAATTGAATGTCTATCACCACTGTAACTCTTTGCGTTCTGAACAAAATGTGTGTGTTCTCTTGAGCTACCAGGGATGCTCTCTTTCACTCGTTGCATTGATCAAAGACTCTGCTGTAGAATCCATCTGGCTGCCTGTCTATTATTAATATGTCATAGATGGCACCAGATTCACAAAGATTTCTAAATCTGGGTTTAAAGTGGAACATGTGGTGTTGCGAAATGCAAGGTGGCAACACATAGCGATGCGCGAGGGAGAGAATGTTGAGGTGGAAACGCAGTAAATCAGCAGTAATTCTGTTCTGACACAGTTACATGGACAGAAGCCGCTTGTGTTTTGACAGCCGTGGACTTCATTGTGCTTTGCATTTCCCCCCGCTGAATGGCAACCATTACAGGTGTGACTGGCAGAGTGAGGACCTTCTGTGAACTGTATCACTTATAAGGAGTAAAATTTAGAAACTCGTCATCACGAGGCTTTGTTGTGACAAGTGGCGTTGGCACATTTGTGGGCGGCACGGTGGCACAGCGGTCGAGTTTGCTGCCTTACGGTCCCAGACACCCGGGTTCGATCCCGATCCTGTTTGTACAGAACTTGTATGTTCTCCCCGTGACCACGTGGGTTTTCTCCGGGTGCTCCGGTTTCCCGCACATTCCAAAGACGTGCAGGTTTGTAGGTTAATGGACTTCTGTAAATGATCCCTAGTGTGCAGGATAGAACTAGTGAACAGGTGAACTAGTGAACTAGTAAATTGCCCCTAGTGTTTAGGTGTAGGATAGTGTTAATGTACGTGGTGAAGACTGGTCAGCATGGATTGTGTGGGCTGAAAGGGCCTGTTTCCACGCTGTATCTCTGAACTAAGCAAGTGAGTTTCCAAGCATACAAAAGTATTAACCCTTTCAGAAGAGAGGGGTTCATTGCAAAGACACTCTTTACTATCCACCCATTTTCTCCAACCATGAAGGTGCTACGTCACATTGTGCTGAGCCGAGGGGAGCAGTGGTCCATTTGATAGTAGCGGCCAAAATACCCAAGCTAGTCAGCGATTTCTTTAATGAGACAGGGTGGGTGGCAGGCATGAGAGATAGTGGTGTACAGTTACTACAGCAGCACCCTTCTTGATTTATCTGCTCCATTATGTCTGATCAACTCATCGAGACCCAGACTAAGTTACACCATCTTTCACCAACTTCCATTATCTCCTCATCCTTCCAACCTACTGAATTACAAAAAAAATCCAAACTCTTACTGTGCACTCACCTTTATCCTACATCACCAACCTCTCGATACTTATTATACAGCATAGGAACAGTTCCTTTGGCCCAATATGCCCACTCCGACCAAGATGCCCCACCGCCACTAGTCCCACCTACCTGCGTTTGCCCCATAGGTTTCTAAACCTTTCCTATCCATGTACCTGTCCAAATATCTTTTAAGGCTATGATAGTCCCTGCCTCAGCTACCTCCTCCAGCAGCTCGTTCCATATACCCACCACCTTTTGTCTGGAAAAGTAACCCCTCAGGTTCCTATTCAATCTTTCCTCTCTCCTTGAAACTATGTCCTCTGATTCTTGATTCACGACAGTGAAACTAGTACGACGACTCGGATGGGGACAGAGAGCGAGTGGATGCAAGGGTTGCTTGAAGTTAGAGAAATAAATATTCTACCGTTGGGTTGTAAGCTGCCCAAGTGAAATGTGAGGTGCTGTTCCTCCAAGTTAAAGTTGTGCGGGGATAGTTTATTACATCAAAAGGCCATAAGACATAGGAGCAGAATTAGGCCATTTGGCCCATCAAGTCCACTCCATCATTCGAACGTGGCTGATCTACTTTTCCCTCTCAACCCCATTCTCCTGCCTTCTCCCCATAACCTTTGACAGCTGCACTAATCAAGAGTGGTGGGTGTCTGGAACGCACTGTCATGGGTTATGATGGAGGCAGAAACAAGAGTGGCGTGTAAGAGGCTTTTAGATGGGCACATAGATATGCAGGGAATGGAGTGATACAGATCAGGCAGAGGAGATTAGTTTAGCTTGTCACCAAGTTCGGCATGGACAATGTGGGCTGAAGGGCCTCTTCCTGCACTGCAATGTACTATGTTCCACGTACTTCTTCTTCTTGCAAATGAACCATAAATAAACCAAAGGAATATTTAGATCTCAAGCCGGGTGTTGAGCAGCCAGGTTGCTGCCAGTTGATGGGCTGGCTCCCCAACTTGTTCCTGCCTGGCGTTGGATGAGGGCGCTACGTGCCATGACCTTGCCGCGGAGACCAGCCAGGAGTTGACGAAATGTAAGCGACCCGTCCAGCTTTACGCCGAGGTAAGTGGGTGTTTGAGGTAGTTCCATGTACTGGGGTTAGCTTGAAGACACTTTGCTATGGTGGCTGTCCTCTGATACATGGCACGAAATTCCGTTCAGACCGAAAGGTCTGAATGACAATAAAGGATACTTATACTTATACTTATGTAGTGGACGGAACAAAATAAAGCTTAGTCCTGGCTGTAACTGTTGGCATTGGAAGTCATAATTACAAAACCCTAAGGAAAGGAAGCAGAAATTAGTCTGAAGAAGGACCTTGACCCGAAACGTCACCCATTCCTTCTCTCCAGAGAGACGCTGCCTGTCCCGCTGAGTTACTCCAGCATTTTGTGTCTACCAGGAATTCGCCATGTGGCCCAGCAATTTAATAAGACCATGTGAGATTTTATAGTTCAGATCCGCTTTCCCGCCCGATTCCCATAAAAAGCACCATCCTTTGTTGCCAAGAAACACGTTCCTATTTATTTTTGGAGTCAGCTGTTCTACTGCTGCGCCATGTAATGTGTATAGAAGTGAGGTTGCTAGGTTACGGGATTAGCAATCCAGAAACCTGGACTAATAAAGGGCTCAACTTCCACACTGGTGATTTGAATTCATGTTTTATTTGAAATGCTGATAAAAAGAGTTGAATCTCAGAATCATTCTTGACTCATAACATTTGACAAGTGACAATGCCATGAAGGCAATCAGATTCACTTTCAAATGACGAAAGGGAAGGGAGCCCTGAAAGAAGGATCTCAACCCGAAACGCCGCCAGTCCATTCCCCCCCCAGATACTGCCTGGCCGCAGAAAACCCGGAGAAAACCTGGAGCATTCGGAGAAAACCCACAGGGAAAACGTACAAACTCCGTACAGACAGCACCCCTAGTCAGGATCGAACCCAGGTCTCCTGCGCTGTAAGACAGCAACTCTACCATTGCGCAACCATGCTGCCAGTCTATAATGCGATAGTCTTTTTTACAACTCAAGCTGTTCTTATTAGTAAAACTTCATTAAAGTTGTCACTCTGGTACTGAGATGTTGTGCCTTCAGATCATTGTCCTGCGTGTAACTACCCCTCTGTGAGTTGAGACTCCTCCTCACCTGTATCCACCTATCACTTGCACGGCTTTGTGCCTCGGGGCAGCACAGTGGGGCAGCGGTAGAGTTGCTGCCGTACAGCGCCAAAGACCCAGGCTCAATCTTGACGACGGGTGCTGTCTATACGGAGTTTGTACATTCTCCCTGTGACCGCATGGGTTTTCCCTGGGTGCTCCAGTTTCCTCCCGCACTACAAAGATGTACAGGTTTGTAGGCTAAATTTTCCCTCGTGTGTAGGAGAGTGCTAGTGTACGGGGATCGCTGGTCACCGCGACCTTGGTGGGACGAAGGCATGTTTCCGCGCTGTAGCTCTAAACTCTAAAAACTCTCTTATCCAGCTTTCTCCACCCTGACTCCATCCAGCAAACTCCACACAGACAGCACCCGAGGTCAGGATTGAACCCAGGCCTCTTCTGAGGTGTACCGACCAGAAACATCATCTGTCTAATCCCTTCACTGGTGCTGCCTGACGCTCTGAATTCCCCAGGCACTTTGTGTTAACGTCTCTGGATGGAAGTGGGTTATTGTGATGGTGATGCAGTGCCCTCCACTTACTTTGCAGAAGTCACTCTGGATGCTGCCCAGTACTACTGATGATAATCTATGCTTTGTGAGTGCTCGTGTAGGCTGGAGATGGATTGTGTTCTGTTCTGTAAGTCTGATCCTGGTCACGGTGACCTACAATCGGGAGGTATCAACTTTATCAATAGTTGGATTGCCGGCTTTTATAACTGCTTGCCCTCTTTACCACTTAGGAACTGATTTATTATGGTTGTCGTAGACTTGGATTACTTTGATTTGCACTGCGGCCAATTGTTGCCCTGGTTCTTGGTTTCGTAAAAACCCTTCCCACATGTTACTACAATGCTTCTGGAGAGTCTGAATGTGTGGAATTCTCTGCCACAGAAGGCAGTGGAGGCAATTCACTGGATGTATTCAAGAGAAAGTTAGATATCGCTCTTGGGGCTAATGGAATCAAGGGATATGGGGAGAAAGCAGGAGCTGGGTACTGATTTTGGATGATCAGCCATGATCATATTGAATGGCGGTGCTGGCTTGAAGGGCTGAATGGCCTACTCCTGCACCTATGTTCTATGTTTCTGTGTTTCAACAGACATGAATGTTTTGATGCAAATGTTCTCCACCTTGTCATCTTCTACTAGGAAGCTTTAGTTGAGGCTCCACATGAAAATTGATAGGCTTTTCTCTCGTGTGGTATGACAGACTCAGTCAGTGCTTACTTTGGTTTATTTAGTTTAGAGATGCAGCATTGGGAAAAAAAGCCCTTTGCTCCATCGAGATCACCCATTCACCCTAGTTATTCCACGCTCGCATCCACTCCCAACACACTTGGGGCAATTAACCTGCACGTCTCTGAGATGTGGGAGGAAACCGGAGCACCCACCCGATCACAAGGGAGGACGGGCAAACTCCACACAGACAGCACCCGAGGTCAGGATCGAACCCAGGTCTCGGGCGCTGTGAGGCAGCAACTCTACCAGCTGCACCACTGTGCAGCACAGTGTCAACCTTAATGATGTTATTTCATGGGATTGTGAGAGCTAGTCTTTCATTCATTGTCTCGGGTTCACCGTATGTTTTGTGATGAATGACAGAATAGATGTTTTGGATTAGTGCTGGAATACTTTTCAATTATTTCTTGCCCTTCTGAGCTTCACTTCATAAAACATAAACCACTCTAACCTGCCCTCCCAAGTATTATGGCTGCATCAAGCCCCATTGCCTCAACTGTATCAGTTCCCCAAATCTCGCAACTTTCGAAAATTTAGTTTAGTTCAGTTTATTGTTGTCATGTGTACTGAGGTAGAGTGAAAAGCCTTTTTGTTGCATGCTAACCAGTCAGCCAAAAGACTATACATGATTACAATCAAGCTGTCCGCAGTGTACAGATACAGGATAAAGGGTATAACGTTTAGTGCAAGATAAAGTTTAAAAAAATCCGATTAAAGATAATAATAATAATAAATTTTATATTTATTGGGCGCCTTTCATACAAAATCTCAAGGACACCTTACATAGTAATCGAAATTAAAACATATAATCGGAGTAAAACAAGTAATTAAAGACATCACAATGACACAAATTAAAAACACAATTCAATCCAAAAACAGAAAATCAAAAACACAGTGTGAAGAGAGAGCAGCGGCAACCAATTCGTGCCAGCGTCCACTCTCCCTTCACGGCAGCCATCTTGGACACAGACCTACAGGACTACAGTTAGACAAAAAAAATCATCCCCCCACAGTGGATAGCACTGTGGAGGAAGGCACAATGTCCAGTCCCCACCCCATGTTCACACCAAAGTCAGGCCTATTGGGGCCACCGCAGTTGCCTCTACGGAGGCCCGATGTCCCTGGCCGTTCTCACCGGGTGGTCTTGCCCCGGCGTCGGGAGAGTCCTTTCGGCGGCTGGGCCACTTGGAACGGCCGCTTCCTGGTTGGAGCCCGCGGCTGCCGAAGCCGACAAGGCCGCGCCGGTTTGGCGCTCCTAGGCTCCAGATGTTAAAGTCGGCGACCGCTCTCCTCACTGCAGCCTTGCCGCCTCTCCGCTCCGCAAACCCGCAGCCCGGAGATGTTGCTTACGGCGGTCCAGCTCGCCAGAGCTCCAGCGCGGCGACCCAGGCAAGGCATCGCCCGCTCCGCTCCGCTCCAGCGCTCCAGCGCTCCAATGCTGTGCCGCCACGAGGTGCTGGGTGGTTCCCGCCAAGAAACGGCGCTCCAAGCCCGCTGGTAGGCCGCGACGACGGGTCGACGGGCAGCCCGGAAAAAAGGCTGCCACACCGACCAGGTAGGGACCTATAAATAAAGTAACACCTACCCCCCCACATTAAAAGACCATATCCCCTACAAACAAAAAAACAGGACTCACTAAAAACTAGAAAAAAAACGAATTTAAGACGGACGGCTGCTGCTAGCAGCCGTTCACCAAGATGGTTCGAAGGTTTCCGATAAGGTAGATGGCAGGTCAGGACCATTCTCTAGTTGGTGATAGGATGGTTCAGATGTCTGACAGCAGCTGGGGAGAAACTATCATCACACTTCTGTACCTCTTACCTGATAGGAGAGGGGAGAAGAAGGAGTGACTGGGGTGAGACTGGTGCTTGATTATGCTGTTGGCCTCGCCGAGGAAATGGTTTGTGTCCACAACTTTCTGGAATTTCTTGTGGTATTGGATGGTGCTGTTCCCAAACTATGCTGTAATGCATCCCAATAAAATGCTTTCTTCTGCGCATCTGTATAAATTGGTGAGGGTTGTTGGGGATGTGCCAAACTTCCTAAGCCTTCTGAGGAGGTAGAGGTGTTGGTGATATTTATTCCTAAGAGCGTGAAACTTTCAACCATTTCTACTTCAGCTCTGTCATTGTATACCAGGGCATTACTTCCACTTTAGACACCTCACCATTACAACTCTCTGAAATAGAGATTTCCAAAGTTACGAGTCCCTTGAGGCTCTTTTTAAGATCATGCTGAATCTTCCAACGCATTTTCACATAATTTCTCAATCTACCGCTAATCCTCTAAAACCCAAAAATCTGTCAATCTCAGTTTTTGAAAGCAATCAGCCCTCTAAGATAAAGAATTTCAACCACATTTGACCACATTTTGAGTGAGGGGATTTCGATCCAACGTTAGAGTGCACAGCTATAAGATGAGAGGAGGAAAGTTTAATGGCAAGTCTTTTACACAGAGAGTGGTGGGGGGCTCGAACGCATTGCCTGGGGCAGTGGTGGAGGCAGATATGCTAGTGACGTTTAAGAGGCTTCTAGGTAGGCAGTTGGAAGTACAAGGAATAGAGGGATATGGATCCTGTACTGGCAATTGAAATCAGTTTAATTGTAATAAGAAGGAACTGCAGATGCTGGTTTATACCAAAGATGGACCCAAAGTGCTGGAGTGACTCAGTGGGTCAGTCAGCATCTCTAGAGAAAACGGATAAGTGATATTTCAGATCAGGAGAAGGGTCTCGACCTGAAAGGTTACCTATCCATTTTCTCCAGAGAGTCTGCCTGAGTCGCTGAATTACTCCAGTACTTTGTGCCTATCTTCGAGGTCAGTTTAACAATTTAATTTGAGTTTTAACAGTAATTTAGTCATTTCTTTTCATGGAATGGAGACCAAAGTTTTCCTTGAATGCAGTTAAATTGTTCATATGGTGCTTTATTTTTCACATGTGCAACTGCACAGTAAAATTATTTTTGCTTTTTTTGGCACCATTTCCAAAGTCCAAAGTCCAGTCGGCGCTGTCGGCCCAGGTTCCTCCAGGGCCTTCCTACTTCGCCTTCGACCGGATCGGCCCGTGAACTGATGTCCCTCTCCTCGCAGTTAGTAAAGCCGCTGCCTCACATCACCAGAGACCGAGGTGCTGTCTGTGTGGAGTTTGCACATTCTCTCTTGGGTATCCTCCCACATACCAAAGACACGTAGGTTGGCAGATTAATTTTCCATAAACTGTAGAAAGGTGATGAGAATATACAGGGAAGAAATAAAATTAGATTAATGTAAAATTTATGTAAATGGCCAGTTGATGGTTGGCATGGACTTGATGGGCCAAAGGGCCTGGTTCTGTGATGTATCCTTTTCTGACTGTGACAGCAAAGCCCAACGCAATTGTGGCACGAACCTTTATCCACCTACACAAAAATTGTGATTTGTAAAGGACTTGGCTTCACTCTGTCTGATGAGCATTTCATTCTGAAGATCTGGCATCTTCTCTCTCTTACGATGAACTTGTCAGCATTCAGCTGCAGCTCAGCCCTTCCAATTCTTTCCATCGCCTCATGGAGATGACAGTTGCGCACGTTGTATTCTTCTCTGCCGATTTGGATGTCATCTGCTGCACCTTCTGCTCCCTTGCACTCCGTAAATCCTGACTCCTTTCTGCTGAGACACATCCTGACTTCTTCCAAAGCCAAAAGATAGATGTTGGAAGGCAGCCAACATCATCAAGGACCCACACCACCGTGACCATGCTCTCATTTCACTCCTGCCATTGCAGAAGGTATAGAATCTGAAAACCATGACCTCCAGGTTCAGGAACAGCTTCTTCCCAACAACCATCAGGCTATTGAACACTACAAACTCCAATTTAACTTCAAAATACAAATTGCCTTGGTTGCACTAGGGACTTCGGGCTTTTGATATGTTTTGCACTAATATTAGGGTTGTTGATTGATTGAACTATTTTTTGTTTGTATATCATGTTATCGATTGATCGTGAGAGTAAACCGGAGCACCTGGAGGAAACTCACATGCAAACTCCGCACAGAGCACCCAAGGTCAGGATCAAGCCTGGGTCTTTGGCAGTATGAGGCAGCAGCTCCACCAGCTGTGCCATTTTGCCACACTTATTGCCAATAATTAAGATTCTTCTTCATGTTGCACATTCCATTTCTGGCATCAAAGTGTGTTGAAAGCTTTGACCTTTGCCAATAAGGATGTCATTTTTTTCCGGAGCTGGGTTTTGGTTGCATTCCATTTAATTGCCTGGCTCAAGTCTTTCACGCAGAAGGACATCCTTAGACATCGCCCAACTGTAGAGTGTCAGTACGTTGACTATAAACCACATCTGACATGTGGACATAGTCCGGGGGTCTCCAATGAGGTAGATAGTAGTTCACGACTAGAGAGCAGTCCTGCACTACTATCCACCTCATTGGAGACTCTCGGACTATCTTTGATCGGACTTTACAGGCTTTATCTTGCACTAAATGTTATTTACAATATTCCCTTTATCGTGTATTTGTTCATTGTGGATGGCTCCATTGTAAACATGTATAGTCTTTCCGCTGACTGGTCAGCACACAATAAATGCGTTTTTACTGTACCTCATTACATGTGACAATAAACTAATGAGCAAAGGTTTATTTCTTGGAATTCCTTTTTTAGCTAGTTATCAGTTATCACAGTTAGGTTACAGTTATCTACAGTTTGCTTAGTACTTTATATGGGCGTAATCAAGGGGATTGTGATGTTTGGTGGACTGTGTCAGGTGGGAGGACTCGTTGCTCCTCGTTGCACAGGACAAAGGGAGATGTTTTTATATATAGTTTATCCTGTCTGTAGTGTGTGAGGGTGCAGCCATTTTGACGTCTTGCTGCCAGCATTGAGTAAAATATTAAAGAATTCTGTTGTAAATTGAAGACTCTCAAGTTTTGTGCAGACCTAGAAAACGAATACGAAAGGGAATAATAGATGTGATGGTCAAAATCATCAAAGCATCTGACTGCTTGATCAAAAGGGTAGATAAGGCTTTTTACTTATTCTTGAAGGGCGGTTCAGCAATCACCATATTTCTTGCAGTTCTCAGTAATGTCTTCTCCATTTTGTGATATACTGAGATCTATTGTAGTTATAGTCATAGAGGCATATAGCATGGAAACAGGCCCTACAGCCTAATTTGTGCATGCCCACCAAGTAGCAATGTTGCAAAATTTTGAGATTTAAAAAATCAAGTCTTTAATTTATCCCATCAGATAAAGCATAAAAAGAAGTTTAATTTGACACCTAATTCACCTAATTCACTTTCATATCTTCGGTATTAAAAAAGGTATGGCCATTTTCATACTCGGAAATTGGCATCTTGTTCCCTATTTTCATTGACTGAACACAAAGGCTGTGATCGAGGACATTTAAAAGCCCATAACTTTCTTAAAATTTAAAAGAACTGAAAGAAAATTTCAGTTATTATAGATTGAAGCATTCTGAAACAAATATGAAACAATCTTACTTAGATGACTTGAAATTAAAGCATATAATTAGTTAGTTACCTAATTGTATCTAATTACAAAATTCAATTACTAGATCTAAACATCTATCCATTTCTTAAGAATAGATTAACATTTTTAAATAGCCTACGTGTCCAAATAACATTCACACAAGAATTCAGAATATAACATAATTTTAAAATCTCATTGTCATGGATTTATAGGCCAAATGGAAGGAATTTAATGTTTAATAATTGTAAATTAATGGCCATTTAAATCAACTTGCGAGTAGGTTTTTCTGGAACGGGACCATTTGGAACGCTGAGGTTGCGGTGATTTTAGTCCCCATATCGGCAGCAAATACACTGCCGGTTCTTCGGGGGAAAAAATCACCGTTTCGCAACTTAAAATGTGAATTAAATGCATCTTAAGAAACACTTTTATACATAAAAATAAACTACTTTATTTTACCTGTTCCCTACATAAAATCCGGCCCCGTTGTCGGCATTGACGGCTTCAGAAGCTGATTTAAAATTGACTCCAGCAATTAACTTGTCGGGCGAATTAAAAAAAAAAACACACAGAACGGCCGTAGGAACGATTCTTTTAGCAACATCTTGCACTCCAACAAAATATAATCCAGGACCAGGTAGTGAAAACCGCTTCAGAGACTCATCTTTTCTCAGGTTCACTGGGAAAATCAGCTGGCGTTACATGACTGATAGCATGTTACAGGGTCACAGGGAGAACGTCCAAACTCCGTACAGATCACCTGTAGTCAGGATCGAACCCAGGTCTCTGGCACTGTAAGGCAGCAACTCTGCCGCTGTGCCACTGGGCTGCCCTTAGCTCCAGTAGAAGGGTCTCAATCTGAAAAAGCACCCATCCTTCTCCACCAGAGATGCTGTCCGACCCGCTGAGTTACTCCAGCACTTTGTGTTCTTTGTTTGGTTTGAGATTAGTGATTTATGTGTCACCCATTGTCTGTTCTGAATGGCCATGTGAGCTTCATTTCTCTAGAAACTGTCACATCCAATCATTCTCTGGAGATGTATGGGTCTAATATCTAGATTGTTCTTACACCCTCCCTTATCCTCTGAAAGGAAGATCATTTGTATTTTGTTTTCTCATGTTGGTCTTTTTAAACATCCTTTTTACACATCCTACACAAAATGTCTTCAACTATTATTTGCACCTCATTCCCATTGATTGAGTTTGCTACATCATCTGCAGTTTGATCTACAGGCACAATATTTTACTCCTCTCTGAACGTATGCAGTCATCATTCACAGTTCCAGCATTAGTCTGTTTTTTTTCTTCTTCTTTTGTTTTGGTTGTCCAACAGTATTAAATATCCTGTCTTTCCTTGTGGCATAGAGGTACGCAGGATGAAATTTGCAGGACATGTACTCAGAATGTCACCAGAACGTGCACCTACGACAGCAATGACATGGCAACCTGACAGAAGAAGGAAAAGAGGCCGACCATAACTCACATGGAGGCGAACATTCCAGAAGGATTTGGAAGGCCAGGACCCAAACCTATTGAGGGTAGAAGACGTCGCACATAACCGAACAGAATGGCGAAAACCTGCTGCCCAATGCACTCAACAGTGTGGGAGGAACTAAGTCTAAGTAAGTCTTCTCTCCTTCTCTCATCACAGCCTTTTGTCTTCCTCCCCTATCTGGCCTTTGTTCACCCAGCTGCCAAACAACCCTTCCACCCTCACCTGCATCCACCTATCACTTGTGTAGGAAGGACCTGCAGATGCCGGTTTACATCGATGATAGAAGCAAAATGCTGGAGTAACTCAGCGGGATAGGTAGAACATCATATTTCGCTTGGGCAACTTACAATCCGGCGGTGTGAATTTTGATTTATCTAACTTCAAATAAACATTGTGTTCCCACTCTCTCCATTTCTCTCCCATCCTAATTCTCCGACTAGTTCTACTGTACTGATTAAATATTGCTGATGTTGTGCCTGGTGGTCACCTTCCCGCAGTCCAATCTATATTTCCTTATCCCCATCTGCTTTGATCTATTGTTTTCACACCTTACCCTTCCATACATCTAGACTCCCTCTCCCCTGACTCCCAGTCTGAAGAAGGGTCTCGACGCAAAAAGTTACCCATTCCTTCTCACCAGAGTTGCTGCCTGTCCCGCTGAGATACTCCAGCATTTTGTGTCTATCTCCCACCTATCATTTACCAGGCTCTGTCCAACCCATATAACCATATAACCATATAACAATTACAGCACGGAAACAGGCCATCTCGGCCCTTCTAGTCCGTGCCGAACGCGTATTCTCCCCTAGTCCCATATACCTGCGCTCAGACCATAACCCTCCATTCCTTTCCCGTCCATATAACTATCCAATTTATTTTTAAATGATAAAAACGAACCTGCCTCCACCACCTTCACTGGAAGCTCATTCCACACAGCCACCACTCTCTGAGTAAAGAAGTTCCCCCTCATGTCACCCCTAAAATTCTGTCCCTTAATTCTCAAGTCATGTCCCCTTGTTTGAATTTTCCCTACTCTCAGTGGGAAAAGCTTATCCACGTCAACTCTGTCTATCCCTCTCATCATTGTAAAGACCTCTATCAAGTCCCCCCTTAACCTTCTGCGCTCCAAAGAATAAAGCCCTAACTTGTTCAACCTTTCTCTGTAACTTAGTTGTTGAAACCCAGGCAACATTCTAGTAAATCTCCTCTGTACTCTCTCTATTTTGTTGACATCCTTCCTATAATTAGGCGACCAAAATTGTACACCATACTCCAGAATTGGCCTCACCAATGCCTTGTACAATTTTAACATTACATCCCAACTTCTATACTCATAACCCCATCTCTGTTACAGTAGTCTCCCCTTCCGCTCCCCCCCCCCCCCCCAAACTACAATCAGTCTGAACATCCATACAAACATCCATGGATGCTGAAAGAAAGAATTGCAGATTGCAGACACAAAAGGTCACCAAGTGCTGGAGTAACTCATCAGGTCAGGCAGGATCTCTGGTGACGCTTCATACTGAAGAAGGATCCTGACTCGAAACGTCATCTATCCATGTTCTCCAGAGATGCAGCCTGACCTGCGGAGTTACTCCAGCACTTTGTGGTGAACTGGTTTCAGTTTGAGCTGTGCAATGATTCTTCCAAAGATCTCGTTGGGACTTTCATTTTCTGACTCATTCAATTCCCAGTTGTTGAAAAAATCGAATCCTTTCTTCCCTGTTAATAAAAAGGCACAGTTGACCTTCTGCCTTAGCAGTGCATTGCTCTCAGCCATCTCTCACACGTCCTCTACCCACAATCATACATTGCTATTGATTTTTGTTTTAAAGGTTAAACTTAGCATTTAATTTGCTTATGTATCATGGAACATTTTTCACCAGCCTGTTGCCACCTAATGTTCCCAGACCTCTGTTCACAATTATAGTTTAGGACTCAAATGTGTTAAGTCTTGCATCCTGTTTATATTCATGCTGGAGGCAATATGTTGCCGAGGGATATGTGTGTTTTCTAGACGGGTTATAATGTTCAAGCAAGTAGTGTTGTACAGTAAATACAAATACTTCTATAGCAGTATGGAGCTCTATTCATTCCTGTAAAAATATATTGCAAGCTGTATCATATCTGGATCTCATTCACCCACACCTGCAATGGACCTCAACTTCACTTTATCCTTCAGCTTCCTGTCTGTGATTCCTACTGCTCTCCTGCTCGTCGACTTTGTTCTGACCCGGTTTTGCCTCCACAGCCATGTGTGTTTCCTTGTGCCACATGGCTTCCAGCTTCGTTTCCAGGCCTCCCAGTTCAGGCCCAGCCGTCGGCCTGGCTCGGCTGCCGCAGAGCCAGGAAACCCACCAGTAGAGGGTGATGTCGAGTCCGGCCCCTGCTCGTCCCCGAGGACCTGAGAAACGGAGAGGAGGGTTGCAGGATTCAGACGCCAGAACAAAGGGGCCGGTGAGACGAACCAGGGTCTTACCTTCCTGCCAGACTGTCAGGGGTTAAGGGGAGAAGGCAGGAGAATAGTGTTGAGAGGGAAAGATAGATTACCCATGATTGAATGGGGGAAGAAGACTAGATGGGCCGAATGGCCTAATTCTGTTCCTAGAACATATGTGGATATAAGAATGCTCCATCTAACCTTTCCTGCTCATTCCGAAGATTAGTCTGGTAAACTTTTTTTGAACTGCTTCCCACACAATCGCTTTGTTTTTTTAAACAAGGAGCCTGGTGCATAATACTTCCGATGTGATCCCACTAATTGTCTGCTCCTATAGCTTATGAATTTATGAACTTCCGCACTTTATGGCCAGATGCAGCTTGGACTTTGAAAATGGTAACTCTTGTGTATGGCCTCAGTGGGATGCTTCTAAACGCCATGTACTTAATCTGAGATTGTATTTATGTATGGTAATCATTTACTGAATTGTATGCAAAAAATGTCACTGGGCCTCGGTACATGTAACATTGAACATTGATCTAGATAATAGTTCAGGACTGTTGTCTAATTGTGGTTGGATGGATCAAATAAATGAACCATACTCCCGAGGTAGTATGAAGTGTAGATGGAGTCAATGGTGGGGATTAAAATGACTGTTAAAACACAAATTGCTTGTGTTATAACACCAGGATAAGCGTCCAACCAAGTAAACCAAGCCTAAAGCCAAAGTGGTATCTAAACTGCTTATACACACTTATGCTAGAGGACAATAATTAAATCTATCTATCTATCTATCTATCTATCTATCTATCTATCTATCTATCTATCTATCTATCTATCTATCTATCTATCTATCTATCTATCTATCTATCTATCTATCTATCTATCTATCTATCTATCTATCTATCATATTAAAACTCTGTGGCTGCTGGCTGGCTGTGTTTCTGCCTGACTTGTGGTTGCCAGCCTGTGGGTGCCAGCCTTTGATTCGTTGCTACGCCAACACCAGACCCACAAACGCCCAGATTTTTTCCATTTCAGTAGAGATTTCACTTTTCATTCCAAGTATCCACTCCTGATTAAATTTCGTTGTGTTTATGTACACATTTTAAATAAAATCCTTCTCTCCCCCGCCCCCCACTCACTGATTTTGTCGCCTCCTGCTGGCCAGCGACTATAACGGCTGCTGGCGCCCGCATCTCGCCTCAAAGACGCCATTTAAAAACAGCCGCACTGCTGAGTCCTGAATGGCTTGAGTTGGAGGACCACGTCTCCCGTGGGGGCTACGGGTAGGGAACGGCTGCGTTGGGGGAGCAGACCCGACGGGTCTGCACTTGGTCTAGTATGCAATAAAAAGCTATCATCTACATGTTAACAAGCACAGCAAAACTGATCATGTGGATGTCAGTGTATCATTGGGGTTACCACGTGGGCACCTCCCTTCACTGGTGTTTTATTGAGTTAGGCCCACAACACCCTAGGAAGGTTCAACACAGTCACAGAACCATAAAATATTGATCTCAGATACCCACCGTATGGTCTGTGTGATGGACCGCGCTACATCCACAACTAAATCCAAAATAACTTCTTCATTATATACTATTATTAAGCCAAACTTTGTTTTAAGAAGCGCATTAAATCTTACATTTACAGTGTAGTCATGGCCAGATGTATCATTTTCCTATGATATTTAATTACATTTTTTAAATGTTTGCTTGGGTTGAATATGTCTCCATGGATGCTTTCTGTTTCCACTGAAGAGTTGATGGGATGAGTTTCGCATAACTGGTGATTCATTAACAATAGCGGTTGCTCAATGAGCAAAAGGCCAAAATGTCACCAGCTTGGCCCATGGGTTGGACAACCTGTTGACAGCAGTATGATCACGCCAATGTCCTTATTGGTTCTCATGATGATCCTCTACTGGAATAGTCTGCAAGGATGAGGTCAGATTCCTTGGTGAAGCCGTTCAGTGTTTCTGTGTTTGATTTGAAGAAGGGCTCTCACCTAAAATGTCACTTTTCCTTTTCTCCAGAGATACTGCCTGACCCGCTGAATTATTCCAGCATTTTGTGTCCAACTTCTGTGTTTCACCATGATGTTTATGCTAACATGTGGAATTCCCTCCTTGAGCCTTTCTAGACTCAAAGAGTTACACCGTGTGAAAACAGGGCCTTCGGCCCAACTTGCCCAGACCGACCAACATACCCCTCCTACACTATTCCCACCTGCCTGCATTTGGCCCATATCCCTCTCAATCTATCCTATTCATGCACCAAGTGTATGTAACTTTATAAGCTTCTCTAAACTCATTTCTTAGCTCAAGCTGAGATTATAGAGTCATGAAGACATATAGTCGGAAACAGGCCCTTTGCCCCAACTCATCCATGCCGACCAAGCTAAGATAATCTCTTTGTCCCTCATTCGGTCCGTAGATCACTGAACATTTTTTATCCATGTACCTGTCCCAGTGTCTCTTAAGTGTTGTTATTGTACCTGGCTCAACCACCTTCTCTGGCAACTTGTTCCTTTTTCTCCAGCACAAATTATCTTCGTACCTCTGGAAGCAGTTATGCATCATGAGTTAGATTTAGCTCTTAGGGCTATGGGGGAAAAAGCTGAAACATGGTACTGATTTTAGATGATCAGCCATGATCATATTGAATGGCTCGAAGGGCCGAATGGCCTACTCCTGCACCTATTATTCCATGTTTCTATAATTCATTTGATAGTGCTCACTTGAATTGTTTTGCACTTTTAGTACATTGAAGGTGTTATATAAAAGCAAGCAGTTGCAGAATGCCCTGACAACCTGCATTCCTTTGCCTAAAGTGTGTTGGAAGCTGCAAGAACTGTCATACTCAAGAATAATTACCACATATCTACGAAACACATCTCCTGATTAAATCCATAGAGTACATCTTACACCATTTATCTCTGAAAATTCGCACATTCCCTGGGGGATAGATTATTGGCAAAATATACACTCTAAATCTTTAATGAAAGCTAAAGAGGCAAGAGAGAGTTAAGAGATTATAATGGTGGAGATATTTCTCATTACTGACATCTTTAGTAAGTAGATGTCTTATAAAACTCAAATCAACAATTTAACGTATAACAAAAGATGCACCCATTGATGGCTGTAGGCAATGTCATCACTCTGGGGAGATGGCTGTGTGCCGAATGCCTTTGATATTAATCTTGGTGACGGCTTTAGTCCCAGTTCCTCCTCAAAATACTGCACAACTGTTCTGACCTTTGATCTGTTTACTTTATGCTGTAACGTGACCGAACACTAACCCTAATAAATAGAGAACACTTTCACTATAAACTTTCCAGTGAGAAAAACAAGACACCTGCTTGAGGTATTGATCTTAACAAGAAGCAACATTCAATAGATAGAACAGTATAACACAAGAACAGGCCCTTTGTTCCACAGTGACGATGCTGAACATGACGCTAAAACCAACTCTTAACTGCCTGCCCATATTTCTCCATTCCTTGCGTATCCATATGGCATTCCAAAAGTCACTTCAATATGTATATTGTGAACGATTTGTTTATATTACCAGAGCGATGCCTGATTTAGGGGGTATTAACACAGGGAGAGGTTGGACAGACCCAGATTGTTTTCTCTGCAACACCAGAGGTTGTGAGGAGAACTGATAGAAGTATATAAAATGATGAGAGGTAATAGAAAGACAGTCAGGACCTTTCCCGAGGATGGAAAAAATAAAGGGTCAACACTGGGAAAATATGAATGTCACTGAGGGGACAACGATAAGAAATTATCCTTCTGTGTTTTGGGAGTCAAAACCTTGTGAGGCAAGATTGCACTTGCTCTGGAGTAAAGCAACGTTGAGATGATCTGCTACTTCTCTACCCCACCTCCATTCTGACTCCATTCCTGACTTTAGCCTTCTCTACTATTCCCATAAAGTCTGACGTTAAGTTCAAGGAACAGCATCTCTTCTGACCTGACTACAGGTACTGTCTGTATGGAGTCTGCACATTCACCCTGTGACCATGTGGGTTTTCTCCTGGTGTTCTGGTTTCCTCCCACATTCCAAAGACGTGCAGGTTTGTAGATTCATTGGCTTTTGTAAATTGTCCCTAGTGTAGGACATAACTAGTGCAGGTCGGTGTGGAGCCACGGGGCTGAAGGGCCTGTTTTCATGCTGTATCTCTAAAATTAAAACTTTAAAACTAAAACATTCACTCTTTGATCATTCAGTTTCTGCCCTCAAACGTAGAAAATACCTTCCCTTTTAGTTCTCCTCTCCCACTCCCCACTTTCTCTGCCAGTTCAAACTTGTTCCATCCTTAACATTTAATCTAAAGGGCCTGTCGCACTTGGGCGTCATTTGCGCGTCACGCAGGTGGCGCGCGAAGATTTTGTGAATCCCCAAATCCTGGGGCGCCGCGCACAACCGTGCGTCACTGCCTACGTCACCACGCACCATGCACACGTAATGCACGCCATGCGCTCGTAATGCACGGCATGCGCACATAATGCACGGCATGCGCGCATCACGTGCCCGTCACAACGCATGGGTTGTGCGTCGTGACGCATAAATGATGTCGCGTAAATGACGTGCAAATGACACCTAAGTGGGACAGGCCCTTAAGGCTATTACCTTAAACATTAACTCAGTCTCTCCTCCAATGGATCCCGACTGTCCTGCTGAGCATTTCTTAACTTTTGCAATAATTCAGATTTGAAACCATTGCGATGGTTTGTATGAGCACTGATATAATCATATTGACGGTCTCAGCATTGCTAACGGTACTGATTTAATCAATCCAGAAAGATTAATCTCAAGAGTCAAAAGAGTTTAATTGTCATTTGTACTGACACCCGAACAATGAAATTCTTACTTGCAGAAGCTTTACAAGCACATTAAAAGGAACTACGCAATAAATAAAGATTCAGTAAATCATCAGTTAATCTAGGAAAAACATGTTAGTGAAGGCCAAAGTACAACCTTGTACAAACTCAAATTGGTACCTATTCCTTCTCTCCAGAGATGCTGCCTGACCTGCTACATTACACCAGTATTTTGTGGCAATCTTCGGCATAAACCAGCATCTGCAGTTCCTTCCTACACAAAGTCCATATAGTTTGGTGCTGAGGTAGGGTTGTGATTCGGTTTATGCAGGGTGGTTCAAGAGTAGGGTAGGTGATGGGAAGAAACTGTTCTTGAACCTGGTGCGGTAATGGTTCTCAGGCTGCTGTACCTTCTTGTAGATGGTATCAACGAGATGAGAGCCTGGACGGGGTGGTGAGAATTATTGATGATATTAGCTGCCTTCTTGATGCAGAGGTTCCTGTAGATGGCTTGAATTGAAAGGAAGTCGACACCCATGATGGACTGGCCAACTTTCAGCACTTTCCAAAGCCTTCTTCATTGCTAAGCATCGAAATAACCAACCCAGGCCGTGACGCAAACTAGTCAGTATGTTCTCCACTGTACACCTGCAGAGGTTTGATAGAGTGATGGCACAGTGGCCCAGCGGTGGAGTTGCTGCTTTACAGCACCAGAGACCCGGGTTCCATCATGACTCTGGGTGCTGTCTGTATGGAGTTTGTATGTTCTCCCTGTGACCCCGTGCGTTTTCTCTGGGTGCTCTGGTTTCCTCCCACACTCCAAAAACGTACAGGTTTGCAGGTTAATTTCCTTCAGTAAAATTGTAAATTGTCCCCACTGTGCAGGATGGGTTAGTGTATGGGATGATCGCTGGTTGGCACAGATTCAGTGGGCCGAAGGGCCTGTTTTGTGCTGTATATCTAAAGCCTAAAGTAAAGAGTACTTGGTGATCTGTTGAATCTTCTCAAACTTCTGAGGAAGTAGAGGCATCGTTGAGCTTTCTATGCAATTTCATCAACGTGCAGGGTCCAGGTCAGATCATCAGAGATGCGTTCACACAGAAACCTGATGCTGTTGACTCTCTCCACTGTCGACCTGCTGAGGAAGTCAGGTGATGTTCACATGGATTCTGTGCACAATGGGTTTCCCGTTTGTGATCCGGTTTCCTCCCACATCCCAACGATTTGGAAGTAGTTAGGTTAATCACTTTAGTTTAGTTTAGAGATACAGAGTGGAACAGGCCCTTCGGCCCGCCAGGTCCGCACAGACCAGCGATCTCCGCGCATCAACGCTATCCTACACACACTTGGGACAAATTACACATACGTACTCCAAGCTAATTAACCTACATACATGTACATCTTTGGAGTGTGGGAGGAAACCGAAGATCTCGGAGAAAACCCACGCGATCACGGGGAGAACATGCAAACTCCATACAGACAGTACCCAGAGGCAGTAACTCTGCTGCTGCGCCACTGTGGCTGCCCAGTTGGGTCAGTGGTGGGAGAATCGGGGTGGAGTTAATGGGCATGCGAGAGAGAGAATGGGTTACTTGGAAATAGGTGGAGGAATAGAATTGCACTGAGAGCTAGCACAGACTTGATGGGCTGAATGGCTTCATCCTCTGCTGTGAAAAATAATGTGGAAGTGGACCACAAATTTAAGCATGTTTCTGGATTAGGAATAACGATTGAGGAGAGGGTAGGGAGGTGGGAATGTGCCTGATTTCATTTTGGGTTAGTCGTTTATTTCCTTTCACTGTTACTTCAATGTATTATATGTCATACAATTAAATATTTTCATTAAAGACTATTAATTTAACAGAAACATTAAAAGTGGCAGATTGAGGCCATAGCCTTTCATGTGAGGAAGCTGTATAAATGGCCTGAGGAAAACTCAAAACTTCTTTTGATTTCTATATATTTTTACCCAAGTGTTACCATCAAATTATTTTGCAGAGGTAACAAAGTATATTGATGAGGGTGGTGGGATTAACATGGTCCATATGGATTTGTGATAGGGTTTGAAAGGTCCCACATTAGTTTAGTTTAGTTTAGTTTAGTTGCCTCAAAAAGGCTGGCAGTATCATCAAAGACCCACACCATCCTGGCCACACACTCATCTCCCTGCTACCTTCAGGTAGAAGGTACAAAAGCCTGAAGACTGCAACAACCAGGTTCAGGAATAGCTACTTCCCCTCAGCCATCAGGCTATTAAACCTGGCTCGGACAAAACTCTGATTATTAGCAACCACTTTCTGTTATTTGCACTACCAGTTTATTTATTCATGTGTGTATATATTTATATCATGGTATATGGACACATTTATCTGTTTTGTAGTAAATGCCTACTATTTTCTGTGTGCTTAAGCAAAGCAAGAATTTCATTGTCCTATACAGGGACACATGACAATAAACTCACTTGAACTTGAACTTGAACTAGTTTGGTTCAGAGACATGGTGTGGAAACAGGCCCTTTGGCCCACTGAGTCCGCGCGGACAACCTACACTGGTTCTATCCTACACTTTAAGGACAATTTACAGAGGCCAAATAATCTACAAACCTGCACGTCTTTAGAATGTGGGAGGAAACCAGAGCACTTGGGGAAAACCCACGCGGTCATAGGGAGAACCATACAAACTCCACACAGACAGCGCCCGTAGTCAGGATTGAACTCTGGTCTCTGCCGCTGTAAGGCAGCAACTCTACCGCTGCGCCACTGTGCCATACATAGGAGATTGGTCAAAAAGCTTAGAACCATTGGGATCCTGAGAAGTTTGGAAATCAAAAATGAACTTGACAGTAGAGGCAGATGTGGGTGGCACAGTGGCACGACGGTAACTTTGATGCATTACAGCGCCAGGGACTCAGATTTGATCCTGACTACGGGTGCTACCTGTACCGAGTTTGTAGGTTATCCCTGTAAGCACATAAGTTTTCTCTGGATATTCCCGGGTTCTCCGGTTTCTTCCCATGTTCCAAAGACATACAGGTTTGTAGGTTAATCGGATTGGGTAAAATTGTAAATTGTCCCGAGTGTGTAGGATAGTGTTGGTGTGCAGGGTGATTGTTGGTCGGCGTGGACACTGTGGGCCGAAGGGCCAGTTTCCACGCTGTCTAAAGTCCAGAGGAAGAAGGTAAAGGTAGGGGGTGATTGTGTTTGAAGGCCTGTAACCAGCGGTGTCCCACTGGGTGATTATCACACATGGGGCTCACGTTGTCAACCTCCCTGTGATGAGCCCTGTCAACTGACCTCAGTCAGGCCAATGACAACAAACAGAGACTGCAGCAGAAATAACAACGAACAACAAACAACAACAGCTTGCAGCCCTAATGCAACCTCAGTCGTAGCAGCTTGGCGCCAACCCGGAGCATGCACCCTTTTTGGGGTGGGCATCTACGGATGTCGAACCGGATGGCATCACCGTGCTGCATCGACAACAGCGCAGTGCCTGGAGGGCGTTACATAACCTCTGCTGCCTCAAACACACGAAGAAGAAGAAGAAGATTATAACACATTGATCAGCAATAACAGTTCAATTATTACTTAAGAGTACACAATTCCAGTAATAATTGTGTATTGTTTGTGGCATCAGGGAAGACACCAGGTCAACAATGATTACACCGTCACATAGGGTAAACTCATACAAAGAGATCTAGTTACAGAGAAAGCAGGAAGGACTAGGAACCGATCAAAGACCATGTGTGGGGGTATAGACCCTCATCATCTGTGGGGAGATCAGGAAGTGCTGGCGTCTCTGGCCTGACCCAGCAGCTCAGTATTGCTCCAATCCTACAAAGAGAAGCCCAGTTAGTAAGGAGACCTCCACTTTCTCCTCATTCCCCTCCTGCCTGGAACTGCCTTGCTTTTTAAGGATTAGGGTTGATGAGGTACAGGGGCTGAACGGTGGCGCAGCGATAGAGTGGCTGCTTTGTAGTGCCAGAGACCAGGGTTCAATCCTGACTGTGGGTGCTGTGTATGGAGTTTGTTTGTTCTCCCTGGGACCACATGGGTTTCCTCCAGGTGCTCCAGTTTCCTCCCACACTCCAAAGACGCACAGGCTTGTAGGTTAATTGGCATCTGTAAATCGTAACTGATCCCTAGTGTGTAGGATAGTGCTAGAGTACGGGGTGATCGCTGGTCGGCATGGACTCGGTTGGCCGAAGGGCATCTTTCCGTACCCTATCTCTCACGTGTAAAGTCCAAAATAATGTCTAAAAAGGCACCACGGATGCTGGTTTCCACGCTGTACCTCTAAAGTCTAAAGTAAAGCGTAATTGTGCAGGGGAACTGATCCAATCTTGGCGAATTTGGATGCAACTACTGACCCTCGGACTGTGGCCTTAGCTCAGCCCAGTCCTGGGCGCTGTCCAGGGTGCTGGAGTTTCAAGCTTCAAGGCGCTGTCCATGGTGCTAGACGTTAGCTCCTCCTGGCCTGTGTGGCCAGTGACGGGGCTCAGAGAGGCCCTTAGGGAGGATGCGTAGCCACATATTGCAATGTGGAAAGGAATAAGTAAAGACAATGCATGCAATATTTATACCATGCCAAACAATGTACCAAATGTGACTGCTGGAGTTATTACTAGAGTTGTGTACTCTTGCAGTAATAATTGCACTAACGAACGTGTTAGAAGATGACTGTCAGTATTAATTGAAATAACTTCTCAAGATGTGCAGGTTTGTACTTTAAACGGCCTCAGTAAATTGTCCCTGGGGTGTGGGATAGAACAAGTGGGTAGGTGATCATTAGTCAGTTTAGATTAATTCTGTTTATTTTAGTTTAATTTAGAGATACAGCAGGGAAACAGGAAACAGGCCCTGCGGCCTACCGTACCGTGCCGACCAGCAACCCCTGCACACTAACACTATCCTACACACTGCCACTATCTTACACACTAACACTATCCTACATACGCTCGGGACAATTTACATTTTTTACCAAAATCAACAATTATTGAGTTGATTTGTACGTCTTTGGAGTGTTTTGTTTAATTTTGTTTCATTTATCTCAGTTTAGTTTAGTTTTGTTTATTTAAATTTGGTTTATTATTGTCACGTGTATCAAGGTAGAAATTAAAAGCTTTTTGTCGCGTGCTTCCCAGTTAGCGGAAAGACTAGACATGATTACAGTCGAGCCTTCCACAGGGTACAGATACAGGATACAGGGAGTAGTGTTTACTGGAAGATAAAGCCCAGTATAGTCCGACTGAAGATAATACGAGAGTCTCCAATGAGGAAGGTGGTAGGCCAGGGCTGCACTCTACTTGGTAATAGGATGGTCAGCATGGGCTCGGTGGGCCGAAGGGCCTGTTTCCAAAATGTATCTCTAAAACTAAAACTAAACCTTGGTAATAACAACTACAGGTTCAACTCTCTTTGGGAGATGTGTTCCAAGGTATTATTTGTGCTTGTCCTTGGAGTTGTACAGTTGCCATAGTGATTCCATGCACCTCATAATAATTCCTTTGGTCATGATATTTTTCCTTTAGGTTGCAGGATTTACTTCAGTCTGCACTACACTGTTCTGGTTATCTAGTATTTCTGATAATTTATTGTATTATTGATTATCGTATACTTATTTATTGTGTTAGTGTAGCTGTGAAGATGCTGCAAGTAAGAATCTCGCTGTTTAGTCTTTAGATGCTTGAGATACAGCAGAGAACCAGGGCCTTTGGCTGCCAAGTCCGCACCCACCAGCGATCACCCTGTACACTAACACTATCCTACACACTGGGGCCACTTTACAATTTTACATAAGCCAATTAACCTGCAAACCTGTGGAAGGAAACTGGAGCACCTGGAGAAAACCCACATGGTCGCAGGGAGAACGTACAAACTCCAGAAAGACAGCACCCGAGGTCAGGATTGAACTCGGGTCTCTGGCGCTGTAAGGCAGCATCTCTGACATTGACAGACTTTTGATTAGTAATAGGGTGTCAGGGAAAATGGGGCAAAGGCAGGAGAAAGGGGTTGAGAGTGAAAAATCGATCAGTCATGATTGAATGGCGGAGTAGATGATGGGCCGAAGGGCCTAATTCTGCTCCTAGAACTTATGAACATGAACCTTACTGCTGTGCCACTGTGCCGCCCCTCTCCATTCCGTTTTCAGTGCTAATGACTATTAAACACCTTTGATTCTTGACCTTTTCTCCAAATCGAGCTTCCGGTTTCTTCCTCTTTGTTTTTTAAATCGTTCCCAGCTGCCCTTCACTAACCCCAGCCGTCTCGTTGCATCTCCCCTCCTCTATCGTAGCAACAATCAGAATCACAGGCTAAGAATATGTGGAGGCATTACTTGGAGCAAGGCTGTAGACATGCCCAGCAAGTGGCAATGGATGTGAGTTTCCAGTCACAGTCATGCTGCCAAGTGGAGTCAAACCTTGCTGTGATAAAATCCAGCAGCATCTCTGTACCAGGCCCACATTTCATCATCAAGGCACAGCCAACTCGCTGGCGAGCACATTTACTGCATTGCTAACACACTGTACATGCAAGTTGTTGAAAATAATAACTGGTTCGATACAAGCTGTGCAAGTGTAACTGGAAGTGGATATAAATGAGGAGATTAAATTCTATTCCACTTTGCCAGTACTCAAAATACCATGGACATCAGACACTAAAGCTGGAAACTACTGCTGTAGGGTCGTGCACACAATATATTCCACATAAAGGAGAAGCATGACTAGCTAACCTACTGTGCCTAGGGCAGAACAGTGGCATAGCCATAGAGTTGTTGCCTCACAGCGCCAGGGGCCAGGGTTCGATCCTGACTCCAGCTGCTGTCTGTACAGAGTTTGTGACCCTGTGGGTTTCCTCCGGGTGCTCTGGTTTCCTCCCACACTCCAAGGATGTGCAGCTTCGTAGGTTAAATTGTCACTAGCGTGTAACGTAGAACTGGGCGACTGCTGGTTGGCGTGGATGTGGTGGGTTGATATGCCTCTTTCCATGCTGTACCTCTAAAACTAAAACTTGAAAACTAAAACTGCACTGGGAAAAAATTAATACTAAAATTTTGGAAAGGCCCTATAACCCCCACAATTAAAATGTGGATTATGGAAATGTCAGAGACCCTACACCTGGAAAGAATCAGACTTGTCTTAATGGACAAACAAGAACTTTTTGTTAGAATATGGTCTCCATTCATTGATTATTTGAAGGGGTAGATCGGTCCAGCACGGGAACCTAACTGAAGCTTGAACTCAGAATTAGATGAAAAGTTATACTTTATAATCCACGAACCTATCTCCAATGATGTATTATTAGTAAATCATTCCATTCTTTTTTTTAATATTGACATTTGTGGTTTTTATTCCTCTTTCTCTCTTACTTCCTATCTTTAAAAAAAAACTAGAAGCAGAATCAATCCACAATTGATAATATTAATAATGTACCTGATATACATGAAATGTTTATAATATGTGTTTGCTTCTAATAAAAATATTAAAAAAAAACAAAAAACCCTAAAAATACCAGTTTGTTATTTGACAGAGGAAGAATTGAGTTTATTCACCTTTGGATTACTAATTCCAAGACCGCAAGAAATTGCAGGAGTTGTGGATGTAGCTGAGTTCACCACACAGACCAGACTCCCCACCATCGACGCCATCTACACATTATGCCTCAACATAATCAAGGGCCTTTTTCATCCCCTCTTCTCCCTGCACCCCTTGCGCGGAAGCTTTATAGCATGTACCACCAGACCCAGAAACAGCTTCTTCCCCTCTGTTGTCAGACTTCTGAATGGTCATAGACTCATAGAGTCATACAGCATGGAAACAGGCTCCTCAGCCCAACTTGCCCATGCTGACCAAGATGCCCTGTCTACCTACACTAGTCCCACCTGCTGACATTTGGCCCATATCCCTCTAAACCTTTAGTGTCCATGTACCTGTCTAAATGTCTCCTGTCCACCTGTCCAAAGGTCCTCCCATAAATTAGGGTTGTCACAGCCAGGTGCAGTCACAATCTTCCAACCTACCTCATTGCGGACATTGGAGTTGTCTTGGAACTGCAACGATACAGTGCTGTACAACTACATTCTGCACTCCAGTATTTTTCCCTTTGCTCTACCTGTTGTACTTGCGCATGATTGTATTTGTGTATAGTATTATCTAATTTAATTTGCTAGCTTGCACACAAAAGCATTTCACTGTATCGCTGTACACGAGCCAATAATTGAAGAGTCAAGTCCCAATCCGATGAACCTTCCTTTCTGGGCTGGAGAATCTCGATCTGAATGGCAAGATTAAAAACTAAGCTCCCTCTGCTGGAGCCAAGAGTAAACTCATGCAACGAGTAGGCATTTTTGGTTTTTCACTAGGGCAGGAATGTTGGACGAGCTGTTAAACAGAGTAACCCCATTTTCCATTTGGTGTGTTGTTGGTTAGGATGGTGGGCGAGGTCCCATCTAGACTCAGGTCGATAGAGTCATAGAGTCACACAGCATGGAAACAGGCCCTTCGGCCCAACTTGCCCACATCGACCAACATGCCCCATCTCCACTAGTCCCACCTGCCTGCATTTGACTCATATCCCTCTAAACCTATCCTATCCATGCACCTGTCTAAATGTTTTTAAACATTGTGATAGTACCTGCCTCAACTATGTCCTCTGATAGCTAGTTTCATATACCTATCACCCTTTGTATAAAAAAGTTGCCCCTCAGGTTCTTAGTAAATCTTTCCCCACTTACCGTAAAGCCATGTCCTCTGGTTCTTGATCCCCTGCCTTGGGTAAAAGTCTCTGTGCATTTACCCGATCTATTTCCCTCATGATCTTGTACACCTCTATAATATCACCCCTCATCCTCCTGTGCTCCAAGGAATAAAGTCCTCGCCTGCTCAACCTCTCACTGTAGCTCAGGCCCTCGAGTCCTGGCAACATCCTCGTGTGTTCCTCAAGTGGTTTTGAGGTGCGGCAGTTTTCAGAGAAGTGTCAGAGGACGAAAGAAACACATTTATTTGGAAAAATGCTCCTTTATATTTACAATAACAGCACTGTTTAGGGAACACTCGGAGTGCGATATGTACACCAGCTTGACTCAAGGAGATAAATGAACAATTAACAAATTACCATTTACAATGGGGAGGGTGGGGGCGTGTGCTGTAAAGCCTGATACTTATCAGAAAATTACCCTTATTAATTTATACTGAACTGTACAGGCTTCTGAAAAGCTGGAAGAGATGGTGAGTGCTGAAAATTCATACTCCTGCAGCCTTAAGTGGACTGAACTGTAATCACATTGTACAAAACATACCTCCCACATAAATCACCTCTACCACCCGGTTGCATGGTACAAGGTTCCCGTCCACTAGCTTTGAGTCTCCTGGGGACACAAACTGCAGACAATCTTTCTCCACTTCCTCAAATTACGACTAAATATGTACCGGACCCATTGGGCAGCAGCAGTAGAGTTGCTACCTACAGCGCCAGAGACCCGGGTTTGATCCTGACTATATTTGCTGTCTGTGTGGAGTTTGTACGTTCTCCCTGTGGCCGGGTGGGTTTCCTCCGCGTGCTCCGGTTTCCTCCCACATTCCAAAGACGTGGATGTTTATAGGTTAATTGGCTGCTGTAAAATTGCCCCTGGTGCGTAGGATAGAACTAGTGTGGGGGTCATCGTTGGTCGGCGCAGACTCGGTGGCTGAAGGGCCTGTTCCCATACTGTGCCTTCAGTTTTTACTTTTAGAGATACAGCACGGAAAGGAGCCCTTTAGCCTACCGAGTTCGTGCCGACCAGCGATCCCTGTACACTAACACTATCCTACCCACACTAGGGATAATTTACCACTTTTATCGAAACCAATTAGCCTACAAACCTGTACGTCTTTGGAGTGTGGAAGGAAACCAGAGGACCTGGAGAAAACCCATGCGGTCATGGGGAGAACGTACAAACTCCATACAGACAGTATCGGTAGTGAGCTTCGAACCTGAGTCTGTGGTGCTGTAAGGCAGCGCTCTACTGCTGTGCCACTGGCTGCTCCATATTAATCTTATCTTATCTCTAAACTACGGGTGATCAATGGTCGGCGTGGACTCATTGGGCGGAAGTGCCTGTTTCCTTCCATGCTGTATCTCCAAACTAAACAAATCAGCGACAACCATTGTGTTCATCGTTGCAATCGATCTGCAATCATTTTCTAAATAAAAACCTCTGAGAGTGTCATCTGCTCATCAATTCTCACACTTCGACGCCTGAAAAGGACTCGTAAATCATTTTACATCGGGAGCTGGGGATTCACAAAGTGTTTATCAATCTGTAAACGTGGCCGTAATTAACTTCTCCAGACCACTTGATCATCGCAATGAGAGGCTGCAGCATCTGACAGGCAGCTCGAGTTAAAGGCAGCCCAATCTTGGCAGCAGTATATGACATGGAGTGTTATATGGTTCACTCCCCCTGTAATTATTTAGTGCCACGGGAGATCTGCAGGAGATATAAAGATGATATGTAACTGTCATTGTCTGTGGTTTAACAAGTCAATCTGCGGGCAGGGTGCAAGGTACTTCAATATGAGCTTCAAGCCCTGAAACATTGCCCTGTTTCACTCAGCTTGTCCCATCCTTGTACTCCTCTCATCCTTACCACCCCATGGCATGTGTTTGTTGGACTGGATCGTACTACATGCTACGAGCTGTTCACAGTTGCTGCTGGCAGTGAGAATTTGGGATCTTGGAGAGGGGAGGGAAATGGTGATAAGAGCAAAGATAAAACAGACATAATTTTTCTGAATGGCAAAGGATCAGTGGGTTGTGTACTCGACTCATGATTCTACTGAAGATAGACACAAAATGCTGGAGTAACTCAGCGGGACAAGCAGCATCTCTGGAGAGAAGGAATTCCTTCTCTCCAGAGATGTTGCCTGTCCCGCTGAGTTACTCCAGCATTTTGTGTCTATCTTCGGTATAAACCAGCATCTGCAGTTCCTTCCTACACATTTCTCCTGCTTCTACTTTTCATTTGATACTTTGATGGTTAACTTGCCAGAGCCCAGGGATAGAACCTTATTCCGTATGACTCAATTCTCAATTCTACATTTAACACATTTAGCCACCAGTGTAAAAATGTGTGAAAATAACAGCTTGTAGCATTTGTTAATGTAGTCCCAAGATCGTTACAGGAAGAATAATCACGTGGAGAGGATGTTTTCTCTTGTGGGAGAATTTAGAACTGGGGTCACTGTTTAACACCAAGGGGTTACCATCCTAAGACACAAATGAACAGACTGTCTTTCTCTCAGAGAATCGGGAGTCTTTGAAACTCTCTTCCTCAAAGAACGGTGGAAGCAGAGTCTTTGAATGTTATTGGCAGAAGTAATCAGCCGTAGAAAGCATTTAATCTGGGTGCATCATAACATGGTCTGGGATAACTCCATCCAAGACTGCGAGAAATCACAGAGAGTTGTAGATGCAGCCCAGACCATCATCGCAGCCCAGACCAACCTCCCTTGTGTTGACTCCATCTACACTTCACGCTGCCTCGACAAGACCACCAGCATAATCAAGGACGAGTCTCACCCTGGTCACACCCTCTCCTGAGGTACAGATGTGTAAAAACACACACCTCCACATTCAAGGCCACTTTATTCCCAGCTGTCATCAGGCAACTCAACCATCCTTTCACCAACTAGAGAGCAGTCCTGATCTCCCATCAACCACAATAGAGATTCTCAGACCATCTTTAATCAGACTTTACTGGACTTTGTCTTGCACTAAACGTTATTCCCTTTATCCTGTATCTGTACACTGTGGACGGCTTTATTGTAATCATGTATAGTCTGTCTGCTGACTGGATAACGTGCAACAAAAAAGCTTTTTACTCTACCTTGGTGCATGTGATATAAAGTAAACTAGACTAAACAATGAGGTTTGAAAGGTTACCGGGGTTAACTGGAAGTGGGGAGTCGATGTGACAATCAAGTCAATTATGATTACAGGCAATCCTGGTGTTATGGGGAGAGGGGAGTTTGCGTTCCTGGCAAACGTCTGTATTGTGATTTTCCATAATATGAAGCCATGTCATCTTTGGTTTAGTTTAGTTTAGTTTAGTTTAGTTTAGTTTAGTTTAGTTTAGAGATTCAGCAAAACAACTGGGCCTTCAGCCCACCAAGTCCACGCCGATCATCGATCACCTGTTTAAACTAGTTCTATGTTATCCCGCTTTCTCACCCACTCCCTACACACTAGGAGCAATTTACAGAGGCCAATTAACCCGCAATTACCCGTCTTTGGGATGTGGGAGGAGACCGGAGCACCCGGTGAAAACCAAAGGGAGAACGTACAAACTCTCGACAGACAGCACCCATAGTCAGGATCGAACCCATGCCTCTGGCGCTGTGGGGCAAGAACAGTTCTACAGGTCACTGTACATATATCAAGACAAGCATGTTGGAATAATAATAAATATGGTGTTTATTTATTTACTTTCACATAAATTTTGTAATTTTGTAATTCCTCAGATTTCTGGCAGTGACTTGTGAATTATGCAAGGACAAATTTCTCTTACCATCGGTTATCAAAAATCACAGCAAGATCGTGGTTCTCAAAAATTACAGTAAGATCTTGAACAGCTGGGCAAGTGGGTTTTCTCCGGGTGCTCCGGTTTCATCCCACACTCCACAGGCTTTCAGATTTGTAGGTTAATTGGCTTCTGTAAGTTGTACAAATTATCCCCAGTGTGTGTGGGTTAATGTACGAGATTTAGTTTAGAGATACAGCGTGGAAACAGGCCCTTCGGCCCACCGGGTCTGCGCCGACCAGCGATCCCCGCATATTAACACTATCCTACACACACTAGGGACATTTTTTACATTTACCAAGCCAATTAACCTAAAAACCTGTGCGTCTTTGGAGTGCTGAAGGAAACCGAAGATCTCGGAGAAAACCCACGCAGGTCAGGGGGAGAACGTACAAACCTCAGACAGGCAGCACAAGTTGTCGGGATCGTCCCGGGTCTCTGGCACTGCAAGCGCTCACTGTAAGGCAGCGACTACCGCCATGCCGTCAGTGATCACTGGTTGGCGCAGACTGGGTGGGCCGCAGGGCCTGTATCCCTAAAGTCTAACGTCTAAAGTCTAAAGCAAGGTTTAGAGGGATAATGGCCAAATGCGGGCATGTGGAGCTGGTGTAGATGGGGCATCTTGGTCGGCATGAGCGAGTTGGGCCGAAGGGCCTGTTTCCATGCTGTGTGATTTCCTGACTCTGACAATCCTTTGTAACGTGGGGGCTGCCTGTATTAACCACTGATTGTGATTAGACCCGTGCTTCATTGAAGTGAAGGTGAGTAAAACAGGTTGGCGATACCCTGGCACGGGTTTAACGCTGACAACCAAAGATAATTTCGTTTCGTTTCATTTATTGTTTATTGTCACGTTCCGAGGTACAGTGAAAAACCAGCCAGCGGAAAGATAATGATATGATTACATGCTTAATATATTCTGTTGCTTCCAAAGTAAAGAAGGCTTTGCTAAAGAGAGTGTGTTGCGAGGAACTGCAAATGCTGGTTTATACCGAAGGTAGACACAAAGTGCTGGAGTAACTCAGCAAGTCAGGGATCATCTCTGGAGAAAAAGGATGGGTGACGTTTCGGGTCAGTTTGAAGAAGGGTCCCGACCTGAAACGTTCCCCATACTCAGCCAGAGCCGCCGAGTTACTCCAGCACTTTGTGTCTATTTTTGCTAAAGAGGGGATGCAGCTTCCAAGGACGTTCAGTAGGGAGTGACAAAATCCCAGCTTCAGGCATAACATAGTTCAGCCTCCAGCAAACTCTTGTAAAGCGTCGCTCAAAACAGGACAGACTTTTAAATTAATTCTGTTAATTCAAATGTTTAGTTGTTGCAAGTTGCAAGCTATTTTGGGCATTAACAGAGTAGCATTTACAAGCTCTCAGCATTTGCAAATTATGCTTTAATAATACAGGAAGAGCACAATTTTTGATAAACTGTGCCAACACGTTCTGTGAAAACAGAATGTAAAATCCCATTGCAGAAACTTGTATCCTTCTGTATATTTCAGCAGCTCCAATTTTTCTTGATCCATTAAAAGTTTGGGCGTAGATTTGTAGTGTATTGTAACCAGGTAAATGTAAAAGATCCTGGGTATAGAACTAGAAGGGGGTTGTGTGTCAGGTTGATGCTGGTTATGAGGTAGGGGCTGAAGGGTCAACATTGGGACACTGGTTGGCAAGAGGTCAAACAGTGATCTTGCAGCCTTGATTGGTAAAGGAGGGAAAAGTGAGAGCGCACAGAAGATTTGAACCTAAGGATCAATAGCAGGATGAGAATATTAGAATGAGGCTATTCTATACTGTGGTGTGTTTGGCTAATTGAAATGTTAGAGGAATCTCGGTCTCAGGAGCAGTGTTGTGAAGAAGTGGTGTGTGTGTCTGTGTGTATGTGTGTGTGTGCATGTCTATGTCTGTGTCTGTATGTGTGCGTCTGTACGTGTCTGTTTGTATCTGTGCATGTATATCTGTGTCGGTGTGTGTGTGTGTCTGTCTGTTTGTATGTGCATGTGTCTGCCTGTCTGTGTGTATGTGTGTCTGTGTGTCTGTCTGTGTGCGCTTGTATGCCTGCCTGTGTGGGTGTGTGTGTGCGTTCATGTGTGTGTGCATCTGTTTGTGTGTGTGTGTCTGTCTGTCTGTGTCTGTTTGTGCGTGGGTGGGTGTCCGTGTGTGTGTGCATTACTTCTTTACTAACAAGCCTAACAAATGTACAACCTGTTTCCCAATGAACGCTCTTCTGATTAACAGAATGCTAACTGAGGAAAGCAAGTGTCTACTCAGAATTTCAATGTATATTTGGACCGTAACTAATCCTGAAGTCAGAATAATTTTTTGTCTGAATGTCTTATTTTTATGTGGGAAGTAGTTGGTTTGATTGCATGTCACACACACGCACACACGCACACAAGCACATTCACACACACACACACACACACACACACACACACACACACACACACACACACACACACACACACACACACACACACACACACACACACACACACACACACGCACACACACACACACATTCACACATTCACACACACACACACACACATGCACCCTCTCACACATACACACATACACGCATACACACATACACACACTCGCACAAACACAACACACAGACAATACATGTTTATAGGTCAATTAGCTTCTGTAAAATGTCCCTAGTGTGTAGGATAGAAAGGGTGATCGCCAGTGGGCATGGACTCGGTGGGCCGAAGGGCCTGTTTCCACGCTGTATCTCTAAAATAAACTAAACGAGTCATAAGGTGATAGAGCGTGGAAACAAGCCCTTCGGTTCAACTTCCCACGCTGACTGACCTGTTCCATCTACACTGTCTCATCTGCCTGCGTTTGGCCCATATCCTTCTAAACCTATGTACCTGTCTAATTGTTTCTGAAACAATGATAGTACCTTCCTCAACTACCTCCTCTGGCAGCTTGTTCCATACACCCATCTCCTTCAGGTTCCCATTAAATCTTTCCCCCTTCACCCTACACCTATGTCCTCTGGTTCTCGATTCCCCTACTCAGGGCAAAATACTCTGTGTGTCTACCTGCTCTATTCCTCTCATGACTCCTGGTAATCTGTAGAATTTCCACTCTACCCCCATCCCCGTGATGACCAGTCACAAATTACATCCTAAAGCTGTTGCAGGAACAGACCAGTAGCTTCTTTGATCCCACACGTCCGCCTTGTTGGATGAGTTCCTTCTCTTGCTCTGTTCAGTTTACCAAATGTAATTTTCTAATCTATTCTGTTGCTTGTGTGCACCACATTTCCGAAATCTGTCATTTGTCGAAGCTGGGACATGGAACAGTACAGCACCAGAAGAGGCCCTTCGGCCCACAATGTCTGTGCCGAATATGATGGCAAATAAATGCAAATTAATTTAAATTAACTGCATGTTATCAATGTGCCCCCCATACTCTACACATCGTTGTGCCTACTAAAAACCCTTAATACCCCACAATCATATCTGCTTTGACCATCACCCGTGGCAACTTGTTCCAGGCACCAACCTCTCTCTGTTGATTCTGATCATGTATTGTCTTTTCGCTGACTGGCTAGCACGCAGCTGAAAGCTTTCCTCTGTACCTCAGTACACGTGACGATAATAAACTAAACTAGACTGTGTAAAAAACTTTCCCTACATATCTCCGTTAAACTTTACCCCTGTCATCTTATAGCTTTGCTTTCTATTATTTTACATTTTGACCCCCTGCAGAAAGGTTCAGACTAAATACCCTATCTATGCCTGTCACAATTTTATAAGCCTCTATCAGGTCTCTCCTCAACCTCCGACGATCCAGGGAGAACAGTCCAAGTTTGTTCAACCTCTCCTGATAGCCAACACCTTCTATTCCATGCAGCATTCCGGTAAACCTATTCTGCACTCTCTTCAAAGCCTCCACATCCATCTTGAAATGAGTCTTGATCCGAAACGTCACCTATTCCTTTTCTCCGGGGTTGCTGCCTGACCCACTGAGTTACTCCAGCCTTTTGTGTCTATCTTCGGTGTAAACCACCCTCTGCAGTTCCTTCCTGCAATACTCCAAATGTGGTCGAACCAAAGTTATATATAGTTGCAACATGGCTTCATGTCACTGATGCTCAATGCTGCAAACGATGAAGGCAAGCATATTACACTCCTTCTTTACCTTTCCATTCACTTTCTGCAGCCTCAAATGAACAAGCTGGCATCATAGAGCTCAGGGCTGAGTGGTTAGTTGCCACATAGTCCTTGGGATTAGAACATAGAACATAGAACAGCACAGCACAGAAACAGGCCCTTCAGCCCACCATGTCATCACCAACCATGAGGCCAATCTAAACTAATCCTATCAGCCTGTAGATGGTCCAGAGACCTGGGTTCATCATGATTACGGGTGCTGCCTACATGGAGTTTGCACGTTATCCCTGTGACTGCATGGTTTTATAATGGACAATAGACAATAGACAATAGGTGCTGGAGTAGGCCATTCGGCCCTACGAGCCAGCACCGCCATTCAATGTAATCATGGCTGATCATCCACAATCAGTACCCCGTTCCTGCCTTCTCTCCATATCCCTTAAGTCCGCTATACCTAAGAGTTCTGCCTAGCTCTCTCTTGAAAGCATCCAGAGAACCATCCTCCACTGCCCTCTGAGTCAGAGAATTCCACACACTCACAACTCTCTGTAAAAACACTCTCTCTTTTCTCCGGGTGCTTCCACATTGCAAAGATGTGCAGATTTGTAAATTAATTGGCTTCTGAAAATTGTCCCTATTGTGTTGGATAGAACTAGTGTACAGGTAATCAATAGTCAGCGTGGACTCAGTAGGCCGAAGGGTTTGTTTCCACACTGTATCTCTAAAGTAAACTACTAAAAGTAAACTACTAAAAGTAAATTACTTTTAGACTTTTGACTTTAGAGATACAGCATGGAAACAGACACCTTCGACACACTGAGTCCCTGCCGACCAGCGATCACCATGGTACAATATCGTAAACGGCAGGGGCAATTTACAATTTTACCACATCCAATTAACCTGCAAACCTGTACGTCTTTGGGATATGGAAGGAAACCGGAGCACCCGGAGAAAACACACATGGTCAGAGGGAGAATGCACAAACTCCACACAGACAGCACCCATAGTCAGGATCGAACCTGGGTATCTGGTGGTGTAAGGCAGTAACTCTACCGCTGCACCACCATGCCACCTGTATCTGCTTCATGCGCCTCCCTTGGCAGCCTGTTTCAGGCGCCCACCACTCTCTGTAAAAAAACATGCCTCACAACTTTAGACTTTCTCCCTCTTACCATAAACCTGACATTTCCATCTTGGGAATAAGACTCTAACTGTCTATCTTACCTGTCCCTCTCATCATTTTATATTTAAATTATTTTATATTGAAATAGATTTTGAGATACCTTCTCCAGCACTTCATTTTTTATAAGCGCCTCTATTTCTTCTCACTCCTTGGTGAGGTGCAGCCTTCATAAGTTATTTTTGTCTTACTTGTCACGGTAACTTTGTTATCCTATGTAGTATCAATCAAACTTTGCTATTCTTGTGAATATGTTTTGATTTCTTCAATACTTTGTGAAAAACAATGAGCGGTCGATGGACAACTAAAACTTTCAAAGGTTTAGTTCCCAAGGAAAGTATAAAGGGTGAACAGTGAGACCTAAGGGAGAGGATCAAATACACTTTGGGAGTGTTTTCAAGAGTTTAAGTTTGGCCACTTGCAAAGAGTCACACCTGGCTGTCCTTGATATTGAAACACCAGTCTTTCTCTACTCTCCCTGTTGTCCCAGTATGCCCATGGATTCTGAGCAAGAGGGGGTCTGATTATGGGACAGATTTCTCTCCTCCCAATAATCATCAAAGGTCCTAAATGGTGACGGTGGAAGGTGAAGGGGAAAAGCGGTAGCCGTGATCGGTCCGTGAACTCGCCTCCCGCTCTCGCAGAAAGTGCCCTAAAGATCCGTAACAAAAAGAGTGGCACAGTGGCGCAGCGGTAGAGTTGCTGCCCTACAGCGCCAGAGACCTGGGTTCGATCCTGACTACGGTTGCTGTCTGTAGGGAGTTTGTACGTTCTCCCTGTGACCGCGTGGGTTTTCTTCCCACACTTCAAAGAATTGCGGGGTTGCCAGAGGAGGTAGTTGGGGCAGGTACTATTGCAACGTTTAAAACATGTTGACAGGCATGTGGAAGGGTTAGAGGGATATGCGGCAATCGCAGGCAGGTGGGACTAGTGTAGATGGGACATGTTGGTCAGTGTGGGCAAGTTGGGCTGCGCTGCTTGTCTCCACACTGTATGACTATGAGCATGAGCATCTTTCATAAGCATGAGACCCTATCTGAGTCTAAATCAAAATCCACCCAGCATCCGAATCAACAACAAACCAATGGGACAAGTTGGTCGGTGTGGGCACGTTAGGCCACGGGGCCTGTTTCCACACTGTACGACTCGACAATAAATAAACTGGACCAAACTACAAATGAGAATATAATATTATGAATGCATATACAAACATGACACCGTGTGGCGGCTGCATCAGGTAGTGCTATTGCTTCCCAGCCTCTGGGATCACGTTGGTTTTCATACCTTGAGTGTTGCCTGTGTGGAGTCAGGAAAATAAATCTGACTGGAAAGTTGCGTAACCAGTGCACCTGATTCACATAGTGCAGGAACATACACATATTTGTGTCTCTGCAGCTGCAATAAATAATACATTATTGCATTGCTATGTTAATAATTCAGGACATGGGCCTTAAATTTAAGTTTCAATCAAAGAGAGCAAGGTCAGCTTTTATGCACATCATCATCTGCTGACAACGATTGAGCTGTGCCCGTGGGAGTCCTTAGAGTGGTGCTTATAGAGTGTGCAGTGTAATAGACTGGAATCGTGCAGAACTCTGAGCAGCATACTGGTCTATTTGAGAATTCTGCTGGACTGTGCATGCATACCAGTTCTACGTGTGGAGAGAAGGAATGGGTGACGATTTGGGTCGAGACCCTTCTTCAGACTGTTTTTAAGTTTTGAAAGAGTCTGAAGAAGGGTCTCGACCCTAAACGTCACCCATTCCTTCTCTCCAGAGATGCTGCCTGTCCTGCTGAGTTACTCCAGCATTTTGTGTTTATCTTCGGTTTCAACCAGCATCTGCAGTTCCTTCCTACACAAGTAACTCAGTGGGTCAGGCAGCATCTCTGCTGGACATGGATGGGTGACATGTGTAGGAAAGATCTACAGACGCTGGTTTAAATCGAAGATAAGACACAAAATGCTGGAGTAACTCAGCGGGAAAGTCAGCATCTCTGGAGAGAAGAGACTCATCACCCATTCTTTCTCTCCACAGATGCTGCCTATCCCGCTGAGTTACTCCAACATTTTGCTTCTATCTTTGGATAGGTGACATTTCTGATTGCAACCCTTCTACAGTCTGAAGAAGGGTCCTGACCTGAAATGTCGCCTATTCATATCAGTCTGAAGATGGGTCCCAAACTGAAATGTCACCTATCCATGTCCTTAATCCAGCACCTAACCATGTTCTCCAGAGATGCTGCTTGACCCACCGAATTACTGCAGCACTTTAAAGAACTTTAGTGACACAGTGCGAAACAGGCCTCTCGGCCCATCAAGTCCGCGCCGACAACTGCTCACCCTGTACACTAACACTATCCTACACACTAGGGACAATTTACAATTTTACTGAAGCCAATTAGCCTACAAACCTGTACATCATTGGAGTGTGGGAGGAAACTGGAGCACCCGGAGAAAACCCATGAGGTCACAGGGATAACATACAAACTCCCGACAGACAGTTGTAAGGCAGCAACTCTACAGCTGTGCCACTGTGTCGCGCTTTGTGTTCTTTTGAGCGTTTTTCATGTTCTCTCAGCTGAACTACAATGATTTTGACAGAAAGTCATCTGGATGTGGGTTTTATAACTCGGTTGTATTGGGCATGGAATTCAGGGTTCATGTATAGCACATTCAATGTGAATTGGGATTTAGAGTTTTGTGGTGAGCAACATTGAGGCACTGGTTAGAACAAAGATGGAGGCACATATCAGGAATGGGCAGCAGGAATTAAGGAAATCCCTTGAGGATTACAGCAGATGCAGCACCAGTGGCAGACTGGCCAGGGTGTCAGCTTGCCCGATGGCAAGTGGGCCCCTGATGAAGTGGGCCCCCTATATCAAGTGGGCCCCTGATGAAGTGGGCCCCCTTTGTCTCCTGGCAACCAATATTTTTAGACCCAGTCCGCCACTGTGCAGCACTACACTAAAGAAGTCTCCATTCTGATTGGCAACTCCAGAACTCTGTGTCTTCTGTGCGTTTGTAGGTTAATTGGCCCCTGTAAATTGCCTGTAAGTTGGGAGTGGATGAGAAAGTGGGATAACATAAAGCTTCTGTGACTGGGTGTTGAATGGTCAATGTGGTCTCGGTGGGCCGAAGGGCCTGTTTCCATGCTGTATCTCCAAACTAAACTATTCAGTAAAATGGATTGCATTTTGTACTCTTTGATTGTATGTATTTCAGATAATGTAACGTTACACTACAACTGTAAGGAGTGTCAAAAAGTGTTAATATGTTCTTGCCTCTATTTGAGTCATAGAGAGACGGAGAGTGGAAATAGGCCCTTTGGCCCATCAAGTCTACACTGACCCTCAACCACCCATTTTACACAAATCCTAAATGAACCCCTTGGTGATTGATGGTTGGCCTGGACTTGATGGGCCAAATGGCCTGGAAAATGCTGTATCTCTATACTAAGCTATACTGCAATAAACTAGATTAAACCAAACTAAACTAAACTAAATCAGTCTCATGAAGGGTCCCGACCCAAAATGTCACCTATCATTTTGCATTGGCTAACCAAATGCACTCTAACATATTGTGTCCATCCAAACTAAAATAAATAAAATGAACAACACTAAGTGAAATTTTTTTTGATGATATTTAATATTGATAAAAAATTAATTATAATCTGAGGAAAGAGAGATGAATACCACTCAGCTATTGTGAGGCTAAAACCTTCAGAGATAGATAAAAGGGAAAGTACTTCATGTCTATGACTACAATAGTACACTGGCTAATCTCTGAGTCAGTCTGCCTTCTTTTCATCTGATTAGCTGCCGCCCATGCCGAAAGACCTTGATCTGAGCCAATCTACCACAAAAAAATGGTGCTATTGTTGAATTCTCCACTTGTGAAAATAAAAATTCCAATGATGACAGAAAGGGCAATACATGGTGTGATGAATTTAGATACATCAAGACCACAAGGAGAAAGACACGTCGTGCCTGAATAAAATCTAGAGCTTGTCCTTCACCACAGAGAAACTAGCATCATTGTTGGCGTCTAACAGCAACCATTGCCCTTTGTGTGTTTTCTTGCAAAAGAGACTAAGATTTCAAATCATACTGATTCCTTAATTAGCACCAGGACATGTGACGTTGGCCAACTCATAATTCCTAACCTATTTATATGAAAGAGGCTAAAGTTGCCACTAGAAGTTAAAGAGGGAATGTTCATGTAAACTGGTGATTATTTTCTGATTGGTGTACATTTAGTGTCTTATTCTTTTAAAGCAAATTTCAACAAATGTGTTGATTGCTGATAAATGATGGGCATTAATTAACAACAAAGACATCCTTTGCTTTCTAATAACAACTTTCAGCTGCTCAGGATGCCTCAGAGAGTTTCATTTTGATAGTGAACCACTCTTTAAGTTGAGGCATTGATATTATGGAGGTAGCTGGTATGTGCCGAGAGGAAAGGCATAATGTAAATGCTGGCGTAACTCAATGGGTTCGGCAGTATCTCGGGGGGAACTTGGATTTATGACGCTTTGGGTCGGGACCCTTCTTCAGTCTTCCAAACAGACATGAGATAATAGATTAGCTATTCTGTTTCTTCTTGCGTTCTTTGTGAGCCAGAACACCAGGGAGATATATTCTTCATTACTTTGATTATTGTTACTTCTTGTGTTCATCTGCGTAGATAGACGTTCACATCGTTCAAAGGGAATGCTGCATTTCCTCAGTACCATACTGAATAACTCTATTCCTTCAGTAACACATAAATGAAGGCTGTTCATCCCATCGATCCCATGCTGGCTCTTGCAAGAACAATCTAGGTAAACTTTAGACTTTAGAGATACAGCGCGGAAACAGAGTGAGTCGGTGCCGACCAGCGATCACCAGCACACCAACACTATCCGACACACTAGGAACAATTTAGAATTTACAGAAGCCAATTAGCCTACAAGCCTGCATGCCTTTGGGATGTGGGAGGACACCAGACACAGAGAAAACCCATGTGGTCACAGGGTGCACTTACAAACACTGTACAAATAGCACCTGTAATAATAATAATAATAAATTTTATTTAATGGGCGCCTTTCAGACATCTCAAGGACACCTTACATAGTAATCGGAATAAAAACATATAATCGGAATATAACAAGTAATAAAGACATCACAGAGACACAAATTAAAAACAGAATTCAATCCAAAAACAGAAAATCAAAAACACAGTGTGAAGAGAGAGCAGCGGCAGCCAAAGCGCGCCAGCGTCCACTCTCTCTTCATGGCAGCCATCTTGGACACAGACCTACAGGACTACAATTAGACAAAAAAATCATCCCCCCACAGTGGGTACCACAATAACACAATGTCCAGTCCCCACCCCATGTTCACCCCAAAGTCAGGCCTATTGAGGCCACCGCAATTGCCTCTACGGAGGCCCGATGTCCCTGGCCGTTCTCACCGGGTGGTCTTGCCCCGGCGTCGGGACAGTCCTCTCAGCGGCTGGGCCACCTGGAACGGCCGCTTCCTGGTTGGAGCCCGCGGCTGCCGAAGCCGACAAGGCCGCGCCGGTTTGGAGCTCCCAGGCTCCCGATGATAAAGTCGGCGCCGCCTCTCCGCACTGCCGCCTCGCCGCACTGCCGCCTCTCCGCACGCCGCTTCTCCGCTCCGCAGACCCGCAGCCCGGAGATGTTGCTCTCGGCGGTCCAGCTCGCCAGAGCTCCAGTGCGTCGCTCCAGCGCGGCGACCCAGGCAAGGCATCGCCCGCTCCACTCCGCTCCGCTCCAGCGCTCCAACGCTGTGCCGCCGCGGAGGCCGAGGTGCTGGGCGGTCCCCGTCAGGAGACGGTGCTCCAAGCCCGCAGGTAGGCCACGAGGACGGGTCGACGGGCAGCCTGGAGAAAAGGCTGCCACACCGACCAGGTAGGGACCTAGAAATAAAGTTACACCTACCCCCCCACATTAAAAGACCATATCCCCTACAAACAAAAAAACAGGACTCACTAAAAACTATAAAAAAAACTAATTTAAAACGGATGGCTGCTGGCTAGCAGCCGTTCACCAAGATGGCTCCTCCTCCTGTAGTCAGGATTGAACCTGGGAACGGGCGCTGTAAGGCAGCAACTCTACTGCTGCGCCACTGCGCCGCCCATCTTCCTCGTCGAGTCATAGAGGTACACTGCACCGTACACTCGCAGTGGTACTCTGCATAAAAGTAGGCCATTCAGCCCAACAAGTCCATAGGGAGAGCAAAACTATGCATTGTTCCAAAGATAGATACAAAGTGCTGGAGTAACTCAGCGGGTCAGGTAGCATCTCTGGAGAACTGGAATAGATGACGTTTCAGGTCAAGACCCTTCATCAGACTCAGTTTGAAACATCACCTGTTCTTTTTCTCCAGAGATGCTGCCCGGCTGCGCTAAGTTACTCCAGCATTTTATGTCAACCTTCGGTGTAAACCAGCATTCTGCAGTTCCTTCATACACATGTATTGTTCCAATTATGGACTTATCAATACCCTATTCACTTGTGGGAAGACTTCCCTGCTTTTGTATTCCAATGGCCATGCGATAAATTACTACACAACTTTCCGTTCCCCTTGAGAAGAAAAGTGCTTTCTTATTTTATTTACTAGATACAAAGGTCATGCTTGAAAGAGCTTGAAAATAGGCAGAGGCAATTCCGACTTAAAAGAAGACTTAAAAACTGGTTTGACTTCCAATAATTTTCTGACTCATTTAACAGATGACAGAACCAATTCACAGTTATATTATCGGCTTTATTGGACTAATAAACGGTTCCTGTGCCTTAACTAACTTATCTTCATCTATATTTACTTCAAGCGAAAACACAATGAATGGAACAAGTACGCACAATCTTTTGTTAAAGCAAGCGGAGATTCCGGTATTTAGGCAACATTTTTTCTGCTTTGAACATGCATTCTTTGTCACGTTCGATCTTGAAGAACATTAATATAACTAAAATATCAACGTTGAAATCTTCAGGCCCTGTCCCACTTTCCCGAGTTACTCACGAATTCTCCCGAGTTTTCCCCTTGATTCAAACTCGGAGAATGTCCGTAGCGAGTCCGTAGGAGTCCGTAGCGGGTCCGGAGGAGGCCGTAGGAGTCCGTAAATATTTCGTAGCGGTTCGTAATGCCAGCCGTAGGTACTCGGGGCATGAGATAAGTCGGGACATTTTTTCAGCATGTTGAAAAATGCCCACGAGTAAAGAAAATAGGCCCGGGTACCTACCCCTGGCTATTACTGTAATTCTCCGAGTTTGAATCAAGGGGAAAACTCGGGAGAATTCGTGATATCTCGGGAAAGTGGAACAGGAGCTTAATGCCTTTTAGTACGTTCCCACTAATGCAGAGTGGGCCACAATATTTTACTGAGGATAGACACAAAATAATGGTGATCCATCTCTCCAGAGATGCTGCCTGACCCGCTGAGTTACGCCAGCATTCTGTGTCTATCTTCAGTGTAAACACCAATGAAAATTTATGACTATTATTTACACCAATTTTATGCCTTGTAGATATAGGATTGGCAGCTGTTCCCAAGTTGTAGTCAAACCAATTACAATGTGGGAACAGCTGCCAATCCTATATCAAGAAGGTATAACATTGATGTAAATAATAGTCATCAATTTTCATTGGTGTTTTGTACAATTTCTTTCCTTAAAATATTAAGGAAGGCGATTGGGACAATGAATTTAATTTAGTTTAGAGATACATTGTGGAATCAAGTCCTTTGACCCAACGAGTCCACAACGACCAACAACCACCCTATGGACTAGTTCTATGTTATCTAGTTTGGCATCCTACACACTGGGGACAATTTACAGAAACCAATTAGCTTACAAACCTGAGGTACACAAAATTGCTGGGGAAACTCAGCGGGTGCAGCAGCATCTATAGAGCGAAGGAAATAGGCAACGTTTCGGGACGAAACTCTTCTTCAGACTCTCAGACTCTTCAGACTCAGACTGAAGAAGGGTTTCGGCCTGAAACGTCGCCTATTTCCTTCGCTCTATAGATGCTGCTGCACCCGCTGAGTTTCCCCAGCAATTTTGTGTACCTTCGATATTCCAGCATCTGCAGTTCCTTTTTGAACAGCTTACAAACCTGTATGTCTTTGGGAAGTGAAAGGAAACCGGAGCACCTGGAGAAAACCCACGCGGTCACAGGGAGAATGTACAAACTCCGTACAGACAGCACCCGTGGTCAGGATTGAACCCGGGTCTCTGGCGCTGTGAGGCAGCAACTCTACCACTTCGCCACTGAGCCGACCTTGATTTTGGATTAATTGTCGACCTATCCAAATCCAAATTCAGGAACAGTTTCTTCCCCCCTTGGACAATAACAATATAATAAATAATAAATAACATAAGAATAAATTAAACTCATACCAATGCAGGAAAGTACCATTATGCTGTTGTTTCGGAAGCCATGTGGTAGCACACATTGCAACAAATGAATGATCACACTGAGCAGAAATAGCTGGAATATTCAACACCTATATAGGTCAAATGTTCTGCCTCGCAAATAAACCTCTACCTTGTACATCAAACACACTGTTTATATATAAGTGCCTTCATGCGTTTGAGACAGCATTACAAATTACATGCTTTATATTTCACATCAACCAGTAAGAGATTAGGAAAGCTAACACAGTGCTGTTGTTTATTGCTGGGGGAATTGAAGGCACAAGTTGTGAGGTTAGGCTTCAGTTATAAAGAATATTTGTGGGATCACATCAGGAATACTATGCACCAAGCTTCTTGTTTAAGAAACAAAGCGATTGTGTGGGAAGCAGTTCACTAAAGGTTCACCAGACTAGTCTTCGGAATGAGCAGGAAAGGTTAGACAGAGCATTCTTATATCCACCTGAGTTCATAAGTTCATAACTTATAGGGGCGGTATCAGGCCATTTGGCCCATCAAGTCTACTCCGCCATTCAATCATGGCTGATCTATCTTTCCCTCTCAACCCCATTCTCCTGCCTTCTCCCCATAACCCCTGACACCCGTATTAATCAAGAATCCGTCAATCTCTGCTTTAAAAATATCTATTGACCTGGCCTCCACTGTCTTCTGTGGCAATGAATTCCACAGATTCACCACCCGCTGACTAAAGAAATACTGTACCTCCTCATCTCTTTTCTAAAGGTAGTCCTTATTTCCTGAGGCCATGGCCTCTGATCCTAGACTATCCCATTAGTGGAAACATCCTCTCTATGTCGCTCTATCCAGGCCTCTCCAGTTTAGGAGCGCGAATAACAGACTTGATTAATCCTGAGGGTTGTTGGATGTATGTAGGATCATGTGTAGGGTTGAACTAGTGTTGGGTGATTGCTGGTCAACATGGACGATGGGCCGAAGGGCTTATTTCCATACTGTATCTCTAAACTAAACTAAACTAGACTAAACTAAACTAACTTTCGAAATGCGGACAATTTCATGTTTCATGTGAAAACATCTTTTCTCCCTATAATGGATAGACATCAGATAGAATGAAGACACAGAGAGATGGAGTTATTCAGCAAGTCAGACAGCATCTCAGGAGAATGTGGACAGGTGATGTCTCGGCATAGGTCAGGCAGCATCTCGGGAGAACATGGATAAGTGATGTTTCAGGTCGGGACATCACCGATTCATGTTTGCTGAGTTACTCCTGCACTGTGTATCTTCTTTTGTTAATCAGCATCTGCAGTTCCTCGTTTCTACCTCAGTCAGAATGAGCTGTGGATAACTGATGGTATTTGTTAATCACATTAAAAGAGCGTTGAGTTGTCTGACTTACTGAGCCTTGATCCAGTCTTAATCCTGGGTGGCTTCAGAAGTTAGAGGTGAGATCCATATTCAATGTACACCATGTGTAGATGTGACGTGGCCCCACAAATATACAATGTTTTTTACTTTGGATGTCACATTCCCTCTGGCTGTTCAGATTTGTATCCAATATTTATCAAAGTTATTCACGGGTGAACAACGATGTCATGTCTCCTGAGGAAATGAATGACCTCGACTTTGTCGAAATAGCTTAGACCAAGGTACTTTAGTAGAGAAAGCAAAGAGAACATTGAAAGGAAGCTGAAGTATCAATGTTCGCCATTGTCAAGCTATTCTTTGTTTTATGTTATTGACTGTATCAATATTAAATGGCTTTAGCAGCTCATAAGCGTTTTAGGACAAATGTTCCTACACAACCATTGTCACCTGCACTAAGAGACTATCTACAAGATGGCGCTGGAGTATGGTGATAATTTACTTGCTGGCCCCTATTTATCTACTTACCTCTCTTAGTGTCAGACATATACTAATTAATGTTAGTTTTCTCTGTGGAAGCTCCCCACTGAATCTGCTGTGGGATTTGTGGGCAGAACTGAGCTGTTGCTCCATTATGTCTTAAACATGGGCAGCACATCACTCTGTGGGAAGCAAACTCTCTCCAGTGAAGTTACCCTTCAGCACGAGGCTAAACATGTCTGGTTTGAGTTGCCCACACATAATAAGTTCATACGTTATAGGAGCAGAATTAGGCCAATCAGCCCATCAAATCTACTCCACCAGTCAATCATGGCTGATCTATCTCTCCCTCTCAACCCCATTCTCCTGCCTTCTCCCCATAACCCGTACTAATCGAGAAACTATCAATCTCCACCTTAAATATATCCAAGACTTTAATGGTCCTGGACTCTCCCACGAATGGAAACATCCGCTCCACATCCACTCTATCCAGGCCTTTCAGGATTCGGTAAGTTTCAATGAGGTTCCCCCCTCACACTTCTAAACTCCAGCGAGTACTGGCCCAGTGCCATTAAATGATCATCATATGTTGACACAATCCTGGGATTATTCTCATAAACCTCCTCTGGACTCCTCAAGCCAACAAATTGAACACCTGCTAGTCTTGTTTTTGTTGGGAAAATCACAGAATGCTGGATCACAATAGTTAACCCTGCAAATAAGTGTACATGACTAACTTTTTTTGCTATCAAAAAATTATATAAAAATGCTGCATGCTTTGAACCTGTAGAGTTGTCACTTGATAGCCACAAAATGCTGGAACAAATCAACGGGACAGACAGCATCTCTGGAGAGAAGGAATGTGACCTTTCTTCAGAAAACCCGAAACATCACCCATTCCTTCTCTCCAGAGATGCTGCCTGTCCTGCTGAGGTACTTCAGCATTTTGTGTCTTATCTTCAGTGTAAACCAGCATCTGCAGTTCTTTCCTACATGAGCTGTCTCATGATTGAGTGCTCCCCTTGCCAAACGAGTTATTGCTTCCTTATTGCCAATAAAGTAGAAGTTAATTGTCACACGGGTCTCGTGTAAAATTATTCCAACACTGTCTCCTGCCAACCTGGTAATCGACCAGAATTCTACTTCAATGGAATGTAGTTGTAATCCTTATAATATGCGATGATGTCAATGTCTTTTTATAGCAAGAAAATTATGCATGTTCCAAGGTCAAACTCACTAATAGGTTTCAGCTCAGAAATTTCCTTGAGGGAGATGAGGAAGAATTTCTGTAGTCAGAGGGTGGTGAATCTGTGGAATTCATTGCCACAGATGGATGTGGAGGCCAAGTCAATGGATATTTTTAAGGTGGAGATTGACAGATTCTTGATTAGTCCAGGTGTCAGGGGTTATGGGGAGAAGGCAGAAGAATGGGTTTGAGAGGGAAAGATAGATTAGCCATGAATGAATGGCAGAGTAGACTTGATGGGCCAAATGGCCTAATTCTGCTACGATAACTTAAGAGAAATCAACATAAATAGGTATTAAAAAAATTACCAGAACGGTGATCACATTGTGAAATTGTGTCCAGAAAGTTTATAAAAGATTGACATTAAAATAGTTTTTCTTTTATTATAGTCCGCTCTATTCATTGAGTCACCTGGCACAGAAGTAGGCACTTCGGCCCATCTCATCCGTACCGACCAAGATGTCCATCTACACTCGTCCAGTTGCCTGTGTTTGACCCATATCTCCCTAAACCACATGTGTAGGATGGAACTGAAGGTGCTGGTTTAAATCGAAGATAGGCACAAGATGCTGGAGTAACTCAGCGGGACAGGAAGCATCTCTGGAGAGAAAGAATGGATGACGTTTCTGGTCGAAACCCTTCTTTTTGACCTGAAACGTCCTGCTGAGTTACTCCTGTATTTTATGTTTCGCTAAGCCATATCCCCATTTGAAAGTTTGAGCATCCAACACCAATCAAGTCAAGAGAAAGTGTCAAGGGAGTTGAATTTTCATATGTACCCACAATGGAGCAACAAAAGTCTTACTTACAGCAGCTTAACAGGGCTAGAAACACAATGCACATAGATAATATATAAATAATATATTATAATAAACCAAAATGTAATGAATTAATAACACCAATCCCAGTGAAATAAAACATAGTCTGTGGTGTAAACTAAGCAATAACAGTTGAGGTTAGTGTGCAATATTCAAGAGCATGACGGTTGTTGGGAAGTAGCTTTAGACTCTAGACTTTAGAGATACTGTGTGAAAACTGGCCCCTCAGCCCACTGAGTCTGTGCCGACCAGCCATCACCATGTACACCAATGCTACCCAACACAATAGAGACAATATACAATTATACCAAAGCCAACTAACCTACAAACATGTACGTCTTTGGAGTGTGGGATGAAACCGGGGCACCCAAAGAAACCCAACACGGTCACAGGGAGAATGTACAAACTCCGTACAGACAGCAGCCGCAGTCAGGATCGAGCCCTGGGGCTGTAAGGCAGCAACTCTACCACAGCGGCAGTGTGCCGCCCCATTCAAACTATTCTTGAACATGAGGTTCACGATTTTCAAACTTCTTTACCTTCTTCATATGGCAGGAGTGAAATGAGAGTGTGGCCAGAGTGGTGTGGGTCCTTGATGATGCTGGCTGTCTTTTTGAGGCAGTGCCTGCTGTAGATCCATTTGATGATGGGGAGGTCAGTACCCGTGATGGCAGTGTCCACCACTCTTTGTAATATCCTGCACTGCCATCCCTCGTGTGAAAGTTACTGCTAGGCAAAGTGCAATGAAGTTCCTTCTTTCCCATGGTCCTCTATGCATGTCGGCTTTAGTTAATAACCTGATAAGTTTGGGACTCTGTACAAAAAAGTAAAATTATTACATCACTCTATCACAACAAATAAATGAATGAATGAATGAATGAATGAATGAATGAATGAATGAATGAATGAATGAATGAATGAATGATACTTTATTGTCACATGTATCTAGGTACAGTGAGCTGCTTTGTGTTGCATTCAACCCAGTAAAATCATACAGCAGACCTCACCTAGGCAGTACCCAAGTGTCAGCATGTGTTTTGGTGCTAGCAAAGTTGCAAAAGTACTGAGCCGTCTTAGCTACTGTTTGCCGCCACCGTGGCAGCAGCCCCCCCCCCCTCCCCTCAACGGGTTCCCCATTTGTTCTCGACTCCTCTCTCCGACCGGCACGTGCACGCTGGCATGTCATGCCCGTGCCCTGTGTCTGAGCTAACTGGTACAAAATATCAAATGTGCTCTCTCGTGGATGCTGTCCAATTCAGCTGCTGCACATCCATAATTAGTTCATTAAGCTTTCCTTGTGGCATCAATGCAATTGCCACAGAGATGGTGACACAACTAATAACGGGGTGTTACCTAGACTCCACAACTCGAACGTGGGATACAGTCGGGATTTGGGAAGGAAAGCGCAAATCTCTAAAGGTGACCTGACGTCCATTCCCGGATATATTAAAAGATGATTGATTTTTCAAAGATTAATTTTCCCTAATGTCGAGCATTGTAGTATCTATTTGTAATCTTGGCGCTGGGATAGTGCAGGTCCAGCATATTTTCGATACTGGAAGATCACCTTCAGCCCAGAATGAGTCAAGGACACTGCAGAATTGCTGTCATTAGGGAGAGAAAAACACGCTCGCTCTGTGTCATTGTGAAGTACAGAAAGTTTAGGGATACAGCATGGAAACGGGCCCCTTCGGCCCACCGAGCCCACGCCGACCATCGGTCACCCGTTCGCACTAGTTCTATGTTTTCCCATTTTCTCATTCAAGTGCCGTGTGAAGGGCAGAATTTAAGTGCAGGAAGCACGAACGAAGGCACTGCATCAACCTCAGAGGAGACAGCGGCAAGATTTGACATAATCGATGTCAAGTTTAATTTAACATCAGACGAGGCTCGATCGGTGAAGATCCTGTCATCTTGTCACCAAGCTGGAGAGGGTTGCACAGAAGATTTACGAGGATGTTGTTCGGACTCGAGGGCTTGAGCTATCTTGAGAGGTTGAGCAGGCTGCCACTCTATTCCTTGGAGCGCAGGGGTGATCTTATAGAGGTGGGCAAAATCATGTGAGGAATAGATCAGATAAACACATTGAGTCTCTTGCCATGTGTAGGGGAATCGAGAACAAGAGGAGATGGGTTTAAAGTGAGGGGGGAAATAATTAATAGGAACCTGAGCGGTAACTTTTTTACACAAAGGGTGGTAGGTGTATTGAACCAGTAGCCGGAGGAGGTAGTTAAGGCAGGCACCATCAGAACATTTAAGAAACATTTGGACACGTTTGGTTTGGATAGTTTTAGAGGGATATGGGCCAAACGCAGGCAGGTGGGACAATGGGGAATATTGGTGGGGGCAAATTGGTTTTCATACCATATGACTCTATGACTATTTATGTTGGGGAAGCCACCTTGGTCATGCCAACCTAGATGAGTTGGGCTGAAGGGCCTGTTTCCATGCTGTACAACTATATGACTATCTGGATCTTAACAGCAAGGGTTATTATTCCAGCTATATACAGATGGTACATTACTGCCGTTACTTCAGCGCTTCTTGGGTATGCATGCTGCTGTCAGCCCAAGGCAATCAAACATGACAGGGTTCTTTGAAGGAGAAGGACTGCTTCATGATTGAATCTTCTGAGACTCAGACCTTGCAGTGTGATGAGCTGATGCCACCTCTTTGTGCAACATGACATCCTTCCACCCAGAACTACTCCAGGAATGCAATATGCATGAACCATGGACCACACTTGGCAAATATGAATTGCCATTACCACATTGGAAAAGCATCGAGGAGAAAGATATCTTCTCAGTCAGCAGCATTAAAATCATAACCATATCCACGGATTTTAAGGAAACATTATTTAGTCATGTGGATTCCATCTGCCCCCATATGCCACAGTCCATGGGTTGGTAGGTCAATCAGCCACTGCAAACTGTGTCTTGTGCATAGGTGAGTAGCAGAATCAGGGGTTAGATGTTTGGAGGGGTGGTTGGGGTCTCATGGGAATCTGGAGATAATAAAATGGGTTGGGACAGGTTTAGTGTAAAAATTAGTGCTTGATGGCCACTTACGGTGCCAGCACAGTCTCAGTGGGCCGAAGGGCCTGTTTCTGTGTTGCATCTCTCGGTGACTCTATGATTCTATGAACTGCATTTCAGAATTGGACCATAATCAAGAGACACAAGAAAATGCAGGTGCTGGCGGCACAGTGGCTCAACGGCAGAGTTGCTGCCTTACAGCGCCAGAGACCCAGGTTCAATCCTGACTACGGAGTTTGTACATTCTCCCAGTGACCGCATGGGTTTTCTCCATGTGCTCTAGTTTCCTCCCACGTTCTAAAGACGTGCAGGCTTCTAGTTTAAATGGCCTTTGTAAATTGTCCATAGTGTGTAGGATGTAGCTAGTGTATGGGTGATTGTTTTTCGGTGCAGATTCATTGGGCCAAAGGGCCTGTTTCCATGCTGTATCTCGAAACAAAAATACAAAGTGCTGAAGTAACTCTCAGTGGGTTTGGCAGCATCTCTGCAGAACATGCATAGGTGACGTTTTATGTTTTTTTGTGTTTCATATTAAATGCAACATCGCAACAAGGAAATATTTAACTAAGTATCACTAGGGCAAATTACAACTGTTTCTAAGTAAGCCAGTGAAAGTCAGAGTGCGTAGTGCACCCTTAGTAGTGCAAAGTCTATTGTTGTTTGGCACTGAGGTAGGCTTGATAAGTTGTGAAGTTCACAAGTTCTAGGAGCGGAATTAGGCCATCCGGCCCATCAAGTCTACTCTGCCATTCAATCATGGCTGATCTATCTTTCCTTCTCAACCCCATTCTCCTGCCATCTCTCCATAACCCCTGACACCTGTACTAATCAAGAATCCGTCAATCTGTGCCTTAAAAACACCCATTGACGTGGCCTCTACAGCCGTCTGTGGTAATGAAATCCACAGATTCACCACCCTCTGACAAAATAAATTCTTCCTCACCTCCTTTCTAAAGGTACATCCGCCATTATTCTGAGGCGATGGCCTCTGGCCCTAGACTCCCCCACTAGTTGAAACATCCTCTCCATATCCATTCTATTCAGGCCTTTCACTATTTGCAAGTTTCAATGCGGTCCCCACTTATCCTGCTGAATTAAGGGATGGCACAGGGTTGGTCAAGAACTTGACAGTTGATGGGAAGAAACGTCCTTGAATGAGAAGGAAATAGCTTTCAGATCCTGTACCTTCTTCCTGACGGTAGCAGTTCGATGAGAGCATGGCCAGGGTGGTGTGGATCTGAGATGATATTAGCAGCCTTGATTCCTGTAGATCTCTTTGATGGTGGGGAAGTCAATACCCATGATAGATTGAACGATGTCCACCATTTTCTGCAGCCTCCTTCGTTCCTGAGCGTTCGAGTTACTGCGATGGAACCAGTCAGTATGCTCTACACCAGGGATGGGGAACCTTTTCATGTTGGAATGCGCATTAAGTTAGCTGCAATCTAATAAGGCCGCATCCAAAAAACTTCAATTAGATATACTTCAAAATGTACATTATTTTGTTAAAATAGCCCTCATGACTCACTAATGTTTTAATTGTGGCCATCAGTCGGGGAGGATTATTTCGTTGAATCTTCTTTTACTCTTTGGTATTTTAAATACGTTAATTTTAAGTTTAAAATAAAAATAATAAAAGATGAACAAAAACATATAAATAAAAATAAAATGATTTGTTCTATAAAATTTGGATTCATTCAAAAGGCCGCACTCAATGGTCTAGAAGGCCGCATGCAGCTTTAAAGCCGCAGGTTCCCCACCTCTCCTCTACATCCTACACCTGTAGAAGTTCGATGGAGTATTCTATCGTCTATTTGAATATTAACCACTCGATTTAATGCTACCAACCAAGGACAAACTTCCAGCCAAATTTATTTTAAATAATGTAAAATGGGTTGAAAGATTGAGAGTATCTTTTATTATCCATAACAGTGCGGAGAGGGTGCACTGTGGAATAGGTTGAAGTGAAGTCCACGGTCTGGTTCACTGGTCATGTCTCTATCTGCTCAGGTCAGTTGGTAAAACGTCCACCAACAAATTAGATGGATAGAAGGTCAAACTTGTTTGGCACATCAACACATATGCAGGTTCATGTTTGGCACTGGGCATGTCCTGAATTGTCAGAGACATGACATGTTGAACCAAGGGTATGTCTGTGTATGCAGGTTGAAAGATAAATCCTATGCCAATGTACAGGATTTACTTCAACATTCCTACTCCCACTCACAATGCAGTAAAGTTAGCCTTAAATTAATAAGCAAATTTGTACCCGAGTTGATGTCTTTGTCAGCCTGAAAGATAAAGTTTCTGTAAACGTTAGACTTTTGAAATACAGCATGAAAACAGGCACTTTGGCCCACCGAGTCCGTGGTGACCAGCGATAGCCTGTATACTTACACTATACTGCACACTAGGAACAATTTACAATTAACAAAAGCCAATTAACCTAAAAACCTGTACGTTTTTGGAGTGTGGGAGGAAGCTAGAGCACCCAGAGAAAACCCACGGAGTCACAAAGAGGGGCAGGGGGGAGAGAGAGGAGGGGAGAGAGAGGCGGGAGAGAGGAGGGGGAGAGAGGGAGGGAGGGAGAGCAGAGTGGAGAGAGGAGTGGGGGAGAGAGGATGTGGGGAGGAGGGTGGCAGAGGGTGGGAAGGGGAGGGAGAGAGAGGAGGGGGAGAGAGGGGGGAGGAGGGGGAGAGAGGGGGGGGGGGTAGAGGGGAGGGGAGGGGGAGAGGGGGGAGGACAAACTCTGTACAGACACTATCTGTAGTCAGGTTCGAAACTGGGGTCTCTGGCACTGTAAGGCAGCAACTTTACTGCTGTGCTACTTTGTTCCCTGAGTGATTTACTGCAAAGCAGAGTAGTCAAGAGCTGCAGGTAATATTTGGAGGTGAGAGGTGTTAAATGGTTTGCACTAAATTTGATGCAAATTCTCCAAAGGGGTTTTTGTCTTCGAAATCGTTCTTCAAAGCTCAGAGATGAGGATGGGAATATTTGTTATTTGACTTTAATTCAGCATATTTTCCCCACTCATCTGGAGAAATGTGTAGGATCTGGTGATGGAATGGATGATCGGGGAAGAAAACCAAGTTGTGAGCCACCCGATAATCTGACAGCCTTTCCATCTGGTGGCAAGCATATATTGAAAGGGAAACAGACTATAATATGTGTAGGAAAGAACTGCAGATGCTGGTTTAAATCGAAGGAAGACAGAAAATTGCTGGAGTAACTCAGCGGGACAGGCAGCATCTCAGGAGAGATGGAAAGCGTGACGTTTTGGGTCGAGACCTTTCTTCAGTCTGATGCTGCCTGTCTCGCTGAGTTACTCCAGCATTTTGTGTCTACAAACAGACTATAATGTTTGCTTGGATTAAATATGTATGGAAGCATTAATAATGGATATCTTTACAATGTTAAACACGTGGGTGCTAATATAAGAGCTTCCCATGTGAATACTGATCTCCTGATTTCATAGTCTACATTTCAGAAATCTTGTTTGTAAAAGAAATCATTGTCTTGCTGAAATTTCTCGTACGATCCTTTCAAACGCGGAATGACTACATTCGATCCAGTAGCTATGAGGATGGCAGTGGAGGGTCAACAAAGTGATTTCTAGAGATACAGCGTGGATACAGGCCCTTCGGCCCACTGAGTCCGCGCCAATCATTGTCTGTACGTCTTTGGAGTGTGGGGGAAAACTGGAGCACCTGGAGAAAGCCCACGCGGTCACAGGGAGTATGTACAAACTCCGTACAGACAGCGCCTGTAGTCAGGATCGGATCCGGGTCTCTGGCGCTGTAATGCCCCTGTCCCACTTAGGAAACCTGAACGGAAACCTCTGGATACTTTGCGCCCCACCCAAGGTTTCCGTGCGGTTCCCGGAGGTTGCAGGTGGTTGCCGGAGGTTGCAGGTAGTGGAAGCAGGTAGGGAGACTGACAAAAACCTCCGGGAACCGCACGGAAACCTTGGGTGGGGCGCAAAGTCTCCAGAGGTTTCCGTTCAGGTTTCCTAAGTGGGACAGGGGCATTAGGCAACAACTATACCGCTGCACCACTGTGCTGCTCCAACTCATCCTAGCTGTCCCCCATAATGTAATACAGTTCTGGCTACAGCTTCCTGCAATTTGTTAAAAGTTGTGCTTGACTCTTCTTATTTTATATTCCAAAAATTTCACCCATGACAACTTGATTGATGGAACTCCCAGTTTGATTGTACCGTCTTCATACTGTTACCAGGAGTTATCTGATAGAACAGTGTTTGATGTGAGACCATTAATGCAAAGACAATTATTTGCTCGGAAAACATTTGAGCTTATGAGCATTCTGAAAGCTTGGTAAAATATGCATTATTCTGATGCTTAATACTTTCAAGAATCTGTTGGGCACAAGAGCAGATATATCAGAATGTTACTTATGCAATGGATTGCAGCAATGATAATGTTATAACATAACAATGGGCCCCAGAAGTGAATATTGTATCTGTTTATACAACTACTTCACATTTCTTTCAATTATAACTTTTATTGACTAGTTCAGCACTCGTCCACCTGGGTTCCTCATGGCAATTACTAGTTAATGTTGGTAAACCATACGTTAACCATATTCTGCTGCTCCCCTGCCCGGACATACAGTAGGATGTCCTGACAAGGAAGGATGTCCATGCTTTGGGACACTGCACTGCTCCTATCCCTTATGCTCTATTGCTCTAATAACATGAGTCACATGAAGAAGGCAACCATTACTAGACATTGTTTCTCATTCATTCATTTGTGAAATAAAAAAATTGGTGGGCAGTGAAGCAGGGGGAAAAACGTTTTCACCCAGAGAGTTATGAATCTGTGGGATTCTCTGCTACAGAACACAGGAGGCCAATTTGCTGGATGTTTTCAATAGAGAGTTAGATTTAGCTCTTAGGGTTAAAGGAATCAGGAGATATGAGGGAAAAGCAGGAATGGAGTCCTGAGTTTAGATGATCAGCCATAATATTATTGAATGGCGGTGCTGGCTCAAAGGGCCAAATGGCCAACTCCTGCACCTGTGTTTTTCTATGTTTCTATGTTTTTCTATGAGATGAGGGACTTACTGTTACAGGTCTGAGAAGCTGGAACTCACTTTTCATTCATTCATTCATTCATTCATTCATTCATTCATTCATTCATTCATTCATTCATTCATTCATTCACTTTTCCGTCTGTCTGTCTGTCTGTCTGTCTGTCTGTCTGTCTGTCTGTCTGTCTGTCTGTCTGTCTGTCTGTCTGTCTGTCTGTGTCTGTGTCTGTGTGTCTCTCTCTCTCTCTCTCTCTCTCTCTCTCTCTCTCTATCTATTTTTATACAGATCCATTCGGTAATCTTGTGGTGGAGAGGGTTAATCATTCATCTACTTGGTTTGTTCTGCAGAGTAGAATTATTTACGAATGTGAATAATGATCCACCCTGCCTTGCACTCTAGTCGGTCATTACCGACCCAATTAAAATACAATTGCTTTGTTAAGGATTAAATCTGAGGGGGATGAAATGATTAACATATTCCTGTACACATTAGGGAATACTTCCTAGAACTAGCAATCGCTGCAGAGTTATGCAACAAACCTTGCGGGAACTCTGCACAAAGCGCATTCTTCCGAGGGAAGCGATGGGCGAATGCATTTGCAGTGAGCAGTGACGTTACAGTGAGTTTAGTTATCAGGGGAAATATTATGCAGTAGAAATGTGCCTTCGGTTTTCATTCCTGAAGAAGTACCAAAGTAACACTGTTGGAACAAATATGTTTGATTGACTCTGCAGGGCAGCCCAGTGGTGGGGCTGGTAGAGCTGCTGCCTCACTGCTCCATCTACCAGGGATTCATCCTTGGCCTCCTGTGGAGATTGAATGTTGAATGGGCCAGTTGGTTTCCCCGGGCTGCTCCAATTTTCTTCCACATGATTGGTACGGGTGTCAGAGGTTAAGAGGGGAGAAGGCAGGAGAATGGGGTTAGGAGGGAGAGATAGATCAGCCATGATTGAATGGCAGAATAGACTTGAATGATCTAATTCTACTCCTATCACTTATGACCGTATGACATCCCAAACACGTGCGAGTTGGTAGGTTAATCAGCCGCTGTATATTGTCCCTGATGTGTGGGTGAGTGGTAGAATGTGGATAGCAGTTGATAGGAATATGGGCTGCACAGTGGCACAGCTGTTAGCTCTACTGCCTCATAGAGCTCGGGTCGATCCTAACCATGGTACTACCTGTTTGGAGTTTGCACGTTCTCATAGAGTCATAGAATTATACAGCATGGAAACAGGCCCTTTCGGCCCAACGTGCCCACACCGACCAACATGTCTCATCTTACGCTTGTCCCATCTGCCTGTGTTTGCACCATATCTCTCTAAATCCATGTACCTGTCTATGTTTTGCTTAAATATTGCGATAGTCCCTGCCTCAACTACCTCCTCTGGCAGCTCGTTCCATACACCCACCACCCTTTGTGTGTAAAGGTTACCCCTCAGATTCCTATTCAATCAGAGGTACTGTAAGTGACGAGGGAACAGAAAAGGTGCAAATTGCTCTTTTGAACTCATTGTTGAGACTAGAAGGGGATAAAGTGCTTATCAAAAGATGGGTTCTTGTTTTTTGAGATTAGAGAGCATTTGCTGCATTGCTGCACCAGTTTGATCCTATGTGTAAAAGGACTTGTTCGACACACAAAGTCTCTTACTAAGTATCTTTATTAAAGTCACTACACACATTGTGCTCTAGCTGTCCGTGGTCATCACTGGGACTAGAGAGCGAGCTAGAGGCGGGGAAGCTACAATTATACAGGAGACAATGGGGAGTGGTTAGTAGTGGTGAGGTCACTATGTTAAAGGAGCATGCACTGATCTACATCCTTCCTCTTGGAAACAAAGCGACCACGGCTCATACGCTAGAGGCAAACCAGAAACAGTTAGAAAACATTATGACGCAGACTACTCGCACACTCCGTACCGGACAGGCGGCTTGACCAAACGCCCAGAGCGGGCGCGCAACCCGCCTTCCCCTTCAACCGCAGGAGCTACAGGAACGGGGGCAGGGACAGAGATGGGAGAACCGGGAGACAAACGCCCAGGGGAAGGAGGAGAACGGGGTGAAGGAACGGGTACCTCAGCAGGTGAAGCAGGAGAAAGAGGCTCGCGTGGGCTGGGCACCATGAGCTGAGAAGGAAGAGTCCGTGGCATGCGAGGAGTGACAGGGGCAGGAGGAGTTACAGGCGGCGCTGAATGGACAGGCGGCGGGGAATGGACAGGCGGCGAATACGGGTCCGCGGGAGGCGGAGAAGGCTCGTTGACTAGCAGCAGGTGCTGGCGTGTCCGACGGTACACGGTGCCCTCGTAATTAACCAGGTAGGACCGGGGAGAGTCGGCATTGCCAACGACAACGGCCAGCCGGTGATGACCGGAGGTGGACATCATCCGGACAACCTGGCCTGGGAACAAACGGGGAAGCAGTCGGGAAGATTTGTCAAAGGAGCGCTTTTGGATGACCTGTTTCTCGATGATGCGCTCCTTGACAGCGGCAGGGCTGCGGACAGCGGGCTTTAGAGATTGCTGAGAAACCGGGAGAGGGGGTCTAGTGGTGCGGGACATGAGGCGCTGGGCAGGCGAACCAAGTGCGGGGTCCCGGGAAATGTTGCGGAGGTTGAGGAGGGCAAGGTAGAAGTCCGAATGGGCAAGACGACAATGTTCCAGCAGCTCCTTGGCGCTGCGGACAGCGCGCTCCGCGAGGCCGTTGCTCTGCGGGTACTCGGGGCTGCTGGTGATGTGGCGAAAGTTCCATTGGGTGGCGAAGGCTGCGAACTCTGCGCTGGTAAACTGTCCGCCGTTGTCGGATTGGAGAGTCACCGGGGAACCAAAGGTAGAAAAGTGGCGGCGAAGCTTCCCGATGACGGCAGCAGACGTGAGGGAAGGCAGCTGGTCCACCTCGAACCAGCTGGAGTAGGAGTCCACCAGGACCAGGAAGTGTTTGCACCCGCTCTGGGCGTTTGGTCATGAGACATACTGGGTCATAGCGGTCTTCCGGAGGGACGAACTCGAACGACGCATAATGTTCCATAGCCTCCGGACCAGCCAGGTTGAGGAGTAGGTGAGCCTGTACCACAGGAGTGGCACCAGGATGAGCGATAGCGATGTAGTGTTCATAGTCGCGCTGGAAGACAGTCCAGCGGTGCACGATGTCCGCGTCAAAAACGAGCTTGTCAGGACGACGGCACGAGTTAGCCATAGTAAAATGTAAAGGTGGGAAACAACTGGGAGAAACAAATAATAAAATAAAGCCGATAAACAGGAGACGCAAGTCTACCGCGCTGACACCATGTAAAAGGGCTTGTTCGACACACAAAGTCTCTTACTAAGTATCTTTATTAAAGTCACTACACACATTGTGCTCTAGCTGTCCGTGGTCATCACTGGGACTAGAGAGCGAGCTAGAGGCGGGGAAGCTACAATTATACAGGAGACAATGGGGAGTGGTTAGTAGTGGTGAGGTCACTATGTTAAAGGAGCATGCACTGATCTACACTATGGGTACTGTGTACGGAGTTTGTACATTCCCCTAGTGACCGTGTGGCTTCTCACCAGTTCCCACATTGTAAAGATGTGCAGTTTTGTAGGTTAATTGGCTTCTGTAAATTGTCCCTAGTTGGAGGATTGAACGAATGTACGGGATGATCGCTGGTCAGCATGGACCCGGTGGGACGAAGGGCCAGTTTCCACCCTGTATCTCTGAGGGGTGGAACTAAACTAAACAGACAGCACGGAAACATGCTGACCATCAAACACCCATTACACTAAACTTACATTAATCCCACTATGAGTTTTCCTCATTCCTATCGATTCATCTACACACCAGTGCCAATTTACAGGAAAATTAACTTAGCTACCTTACCTAGATTTTCCACCATGTTTCCATTTCTCAATTTCAGAATCCTAGATGTTTCACTCACAAAAGCCAAATTCAAGTATAATTACAGCTTGCTTTGAACAACTGCAATAAACACTACGGTGATGGCAGAATTTCCTCAAAATTAATTAAATATTTTCACAAAATCTTAAAGTAAAGGAATTGTATGGCACGGAAACAGACGTATTTAGCCTAACTTGTCCATGTCATCACTAATGTATACCTATGCTACTTTTATTCAATCACTACATTTAATTCAAGCCCATACCCCTCAACACCTTTACTACCTAAGGATTTGTGGAAAGGCCTTTCAAAAATTGTAATTCCACGATTACCCTCTTTTCCGATCACCCAGACAATATTGGAGAAATATAGAACTGCAGATGCTGGCTAATACACAAAAGGACATAAAAGTGCTGGAGTAACTCAGCGGGCCAGGCAGCATCTCTGGAGAATATGGATAGATGAAGTTTCAGGTCAAGACCCTTCTTCAGACTTTTGGATCCAGTTTGTCAATACATCTGGTATCTCACATCAGTTGAGTTTATTATTCTAAGTTCATTCATCTTGTCACATCAGTTATGCCAAATGTTTTAACCTTTATGGACCAGTCTACTATACAGTCTACTATACAGGACCTGGTCCAAAATCCCTACTAAAGTCCATGTAAACCACTTCTACTTCCCGGAGCTAGTCGGCGCGAGTCTCTCCTACTCCATAGTAGGAGACTTCCGCCACCGGAAGTCCAACACCCACCAATTTTCTGAGTCACCTCCTCAAAAAAACTCAATCAGAATTGTCATTTATGATCATGTGCAGGTTAGTCAGTTAATGGTTAATTGTCCCTAGTGTGTCGGATGGAACTGGTGTATGGGCGATGATTAGTTGACGCCGACTCGGTAGGCTGAAGGACCTGTTTCTAAGCTGTATCTTTCAACTAAATTGAACTAAAGGGTGGAATGATGTTGTCCAATATTAATTTATCCATAGCATGTAAATGAATGACGTGGTCAGGGTCTGTTTCTATGTTGTATCTCTAAACTAAACTCATCTAAACTAAACTAAACTAAACTAAACAAAAGAGTGTGATTATGTTGGCCAATATTATTTTTTCTTTACCATGAAAACTAATGAAGTGTTCATTTATCCTTTTGCTGTGTGTGGCAGCTTTCTGTGGACAGATTAACCGCAGAATATCCTGCTTCATGAAGCAGTCTGAACTTCAAAGGCATTTAGAGCATGAAGGAACTGCAGATGCTGGTTTATACCGAAGATAGACATAAAGCGCTGGAGTAACTCAGTGGGTCGGGCGGCATCTCTGGTGTTGTTTCGGGGCAGAACCATCCTTCCGATTTGTGTCGATCTTCAAAGGCAGTTAATTAGCGGTGAAATCTGTTGGGAAGTTCCAGAGGTCATGGAGAGTGCTATATAAATGAAACCAGTTTATTTTATTAATAAAAAAAACCTCAATAAAGACATTTGGGTCACCAGCTTGCTTCAGAAATTAAATGATGGTGTTCATTCCTAGCCGTGTAATTTTAGAGCCATTAACTGTACAGTATTGTGACAACTTTTCAGAATCTTCAAAGCATGCGATTAAAGGCTTGTATCCTTGAAGCTCTCTAATGAGTCTATGCTTCCGTGCAAGCTGGAAACACATGCTGGGAAAAGCATGACCTTGCATTCATCTGCCACTATGTTTAAACCATTTTTTTTTAGCAAATAGAACTACCCTTTTTTTAATCATTAATTGAGCCTTTCCCAGTTTAAAATAAAATTAAAATCCAGTAGTTTGGCTTCCTTTTATGTGTGGTCTGATCCACAGTCAGTGACAATTAACAAGACAATTATAAGATAAAAGTAGGGGAGAAAGGAACTGCAGATGCGGGTTTACACCGACGCTAGAACACGGAGTGCTTGAGCATCTTAATGGGTCAGACAGCATCTCTGTAGAAAAAGGATGGGTGACATTTTGGGTCGGAATCCTTCTTCAGACATACCTGACACACCCCGTTGGGCGGCACAGTGGCGCAGCGGTAGAGTTGCTGCCTCACAGCGCCAGAGACCCGGGTTCGATCCCAACTATGGGTGCTGTCTGTACAGAGTTTGCACGTTCTCCCTGTGACCGCGTGAGTCTTCGGTTTCCTCCCACACTCCAAAGACGTACAAGTTTGTAGGTTAATTGGCTTGGTATAAATGTAAATTGTCCCTAGTGTGTGTAGGATAGTGCTAGTGTATGGGCCGAAGTTCCTGTTTCCGCGCTGGATTTGTATCTCTAAATTAAGGGTCCAAAATGTCACCCATCCTTTTTCTCCAGAGATACTGCTTGACTCGCTGAGATACTCCAGTATTTTGTGTCTATCGATAATAAGAATTGCTTCCTTGTAGGATGCCCTGTGCGCAGAGAATGTGCCCTGATTAAATGTTACAATTAAAACACGGGGGACCCAGAGAAAAGTATAAAAACTACGCACTCTTAGATGGAGAAGACAGCAATGAGGTGGAAAGAGCAGAGAGCTTCAAGACCTTGACATAAATATTACCAATGATCTGTCGTGGACCAACCATATTTAAGCGATAGCCAAGACCAACATTGCCTCTATTTCCTCAGGAGATTGAGCAGCTTAGTTTGGGGACCGCTCTGCACAAGGCCGCAAATTGCAGAGTTATGGATATCGCCAAGCCACAGGCCAGACTTCTCACCATTGACTCCTCACTGTTAAATCTACACTTTATTCTTCCTCAGAAAAGCAGCAGACATAATCAAAAATGTCCCACCTTGTCATCCATCCTTCTTCCTTCTTCTTTTGAGCAATGTGTGCACCACCAGACTCAAGAACAGCGTCACCCCCTCTGTTATCAGGCTCTATTGACTGTCCTTCCATTCATTAAGGTACTGTCCGATTCACTTTTACACCAGTGTGGACATTGGACCTTGTCAATGCTGAGAACTATATTCTGCACTCTGTATCTTTCCCTTTGCTCTACCTATTGTACTTGAGTTTGGCTTGATGGTATTTATGTACAATATTAACTGATTTGATTGTTTAGCACGCAAAACAAAACATTTCCCTGTACCTCGGTACACGTTACAATAATAAACCTAAACCTAAACTTAAACCTCGATTCAAACTTAGTACAATAAATATCAGAGACATCTTGAATGCTGACTTTTATTTAATGATTCATGGGATGTAGTTGTCAGCATTTATTGTCTATTCCCAATTACTAATACACAAGCTAGGCACACAACAGCAAACCCAACAAAAATAAGATCATAATAATAGAAAAGTAAGAATAAGTCATGATGGGACTAGAGGACTAGTTAGGCTGCAATTGGAGTAATGCGAAGATAGACACAAAATGCTTGAGTAACTCAACGGGACAGGCAGCATCTCTGGATAGATGGAATGGGTGACATTTGGGTTGAGACCCTTCTTCAGACTTGGAGACTTGGAGTAATGCATTCAGTTCTGGTCACCCCCATTACAGTGGAGGCTTTGGAAACGGTGCAGAGGAGGTTTACTAGATTGCTGTGTAGGAAGGAACAGCATCGCTGGAGAGAAGGAATGGGTGACATTTCAGGTCGAGTCCCTTCTTAAGACTGCTGGCTGGACTAGGAGGTATTAGCTATTGGGAGAGGTTGGACAGACTTGGATTGTTTGTTCTGCCAGAGGTTGTGGGGAGACCAATAGAAGAATATAAAATTGCGAGAGACATAGTTCGGGTAGACTGTCAGAACCTTTTTCACGCGATGGAGAAATTAAATACTAAAGGGCATAGGTTTAAGGTGAATGGTGCAAAGTTTAAAGGAGATGTACAGGGCAATTGTTTTATACAGACGTGGTGAGTGCCTGGAACACTCTGCTGGGGTTGGTGGTTGAAATATGCAGAAATATGGTGAGGTGCAGATACAAAGATAATAGGGGCACCCCACAAATTCTAAATGCCTGATATAGCTATGCAATAAATTCTAGTCTGGCTATTGCAGTTTGTCTTAAGGCTGATATATATTTGCTGTTATTTAATAACCTGGTTGAAGGAATATAATCTAAATCTCATTTTTTAAATTTACATCTGACAGCAGGAGATTGCATTATAATGTGAAACATTTTTGAATAATTGGTCTGTGAAGAAATATGTTCCTCCTGATCCCATATCCTGCTGACGTTGATAATGGTGGGAAATAAATGTCAAGGCCAAAAACTAATCTTATTCAGCTTTTGTTGAATGGCAGAAAAGTAAATGAAAGTGGGGCAGTATCCATTGCAAAACATAACAGATACAAATGGAACAAAGCAATAAAAATAAGATGAGATTTTATTGAAGATATTGTACTAACGTTTCAACAATAAATGTATTTACAAAAAGTGTAAGAAAAGATTAAAGGGGGTTGTTGTTGTTGTTGGGAATGTCGTGGAACAGAAATTTAGTGTGGCACAGTGGTGCAGTGGTAGAGTTGCTGCCTTACAGCACCAGAGACCCGGGATTGATCCTGACTATGTCTGTCTGTACTGAGATTGCACGTTCTCCCTGTGACCACTGGTTTTCTCTGGGGCGCTCCGGTTTCCTCCCACACTCCAAGGACGTGCAGGTTTGGAGGTTAATTGCCTTTGGCATAGATTGTAAATTATCCCTAGTGTGTATGATAATGCTTGTGTGTATGGGGATATCGCTGGTCGGTGTGGGTTCGGTGGGCCGAGGGGCCTGTTTCTGCACTGTATCTCTAAATTATAAAGAGTTGCTGCCTTACACTTCCAGAGACCCAGGTTCAATGGTTTCTTCATTAAGGTACCAAGGGACACTGAAATACTTTTTAGGCATACAGACAATCACCACAGATAAGTACAATCCCGTGGTTAGAACAAAATGTACAGAACAGCCCACTGAGTCCCATATGCATGAGGTGCCATATTGGTGCTGCAGTCCCAGCAGCAGCTTGCCACAAAGGCCCGTTGCAGCCATCGCCTCCATTCTGGTCGTCCCTCGATCCATCTTTCAATCTGAAGAAGGGTCTCGACCCAAAATGTCACCCATTCCTTCTCTCCAGAGATGCCACCTGTCCCGCAGAGTTACTCCAGCATTTTGTGTCTACCTTCGATTTAAACCAACATCTGCAGCTCCTTCCTACACATAAGAGATTAGTGGATATGGATGATTGCAGTGAAAGGCTCCAAGAGCTGATTGTCCTGCTCCATTTTACTATGTTTCTATTAATTGCTCCTGAGAATCGTTCTCTGACTGAATATTTTTAGTATGGGGTAGGGAGCTCCACGCAATGAAACTGGATGGTTCATTTCCAAGCGTGGATGGTTTGAGACAGTGGAAATTCGAAGATGATGGCGTCTTCATTCTGCCCTTCATCGCAGATGCCATGGGTTGAGGAGAAACCATGGGTGGATGTGCATTGTGCTGATGTTACACACTGTAGCCATGCTACAGTGGTGGAGGAGGTACCAATTTTGATGTCAAGTCAAGAGTCAAGTTGTCAAGAGTGATTTATTGTCATATGTCACAAAAATGGCATATTTAGTTTAGTTTAGAGATCCAGCGCAGAAACAGGCCCTTCAGCCCATCGATTCCACACGAACCAGCAATCCCCGCACAGTAGCACTTTCCCACACACATGGACAATTTACAATTTTATGAAGTCAATTAGCCCACGTCTGTAGGCTGTACGTCTTTGGAGTGTGGGTGGAAACCCCAAGAAATCAACTGGCTTATGAAGATGAAAATGATTTATTTTGTTATTTTCAATATTATTTGCGTGTTAGTATGTTAAAATTACCGAAAATAATCCTTCACTAACTTTGAATCATGGAGTGATACAGCACGGAAACAGACGCTTCAGCCTAATTTATCCATGCCCACTAAAATGCCCCATCTAAGCAAGTTCCATTTGGCCACATTTGGTTTATATCCCTTTAAACCACAGAAGGCAGTGGAGGCCAATTCACTGGATGTTTTCAAGGGAGTTAGATTTAGCTCTTAAGGCTAAAGAAATCAAGGGATATGGGGAAAAAGCAGGAACGGGGTATTGATTTTGGATGATCAGCCATGATCATATTGAATGGCGGTGCTGGCTCGAAGGGTCGAATGGTCTACTCCTGCACCTACTTTCTATGTTTCTTTGTTTCTATAGGCAGAAGAAGGGTCCCAACCTGCTGAGTTACTCCAGCATTTTATGTCTATCTTTGGTAAAAATCGGCATCAGACATTCATTTTTATTACATTATTCCCTCTAAACCTTTCCTATGTATGTATCTGTATACTTCTTTTAAATGGTGTTGTTGTACCTACCTCAACTACCTCCTCTGGCAGCTCGTTCCATGCATCCACCACCCTCTGAGTAAAAAGGTTGCTCCTCAGGTTCTTATCAATTCTTTCCCCTCTCACCTTAAATCTATGTTCTCAGGTTCTTGATTCCTCGACACTGGGTAAAAGACTCTGTGCTTTCACCCTATCTATTCCCTTCATGATTTGATTTGAATAAATAGTGCCATATAAAAATTGGAAAGGACAAGTTTAGATGGATATTGGAAAAGGCAGGCAGTTGTAACTAGTGCATCTCGGACAGGTTGGTCAGCGTGGGCAAGTTGGGCCAAAAGGCCTGTTTCCACGCTGTATGACTCTATGACTCTATAATTGTTGGGCCAAGGCATCACCAGCTGTCAGAACCATCCTCTGAGTGCAGCAGGCTGTGAAGTTCTAGGTCACACCAAACTGCTGGATATGGGCGTCATTTGGAGAACGGATCGCGGGTCAATGTTGGAACCAACAGCATAGTTCACATTGAGGTGGCAATGGAAAACCTGTCCCATTATATCTGGAGTTATCCAAGAGATGTGTGAAGTACAGATCTTCCATTCAACATCATGTTTTAGGTGAGTGCGCATTGAAAATCAGCTTAGATATAAACCCAAAATGTAATTAGCCACAGAAGGTTAAAATAATCCACTTTTACTTGCAATTAAACACCTTCCAGTGCATTCAAATGTTTGATTAAATTGGCTAATTACAGCTCATATTGCAGAGAACTCCAGTGAAAAACACATCTTTTCCAATCCTGTTTTAAACCTCATATATTAATTTATGATCCATAATTTCTACAAAAATGTGTAATTTTTGATAGTCATAGCGTCATAGTCATACAGCATGGAAACAACCCCTTGGGCCCAACTTGCCCACACGGACCAATATGCCCGATCCAAACAAGTCCCACCTGCCTTTGGCACACTTCCCTCTAAACCTATCCGACCCCTGTGCCTGCCCAAATTTTTCTTAAACTTTGTGATAGTACCATTTTCATCAGTCCTCAGGCAGCTTGTTCCTTACACCTACCATCCTTTGTGTAAAAAAAAAAATGCCCCCTCAGGTTCCTATTAAATCTTTCCCCCCTGTTCACAAGAATTCTATCCTGAAACTACTTTTGTGAAGACTTTGTAAAATGTTCTGAAGTTTTTTGCTATAACAGTTCTTAAGCTTTATGAAAAAGGACACAAAGTGATGGAGTAACTCAATGGGTCAGGCAGCATCTCTAAAGAACATGGATAGGTGACATTTCAGGTCGGGACCCTTCTTCAGACCGATCTTTGTTGCCCTTACTCCCATTTCAACCATACTAGATCTCTGTCCCCCTCCCCCGCCACCCCTCCCTTGTACGACCCCTCACACCCCTCCCTCCCCTCTCAGGCCTCAACATCCCCCCCACAGTATCTCCCCGATCAGTCCCATTCTGAACCGAGCCCTGATCCCTGACATCAACACACTGCTAAGCCCTATGCGTTGGTATAAACAAGATTGTTAAATACGACAAGAATCCAAAGAATAAACAACCTGCAAAAGGACATAATGAAGATAAATAACACTGTAAATGCAAGCAATCCCGTGATGGTATAAAGTGTACACCTTTGAGAATCATAATGGCCGGTTCTCATGGTGCGACCTGACGCAAGATGTCACCAGAGTGAAGTGGTCGTGGTCCAGCACGAGTTCCGCACGATATAACGGGGGGTAGATAAAGAGTTCCCACGGTACTCGGCAATTCTGTCATTTGTGCGAGTGACTTGTCCGTCTCCCGATCTTTCCCGTTAATTGTGAATGAACATCGTGGACTGTAGTGTAGTTAATCACGTGGCACAAATGATGTCACCTTTTTTCACACACTATATAAATATCCTCCGTTCGTAGAATTGGCTCATTTGCAGACATGCCTATACAAAGTTGGTTCGAGTACAGGCTGGTTGTTATTTTCATTGACGCGCTGTATGCATTAGCGCAACATGTGCACCAAGAGGTGAAGAACACGTTTAAATAGCTGAACATTTCAGGGTCCTGCACACTCAAAAATGTAAATGAGTGAAAATGTGATTATATCACCTCCATTAAGGTATTTTGTGTTTCAGCATGAGAGGGATTATAACATTAGAGACATTCATCTTGTAGTGATGTATTAATGACGATTTGCAGACATCAAGCTGATAGTAAAAAATAAATTTATTTAGCAGTGAGGTAAACAAGCAATGACAATCAAAATGCTGAGGTAAAAGCTTTATCACACTTCAGGATATAATAAAATGTGGAGCCACCAACAGAAAAAAAAAATGCACAAGAGTAAAGGACACATAAATTAACATACAGACATTTACAAAGGACTATAGATGTCACACCAAATGGTGAGTGGCCAAGAAATAAAATAAACTAAAACTCAAACTGTTATTTGAAACACCACAAAAAATATTTTCAGCTTCTGAGGGTTAACTGGGGTAGTTGATGTCAGCGCAACCTTCTGCCCTTTCTTGAAAAGGACTTTGTGCACGGACCTCTCCGTAAACAACAGGCAAAGGTATATGGCCTTACCTTCTGCCATCTTCCCTTTATGTTATCGTCTGCTGAGGCTATTGGGGAGGCAACAGCTACTGGGGAGGCAATCTCAAATCCACCTTGATCACCCTCTCCCTGCTCCAAGGAGCCCACAGGCAGTGGTATCTCTGGCATCTCCTCTTGCCTCTCCACCTGTCTCTCTTGCTGAGTCTCCTCCTCATTTACCTGCATGGCTAAAAACTTTCTGACTTTCTTTGACCCCTTTCTTTGCGCTTTTCTGAGAGGCATCTCTGCAAGTCTTACTGTGAAAAAGATTCTCAAACAATGACAATGAGGTGGGACGTCCTCGATGGACACATGGTCCATTGGCGATATTGAGACCACCTTTTTTACTCACCTTATGTCCCCTCTGTCAAGCTTCCGGGTTTACCGTTCGCAGGAGTTCCCACGGTACCTGCAAGAGTCATTATGGATATCGCACTGGCATCTGGGTTCATACAATGTTGCAACGCTCACCAAAAAGTGCTCAAGCCACTCTTGGAGAAATTCAAAAATGTTTGAATTTTCTCCCGACCTTACAAAGTTACACGACTACCTGCCGTTAGCGCCACGGAGGTCCTCGGTGGTCCATGAATGCCGTACTGTTATCGCAGGAGGTTCCCACGTTGTTAAGTCTTGCGTCAGGTCGCACCGTGAGAAAGCCCTTTAAGATTGTCAAGACTTTAAGCCCAATTTGCCATATCTACAAGTACCTCTAATTATAGGGATATTATACTATATCCACCTATAATTCAAAGCCTAGAGGGCCTGTCCCACTTGGGCGACATTTTCGGCGACAATGGTTTAACTGTTGATAATCACTATTTTGAGCGGTCCCCACTTCCAGCTGATGATACAGTTTAAACACAGTTATATATATATACTAGACCAAGTGCAGACCCGTTGGGTCTGGTCCCCGAACGTGCTTCAGACCCCGAGTACGGGGGGGGGGGGGGGGGGGGGGGAGGGAGTAGGGGGAGGGGAGGGGAGGGGAGGGAGGGAGGAGGGGGATGGGAGGGGAGTGGGGGGGGATTGTTCTTACAATATGAGAAAAACATCGCAATGAATTGCAGACGAGGAAGTCATCTGTCAAGGACATAGGCTGGGGACTGCGTTCTGTGCCGTCTCTCTGTAACTTAAGACATCCTCCTGTTTTCTAATATTTATACTGATCTTCTACCAGTTGGCATCATTTCCATGTGTAATTTTGCGACTACATTGATAAGGTCATGTATATGGCTTTACCCAACTAAGTCAATGTGGGCCTTAACATAATCATGATAAGGTTACTGTGGATTAACATTTAACAATGGTTAACATTTCTTGGAACAGGAGGATCATACTTTTACTTTACTTTATACTGTAGACTTTAGCGAAACAGCGAGGAAACAGGCACTTTGTACTACCGAGTCCGCGCCGATCAGCGATCACCCCGTACGCTAGCACTATCCTATACTCTCGGGACAATTTATATTTTTTGCTGAAGCCAATTAATCTACAAATCTGCACGTCTTTGGAGTGTGGGAGGAAACCCGAGCACCCGGAGTAAACCCACGCGGTCACAGGGAGAACGTACAAATCTATACGTAGAGCAACCCAAGGTCAGGATTGAATCCGGGTCCCTGGCGCTGTAAGGCAGCAACTTTACCACTGCACCACAGTGCCTCCCACAAGATTGCCATGGTCAGTATTTAAAAGACATTTGAACTAGTACATGGATAGGAAAGGTTTAGAGAGTTATGGGCCAAATGTGGGCAAATGGGTCTAGCTTAGATGGGGCATCCTGGTCAACATGGACGAGTAGGGCCAAACGGCCTCGTTCCGTTCTGTACGACTGTATGACTCTATTGCACCTCTTAATAGTGTGAAGATGATGGACATAGTGCATTGGTCAGAAGTTTATCTGGATTAACAGGGCAGCACAGTGGTGCAGCCGGTAAAGATGCTGCTTCACAGTTCCAGAGACCCAGGTTCGATCCTGGCCTTGGGCGTGCGTGGTCTGTGTGGAGTTTGCACCTTGGTTCAATCTTGGCCTCAGGTGCCGACTGTGTGGGGTTTACACATTCTCCCTTTGGCCACGTGGGTTCCCTCTGGATGCTCCTGTTTTCTCCCACTTCGAAAAGTTGTGCGGGTGTATAGGTTAATTGGCCTCTGTAAATTGTGCAGTGGGTGGCTGCGAAAGTGGGATAACTTAGAACTAGTGTGAATGGGTGACCAATGGGCCCGTGGACCTGGTGGGCTGAGGCGGCTGTTTCCATGCTGTGCCATTCAATCAATCAATCAATCAGTGAGCTTTTGAAACAAAGTCAGTTTTTCCTATTATGTTATTCCCTTTTTCTGCTATTCTGGAAAATTGAGGTCAGTAATAAGCCTTTTGAAGAGGTGTCCCGACCCAGAATGGTGACTGTCCATTCCTTCCACAGATACTGTCTGACCCTTTTAAGTTCTTCCAGCAGTTTGTGTTCTGGTCAAGATACCAGCATCTGCAGTTCCTTATGTCCCAATCAGCCTTTTCAGCTAGAATAGTGAACATCCATCTTAATCTGAGTTCAGGACGGAACTGCAGATGCTGGTTCCGTCCTAAAGATAGACACAAAAGGCTGGAGTAACTCAGCGGGACAGGCAGCATCTCTGGAGAGAAGAAATGGGTGACGTTTCGGGTCGAGACCCTTCTTCAGACTGAAAGTCACGGGAAAGCAAATAATCTGAGTTTAGTTTATTGTCGCATGTACTGAGGTCGAGGGCTGTTGTTGCGTGCCAACCCTTCAGTGGAAAGACAATACATGATTATAATGGAGCGATACAGATTCGTGTTGCAGGGGATGACATGAATAACTTGAATAACGTTTAGTGCAAGATAAAGTCCAATCAAAGATAACCTGAGGGTCCCCAATGAGGTAGATAGTGGCTCAGGACTGTTCTCTAGTTGTGGTAAGAAGGTTCCGTTGCATGAAAAGCTGGGGAAAAACAACAACAACAACAACAACAACAACAACAACAACAACAACAACAACAACAACAACAACAACAAAACAACAACAAAACAACAACAAAAAAAACAAAAAAAAAACAACAAAAAAAAAACAACAAAAAAAAAAAAAAAAGAGGCGGAGAAGGAGAAGAGAAGAAGGAGGAGGAGGAGGAGGAGGAGGAGGAGGAGGAGGAGGAGGAGGAGGAGGAGGAGGAGGAGGAGGAGGAGGAGGAGAGGAGGAGGAGGAGGAGGAGGAGGAGGAGAAGAAGAAGAAGAAGAGAAGAAGAAGAAGAAGAAGAAGAAGAAGAAGAAGAAGAAGAAGAAGAAAGAAGAAGACACTACGAGTAAGTCGTATCCTGTCAGATTCCTATACGTATCGCCTGACTCCTCCTCCTCCTCCTCCTCCTCCTCCTCCTCCTCCTCCTCCTAAAGTTGTAGGACAACTTGTTCTATTTGATCTTACTTGATTGTGCGCGCCAGGTTGATTGCATTCGTTGAAACAGGGCGGACCACGTGAAGGTTGCAATCTCCCAACCCGGAAAAAACTGTTCCTGAATCTGGAGGAGTGTGTTTTCACACTTCTATACATTTTGCCCAAGGGGAGAGGGGAGAAGAGGGAGTGGCTGGGGTGCAACTTATCCTTGATTATGCTGGTGGCCTTGCCGAGGCAGTGCAAGGTGTAAATGAAGTCAATGGAAGGGAGGTTGGTTTGTGTGATGGTGTGTGCTGTGTCTACAATTCTCTGCAAGGTCTCGAGGTCTTGGTTGGAGCTGTTCCCAAACTATGCCGTGTTGCACCTCGATGAAATACCTTCTAACTGAATCTAAAATAAGAACAGAAAATGATGGAAACATTCAGTAGCTCAGGCAGCATCTGTGGGAAGAGAAACAGGGTTGACGTTTCAAGGCAAAGATCCTTCATCAGAACTTCCAGTGCTATCCCTGATTCTCTTCCTACAGATACGGGCTAATCTAGTGACTTCTTCCAGTATTTTCTGTAGTTACTGTGGGGCGGCACGGTGGCGCAGTGGTAGAGTTGTTGCCTTACAGCGCTTGCAGCACCAGTGAACCGGGTTCAATCCCAACTGCGGCTGCTGTCTGTTACGGAGTTTGTACGTTCTCCCCGTGACCTGCGTGGGTTTTCTCTGAGATCTTCGGTTTCCACCCACACTCCAAAGACGTACAGGTTTGTAGGTTAATTGGCTTGGTGTATGTGTAAATTGTCCCTAGTGTGTGTAGGACAGCTTTAATGTGCGTGGATCGCTGGTTGGTGCAGACTCGGTGGGCCAAAGCGCCTGTTTCCGTGCTGTATCTCTAAACTAAACTAAACTACTCAAAAGGACATATTTCAGTTACCAACTCAACCATTGCACATTTCTAACAATGCGATGTTAAAAACTCAATGCAAGCTGAGCTCCTGGAAAACCCTTGTAGAATCAATGTCTTAGGTAAAATCCAAGAAGTTATATTTACACTTGTCAATTAAATTTAATATTTCAATATATTTATGAGTCATCACCAGTTGCTTCTAAATCCTGTATGAACTGTGCTCTTTAGATCAATATTGACACTGTCTGGTAAAATGTTTGCAAACACTATTGGTTAAATAATTGATTTGCTGTTGTCTTACTCATGCCTATATTTTTTTTCACTCTCGGAATTACAATTGCTAGGCCACAGAACAGAGGCAAGAGCTTCATTTCTAAAGGCTCTTTGAAAGTACTCTACCATATTGTTCATTCCCTCAAGAAACTGTGCCCTGAAGATGGGATGGTAAACAAACCTTTTTCTGTGCGCAGAGTACACAGTGAGTGAATATTTGAGATGGTGCATTGTCTGAGAAATTTAGAAGGGCCAGCTACATAAGTATTTTTAAGGCAGAGGTGAATAGGTTCTTCATTAGTACGAGTGTCAGGGGTTATGAAGGCAGGAGAATAGGGATGAGAGGGAAAGATAGATCAGATTGAATGGCATAGATGATGAGCCGAATGGCCTAATTCTGCTCCTATGACGAACTGATGAAGTTATAAACACCATGCCTACAACAGCAGATGAGAGGCTGAAGAACCTGTGGCAAGTGATGCCCTAAAGCCTTTCTACCATTTATAAGGCAATAGCACAGTGGTAGAGTTGCTGCCTTACAGCGCCTGAAACCCTGGTTCGATCCCGACTATGGGAGCTGTCGGTTTTGGAGTTTGCACATTTTCCCCGTGAATGTGTAAGTTTTCTCTGGGTGCTTCGGTTTCCTCCCACACTCCAAGGACGTACAGGTTTGTAGGTTAATTGGCTTCAGAAAAAGTTGCAAATTGTCCCTAGTGTGTAGCATAGTATTAGTGTGCGGTGATCACTCGTCAGTGCGGACTCAGTGGGCCGAAGGGCCTGTTTCCGCACTGTATCTCTAAACTAAACTAAACTAAATTTGGAACGTGATAGGAAAACTCTACATCTCATTGAAGGAAAAGTGGGAGAAATAAAATGTGTTTGATTAGAATTAGTGTCAATGGTTACCAGAATGATGCTTCAGAACGAGACTGGACAGACTTGGACTGTTTACTCTGGAACGCATGAGATAATGCATGGATCCGATAGAAGTACATAAAATTATAGGAGACATAGATAAGGTAGACATTCAGTACCTTTTTTAATTAGCTTCAGTAAAGAATTGTAAAATTGTCCCCAGTATCATAGAATCATAGAATCATAGAAAGTAGGTGCGAGAGTAGACCACCAGGTCCGTCGAGCCCGCACCGCCATTCACTCATGGCTGAACACTAAACAGACACACTTACCCACAAACAGTAGACACAAGACACAGAACACAAGACACTACCCCCCCCTTTATACCGCTATCACCCCTCTCCACCCCAAGAACCGCGTGATCTCCTGGGGGAGGCAAAAAACCGGATAAAAACCCAGGTCCAATTCGGGAAAAAAATCCGGGAAATTCCTCTCCGACCCCAATCCAGGCGATCGACACTTGTCCAGGAGATCACTCAGGCCTACTATACTAACCATACCTAGGTCCATATCCCTGCCCTCTCCCCGTAGCCCCTTATCCCCTTGGCAGCTAAAAAACCATCTATTTTTGACTTAAATATATTTAACGTTTCTGCTTCCACTGCTCCCTGGGGCAGTGAATTCCACAAACTAACCACCCTCTGGGTGAAGAAGTTCTTCCTCATCTCAGTTTTAAAAGAGCCCCCCCTCACTCTGCAACTATGTCCCCTAGTTCTAGCCTCCCCGATCATTGGGAACATCCTCGGTGCATCCACCCGATCAAGGCCCCTCACGATCTTATACGTTTCAATGAGATCGCCTCTCATTCTTCTAAACTCCAAAGAGTAGAGTCCCAGCTTACTTAACCTTTCCTCATATGTCAATCCCCTCATTGCAGGAATTAATCTTGTAAACCTTCGCTGCACTGCCTCCAGGGCTAGTACATCCTTTCTTAAGAATGGACCCCAGAACTGTACACAGTATTCCAAATGTGGTCTCACTAATACCGTGTACAGCTGCAGCAAGACCTCCGTGTTTTTATACTCAATCCCCCTAGCAATAAAGGCCAAAACTCCATTGGCCTTCCTGATTGCTTGCTGCACCTGCATACTGACTTTTAGTGATTCATGTACTAATACCCCTAGATCCCTTTGCGTTGCATTACAACGCAGCTCCTCCTCATTTAGAAAATAACTTGCCCTATCATTTTTTTCCCCAAAGTGAATGACTTCACATTTATTAGTATTAAATTTCATCTGCCAAGTTGTTGCCCACTCACCTAGCTTATCTATATCCTTTTGCAGACTCTTCCTATCCTCCTCATCCCCTACTCTCCCTCCCATTTTCGTATCGTCCGCAAATTTAGATATATTACACTTGGTTCCCTCCTCCAAATCATTTATATAAATTGTGAACAACTGTGGTCCCAGCACCGACCCTTGCGGAACCCCGCTAGTTACCGGTTGCCATCCCGAGTATGAACCATTTATCCCCACTCTCTGCTTCCTATTCGTTAGCCAATCCTCTACCCATGCTAATATATTACCCCCAATCCCACAATTTTTTATTTTTAGCAATAGTCTCTTATGTGGCACCTTGTCAAAAGCCTTTTGGAAGTCCAAGTATACCACATCCACCGGTTCCCCTTTATCCACTCGGCTTGTTACTTCCTCAAAGAATTCGAGCAGATTCGTTAAACACGACTTCCCCTTCACAAAACCATGCTGGTTCTGTCTGATGAAGTCATGTTTATCCAAGTGGCCCGTTAGTGATTCTTTAATAATTGTCTCCAACATTTTACCCACCACCGATGTTAGACTAACCGGTCTATAGTTACCCGCCTTCTGTTTACTTCCTTTTTTAAATATAGGTGTTACATTGGCCATTTTCCAATCCACTGGGACCGTTCCTGCCTCCAGGGAGTTTTGGAAAATTATCACCAATGCATCCACAATCCCCACTGCTATCTCCCTCAAGACCCTTGGATGTAATCCATCAGGTCCAGGGGATTTATCCTCCTTCAGTCCCATTAATTTCCCTAATACCACCTCCTTGGTGATCTTAATAGTATTTAGCTCCTCCATTCCTACCGCCTCCTGTTTATCCAGCGTTGGAATATTTTTTGTGTCTTCTATGGTGAAGACTGATACAAAATACTCGTTTAATGCCTTTGCCATTTCCATGTTCCCCACCAACAACTCCCCAGTCTCACCCTCCAATGGACCAACGTTCACCTTAACCACCCTTTTTCTTCTTATATAGCTATAAAAACTCTTACTATTAGTTTTTATGTTGTTCGCTAAATTCCTTTCATAGCCTATTTTCCCCGTCTTAATTAATCTCTTAGTTACTTTTTGCTGACCTTTAAATGCTTCCCAATCCTCTACCCTCCCACTACCTCTGGCTACCTTATATGCCCTTGCCTTCAGCCGAATACTATCCTTTATAGCTTTACTGAGCCATGGCTGACTGTTCTTACCCTTACCCCTTTTTTTCTTCATAGGAATAAATTTATCTTGAAGGTTATACAGTAGACCTTTAAACGTACACCACTGCTCATGTACCGTCTGATTCTTGAGTCTGCTATCCCAGTCAACTTTGATCAGCTCAGTCCTCATACCTTCATAATCCCCCTTATTTAGACTAAGCACCCTAGCCTGAGTTTCAACCTGCTCCCCTTCTATCTGAATATGGAATTCGACCATATTGTGGTCACTTGTTCCCAACGAGTCCCTAACTATGACATTTTTAAGTAATCCTGCTTCATTACACAGGACCAGATCTAAGATTGCCTCCCCCCTTGTCGGTTCCGTGACATACTGTTCTAGGAACCCGTCTCTAATACAGTATGTGCAGGATAGTGCTGGTGTACGGGGATCACTGGTCGACGCGAACTCGGTGGGCTAAAGGGCCTATTTCTGTGCTGTATCTAAGCTAATGATAGACACAAAATGCTGGAGTAACTCAGCGGGACATGAAGCATCTCTGGAGAGAAGGAATGGGTGACGTTTCGGGTCAAGATCTTTCTTCAGCCTGAAAGGCACGGGAAAGAGAAACGAGATATATAGATGATGATGTGGAGAGATATGGAACAAATTAAGGAAAGATATACAAAAAAGTAACAATGATAAAGGAACCAGGTCACTGTTAGCTGTAGCGAGGTGAGAACAAAAAGCTGGTAATACTTGGATGTGGGAGGGATGGAGAGAGAGGGAATGCAGGAGCACTTGAAGTAGCAATGTTACAAAATTTTGGGATTTTAAAAATCAAGTCTGCAATTTATCCCATCAGATAAAGCATAAAAATAAGTTTAATTTGACACCTAATTCACTTTCATATCTCAAGTATTTAAAAAGTTATGGCCATTTTCATACTCGGAAATGAGCATCTTGTTCCCTATTGATTTTCTATGGACATAACAAAAAAGCTGTGATCGTGAACAGTCAAAAGCCCATAACTTTCTTAAAAATTAAGAGAACCGAATGAAATTTTCAGTTATCATAGATTGAAGCATTCTGAAACAAATATAAAATAATCTTACTTGGATGACCTGAAATTAAAGCATATAATTAGTTAGTTACCTAATTGTAGCTAATTTCAGACTTCAATTACTAGATCTAAACATCTATCCATTTCTTAATAAATGATTAACATTTTTAAATAGCCTAAATGTCCAAATAATATTCACAAATAATTCACAATAAAACATGATTTTTAAATCTCATTTACATTAATTTATAGACCAAATGGAAGGAATTTAGTGTTCAATTGCTGTAAATAAATGCCCATTTAAATCAGCTTTCCAGTGGGTTCCTGTGGAACGCGCTGGTTTAGAACGTTCACATTGCGGTAGATTTGTGCCCCCAAATGCCCAGAAAAATACTGCGGGATATAATGGGCCCAAAATGAGCTACTCGCAATATTAAACTTTGTATAAAGGGATCTTTAGAAGCCCTTTTTAATGTACAAATATACAGCTTATCTTCAATTGTTTGCTTTATGAGACCCTGCGGTTGCTGGTGGTCGCGGGTTTAGAGATTGATTTTTAAACTACTATAACTATTATTCAAGGCCTTTAAAACTAATAATAGCTTTTGCGACGGGGTCTTTCAGCGATTTTTCGTTAATAATTAACTAGGCTGAACATCTTCGATTGGAACAGCCTAGAGAAAATCGCGTTTTAAACCCGCCCCCCTCTAAACGGCGCCAAAATCGCGCACACCCGCAGCGACATATTTTCAGCGATGCTTCAGGTAGGCTTTGCAACATAGCTACTTGAAGTTAGAGAAATCTATATTCATACTCCTGGGTTTCAAGCTGTGCAAGCAAAATATGAGATTATCGATACCAATATTTATTAATACTTAATAGTAGAACATTTCTGCAACATCCACTGCAATTTGTTCAATATTACTTGTATGGAATACTGTAAATCCATATTTAAATCCTTTGCATATAAAATATCTATTTATTGTTTTTACAATACCAGGATCTGGCGCTACACAGAAAACTGAACAGTGACCTTTAGTTTTACTTTTAGTTTAGAGATACAGCCTGGAAACAGGCCCTTCGGCCCACCAATCCGCACCAACCATCGATCACTCATACGCCAGTTCTATGTCATTGCAGTTTCGCATCCGACAAACTAGAGGCAATTAATCTACAAAGCACGTATTTGTAATGTGGGAAGAAACCAGAGCACCCGGAGAAAACCCTCACAGTCACACGGAGAACGTGCAGAGTTCGTAGAGAAGAGCACCTGATAGGACCCAGTCTCCGGCACAGTGAGGCATCTCATTCAGCGCCACTGTGCTGCCCGACGGTACATTGAAGACCCGCTTCCATTTGTGTCTCTCTAGGACTCGCTCTTTTTGACTGTCAGACCCACTATTCATTGCCTCTACTCTGAAATGTGGAGCCGTTGACCATTGTCACCAATATTTAAAAAAAAGGGCGCACCTGAATGCAGCGGCTTTGCTCTCCCCCGTGTGGATGTTCTTGTTTTTGTCTGTCTTGTCCGTCTGTCTGTGGACCTGCGACTCAAAACACAACCGGCAGGACCTTCTGAGGATTGGGACGCTGTGTAGCGAACTAGAGTTCGCAAGGAGCTCCCACAACGACGATATACCGGCAGAAATCACCCGCCCAGCGGAGTCCGAGTGGATCATCTTACCGAAAGGACGGTGCGGGAGGCGGCGCAGACGGAGGCGGCAGAAGCGCGGTTGTCGAGCCGGCATTCAAGCTAGGCTAAAGAAAGATCCCTACAGACCAGCGCTACCCAGCATCTTTCTGACGAACGCCAGATCGCTCAACAACAAGATGGACGAGCTGGAGCTGATCACTGAAGAAAACAAAATTTTAAAAACCTGCTCTCTCATGGTGGTAACTGAGACCTGGCTTCACGCTGGGATCCCGGACGAGGCCATCAGTCTGGTAGGTCGCACAGCATACCGGGCCGACAGGAGCAGTGACTCTGGTAAGAGCAGAGGGGGGGGGGGGGGCTATGTGTTTACTCCTATGACAAGTGGTGTACGAATGTAAACGTTGTCGAGAGACATTGTTCACCAGACATGGAGTTTATTACATTGAAATGTCGACCCTTCTACCTGCCGCGGGAGTTCACAGCTGTTGTTATTCTGGCTGTTTATATTCCACCAAGTGCCAACATCAAGCTAGCACTGAACACCCTGCTAGCATCAATCAACAAATTACAGACTGCGCATCCTGATGGGATTTTCATCGTGGCTGGAGATTTCAACCAGGCTAATCTAAAAACTGTCCTCCCTAAATTCCACCAGCATGTCACGTGTCCGACGAGAGGTCAAAATACACTGGATCACGTGTACAGCAACATTAGGGATGGATACAAAGCCTCCTCTCTCCCTCATCTCGGCCAGTCTGACCATCTATCACTCTTTCTCACCCCGGCATACAGACCTCTCATTATGAGAACCAAGCCCAGTGTGAGAAGCATAAAGACTTGGCCCGAGGGTGCTGCCGCCCAACTTCAGGACTGTTTTGAGCGCACCGAGTGGGACTTGTTTGCAAACCAGGACATACATGAATATACATCCACAGTCATGTTCTATATACAGAACTGTATTGACAACGTCACTGTCAACAGGGAGGTCAGGTGCTATCCAAACAACAAACCATGGATGACCAGGGATGTCAGGAAGCTGCTGAGGGAACGCAACTCAGCCTTTAGATCTGGCAGTGATGAATTGTACAGCACTGCCAGATCTAATCTAAAGAGAGCCATTAAGGAGGCAAAAACAGTCTATGGAAGAAGGATAGAGGGGTATTTCAACGAGAGGGACCCTCGGCGTGTCTGGCAGGGCATTCAGCAACTTACCAACTACAAGGGCAAGGGGGGGCCGATCATCAGCAGCAGTAGCAGCTCGCTAGCTGAGGAGCTCAACCACTTTTTCGCCCGGTTTGAGCTGAATGAGGCAGAGCCTGCACCTGCAGCCGCACCCAGCACTGACAACCCGCCACTCGCTGTGAGTACGGAGGACGTCAGAAGAACACTCCGCAGGGTCAACCCCAGGAAGGCTGCTGGACCAGATGGCATCCCAGGGAGAGTATTGCGGGACTGTGCAGACCAGTTGGCGGAGGTTTTTAGCAAAATCTTTAACCTCTCTCTGTTAACGTGCACTGTCCCTAAATGCTTTAAGACTGCTACCATCGTACCTGTACCCAAAAAAACATTCATTACGAGCTTGAATGACCATAGACCTGTTGCTCTCACTTCGACCGTGATGAAATGTTTTGAACGGCTGGTCCTGGCCCACATTAAGTCCTCACTCCCACCCACCCTGGATCAGCATCAATTTGCGTATAGAGCTAATAGGTCAACGGAAGATGCCATCAACACAGCTCTACATTCTGCACTGACACATCTGGAGCGTCCTGGCTCATATGTGCGGATGTTATTTGTAGATTTTAGTTCTGCATTTAATACTATCATCCCCAGCAGAATGGTGGACAAACTGTCTGATCTAGGTGTTAATGCAAACACATGTGGATGGATTAAGGACTTTTTAACAGACCGCCCACAGACTGTCAGGATGGGGTCCAATTACTCCCCAGTCCTGACGCTTAGCACAGGTGCGCCACAAGGATGTGTGCTGAGTCCCATCTTGTATACAATATACACTTACGACTGTATACCAACACACAGTACAAACAGGATCATCAAGTTTGCGGACGACACGACTGTGGTGGGACTAATAAACAACGATGACGAGTCTGCCTACAGGGATGAAGTCCAAAAACTGACCGTCTGGTGTACCAAAAACAACCTGGTACTAAACCCATCAAAGACAAAAGAACTTGTCGTTGACTTCAGGAGGAAGAGGAGAGAGGAACCTGCTCCCTTATACATCAAAGGAGACATGGTGGAGAGAGTCAACGACTTTAGGTTCCTGGGAATAAACATCTCCCAGGACCTCAAATGGCAAATGAACACCGTCACTCTCTTGAAGAAGTCTCATCAGCGGCTGTATTTCCTGAGGTCTCTACGGAGAGCTAACGTCTCACAGCCGCTGCTGCTGTCCTTCTATCGATGCGCCGTGGAAAGTATCCTCTCCTATGGAATCCTGGTGTGGTTTGCCAGCTGTACTGTGGCTGAGAGGAGGGCGCTGCAGGGAATTATAAAAACTGCGCAGCGCATTACAAACGCCCAACTGCCCTCCTTGGATGACATATACAAGGCCCGATGCATGCGCAGGGCCATAAATATCAAGAAGGACACATCCCACCCTGCCGACCACCTTTTTACTCTGCTACCCTCGGGGAGGCGATTCAGGTCTCTGCAGGCTCGCACCAGTAGACTAAAAAATAGTTTCTACCCATGTGCGGTAAAAGAGCTTAACTCCAATAGTGAACACTGGGAAGCAAGAAGTAACTTCGAGGAATACCGCTAAATTCTTTTAAACTCTTTTAAAAATGTATCTATTATTTTACTATTAACTGTACATATGTGTATTGGTTGTCGTGTTGTATTTCTTTTAACGGAGGAGAAGCAAATGGAATTTCGTTGCTCAGTTTGCGCAATGACAATAAACATATTCTATTCTATTCTAAATAAATAAATAAATAGCGCAGCTTTCCAGCCCTTATCTCATTGGCCACGCTCGGCTGCACATCGGTGTCAATCTGGTGGACTCTTCCATCGTCCTCTCGTCGTGGGGGTGGGGGATTGGGAGGGGACTCACAAGTGAAATAGCCTAGGGCCTCTCTTCATCTAATTCCGGCCCTGACCACAGCGACTCTCACATTCCTCACTGTGATGGAAGGCAAAAAATGTTCAAACTTCTTCCCTTCTTTGTTCTCCCGCAGTCGGGGCAATCGAACCTTCCGTTGTCGGGGCGATCTTGGCTCCCGCAACCGGTGTTCTAGCCCTCCTCATCGGGGCAATCAAGCTCCCGCATCGGGGGACTCTCAGCCCCCTGCGCCGATCAGTGATCGGACTCCCGACTCGGGGCTGGTCGAACCTCCAGCGGCTTGGAGCTTCCCGACATCAGTCTCTACCCGAGACTGCGAGCTCCTTGTTGACGTTGAAATCGTCAGGCTACGGTTGGAGCTTTGATCCCAACCAAGCAATAGGCTCCGATGGGAAGTCCACGGCTCCGTGGTGGGGCTCAAAGTCAGTCTTGAGCAAGGTCGCCAGCTCCACGATATTAGGCCGCAGAGCGTCCGGAGAGACGATCCAGAAAACAATCGCATTTCCGGCAAAGTTAGAGATTGGAAAAAGTTTCCCCCGACCCCCGACCCCCACCCACCCCCCACCCCCACCCACCCCCCACACCCCACATAAAACAAACCAGAGAACACTAAAACATATTATTCAACATGTACTTAAATAACAAAATGGAAGGACAGACAGACATTGCCTTTGCTGTTACATATAACATTTCATTTCCTGCTTAGGGCAACAATTGGCAATATAGCAGTGACTTATGATCTCTACTTACTGCAATTCACACAGGCGCATGAAATTTGTAATTAAGCAGTATAAAACGGCATGGAAAAATTAATAAACCGTCGTTCACACCCAATTAAACTGACAATCTCCTGTACAAAATCGAAAGCTTGATTTGTGTATCTTGCTATTGGAGTAACCTCCCTTCAATATCAATGACTATCATGTGCTGGATACCAGTTCTCACAGTGACAAACACAGGAAGAACAACGTGTAAGAAGGAACTGCAGATGCTGGTTTAAACCGAAGATAGACGCAAAGTGCTGGAGTAACTCAGCGGGACAGGCAGCATCCCTGACAAGAAGGAATGGGTGATGCTTCGGGTTGAGAACCTTCTTCTGGGATTCAAAGAAGGTCACGAGAAACTAAGAAAACATATTTGTATTTTTTAAATTCCAATTAACCTTAAATTAACTTGTTCAAAATGTGGCATTGGGGTAGGCTTTCTGGATTAAACATTTAGCTTGTGTGTTTGTTAACATGTAGCTAGCTTATTACTGAATATGAAGTTAGTTATGGTCTTAGTTTAGAGATAGAGCGTGGAAACAGGCCCTTTGGCCCATCGAGTCCATGCCGACCAATGATCACCCTTACGCTTGTTCTATCCTACATTGGGCCAATTTACAGAAGCCAATTAACCTACAAACCTATACATCTTTGGAGAATGGGAGGAATCCTGAGCACCCGAAGAAAACCCACGCAGTCACAGGGAGAACGTACAAACTACATACAGACAGCAACCGTAGCAAGCGGAGTCAGGGGATATGGTGAGAAGGCAAGAACGGGCTACTGATTGTGGATGATCAGCCATGATCAGAGTGAATGGCGGTGCTGGCTCGAAGGGCTGAATGGCCTATTCCTGCACCTATTGTCGATTGTCTATTCTAGTCAGGATTGAATCCGGGTGCTGTGAGGCGACAATTCTCCCATTGCTCCACTGGGCTGCCATCAGTTAGTCTACTGTAGAGCAGTGAGCACCTTTCTGGTTACTACATTAGCAGTCAAGAGGTTGAGCAGGCTAGGACTTCATTCATTGGAGTGCAGGAGGATGAGGGTTGATCTTATAGAGGTGTATAAAACCATACGAGGAATAGATCCTGTACAGGTTTGTAGGTTAAATTGGCTTTGGAAAAATTCAAAACAGTGTGTATGATAGTGCTGGTGTACATGGTGATCACTGGTTCGACACAGACTCGGTGGGCCGAAGGGCCAGACTCCACGCTGTATCTCTAAAGTCTACAATCTAAAGACATGCAGGTTTGTAGGTTAATTGACTTCTGTAAATTGCACCTAGTGTGTGGGATGCAAAAGTGGGATAACATAGAACCAGTGATGGAAGGTCTGCATTGTCTCGGTGGGCTGAAAGGCCTGTTTCCACTGTATCTCTACCCACTAAGCTCAACTTTGCTCTATCTAAGAGCAGCAAACCATTCGGTCCTTCTGAGTTAAACGGAAACCATCCAGACTTGTAATAAAACTTTAATGTGTGCTCTGCAATAAAAAATAGCCAGACAACTAATCATTGAAAAATAGCCGGGTTCTTGCTGCATCTTTCATGAAGGTGACAACATTGCCTCTGGGTTCTCCTTGTATGAATGGAGTTTGCACATTCTGCCCTTGACTGTGTGCTTTTCCCTCAGCTGGTCTAGTTTCTTCATGATCCTCAAGGTGCTGTAGGTCAATTATAGGTGTTGTATGTTACCTCTTGATATAGGCGGGTGGCAGGAAACTCTAGGGGGAGAAGATCAAATGGGCCTGTGAGACTGAGTTGCAGGTTAGAGGGGGAAAAAGAAGACAACTGATTGATGGGATTGTTCTGCTGGCATTAGACTTTAGAGACACAGTGCAGAAGCAGGTCCTTCGGCCCACCGAGTCCGAGCCACACTAGGGACAATTTACAATTTACAGAAGCCAATTAACCTGCAAACCTGTACGTCTTTGGAGAGTGGGAGGAAACCGAAGCACCCAGAGGAAACCCCATGCAGGTCACAGGAAGAACGTGCAAACTCTGTACAGACAGCACCCATAGTTAGGATCGAACCTAGGTCTATGGCGTTGTAAGGCAGAACTCCACTGCTGAACCACCGTGCTGCACCAATTGTGACCTCATCTACATTCTAAAGTCTAAAGTGGAGGGATACGGAGCTCAAAGAGGGTTAAGGGAAGTAGGAATAGAGAGAGTGGGAATCAGCAAACCAAGGATCGAGACCCTTTATGAAACAAGTCTTTCTTATCTTTTTTACCCACACCTGCAAGAACATAAAAGATTAATACACCTCTAACATCCATAATATCAAAAGTCTGGTCACATTTAACCATCTTGACCAGCTTTAAAGGACATATTCAATTGCTGGCATGCTTGACGCTAGGTTTCTGAATTTACTCTGATCTCCATCCCAAGTGATTGATTTCCAGAGGGACAGAGGAAACAATTTATTGATGTCCTCAAATCCTCATTAAGAGAATATAACATTAGTCATAGAGTCATACAGCATGGAAACAGGCCCGTCGGCCCAACTTGCCCACACCAACCAAGATGCCCCATCTACACTAGTCCCACCTGCCCAAGTTTTACCCATATCCCTCTAAGCCTTTCCTATCCAAGTCCCTGTCCAAATGTATTTTAAATGTTATTATAGTACCTGCCTCAACTACCTCCTCTGTCAGCTTGTTCCGTACACCCATCGGTGTGAAACATTCTCCCTAGCCTACGAGAAACCCTTGCAAAGGATCGCTGAGACTGGTGGAGATGCCGGCTGGGAGGACACTGAACGCTTTGAGTCTTTCTGGTGGGAGCACTAAGAGGCCAAATGGAGGGAGCCTACAATAATCCAAACTACCAACCCCCATCCCTCTCCTTCCTGTGAAGCACCACTTTATTTTAGTTTAGACATACTGTGTGGAAACAGGCCCTTCAGCCCTTCGAGTCCGCGCTGACCAGCAATCACCCCTGCGCTAGTTCTTTAGTTTAGTCTACTTTAGAGATACAGCGGGGAAACAGGCCCTCCGGCCCAGTGAGCCCACACCAACCAGCGATCCCCGCACACTAGCACAATCCTACACACTTCGGACAACTTATAATTCTTACCAACGCCAATTAATCTACAAACCTGTAGGGCTTTGTAGTGTGGGAGGAAACCGGAGCACCCAGAGAAAACCCACATGGTCCCAGGGAGAACTGGAGGAACTCGCAATATATTCATGCTTACAACACACATGGACTGGCTTCCAGATGGAAAGGCTGCATTGGATAGTTTGCCAATTCCTACAGAGTGCAGGCACTAATTACATGCTACAAGGTCACCCTCATTAGACAACAGAATCTCTTACATTTGTCAAAAAAATTTGGTCGAGATGGCACACCAGGAGACCTTCAACTTCATAATCACCGTAATTCCTAGCATTTGGGAACATGCATTAATGTAAATGAAGTCATTGTGCCACACTTCAATCTTTCAAGTATAGTATTGTCACAGGCAATTTTGTTATATAAAGATGAAAGCCTCTCATTAAGGCTTCTAACGTGTCATTATCAATTTAATGAACACTATTGACCCTGCCCCTACTGTGACAGTGGTGTGTGCATCTCCCACTTTATCTATGTAAAGTAACAAAGTGAATCAGATAATGTGACACTAAGCCATTAACTCCTAACTCTTTCTGGCCCAACCACATACCTTGCAATGATCCATGGAGGTTGTGGCACAGATAGATATCATTCAGCCTACTGTGTCCATGGTGGGCATAAGGATAATTTACCCATACACATAGAATCGCAGATGCTGGTTTACCAAAAAAGTGCTGGAGTAACTCAGCAGGTCAGGCAGCATCTCTGGAAAACATGGATAGCCAACGTTTTGGGCCAAGACCTTTCTTCATACTGATTGTACTGGGGGGAGTGGGGGGAGGAGAAAGCTGGAAGAGAAGTAGGGTGGAACATAGAAACATAGAAATTAGGTGCAGGAGTAGGCCATTCGGCCCTTCGAGCCTGCACCGCCATTCAATATGATCATGGCTGATCATCCAACTCAGTATCCCGTACCTGCCTTCTCTCCATACCCTCTGATCCCCTTAGCCACAAGGGCCACATCTAACTCCCTCTTAAATATAGCCAATGAACTGGCCTCGACTACCCTCTGTGGCAGGGAGTTCCAGAGATTCACCACTCTCTGTGTGAAAAAAGTTCTTCTCATCTCGGTTTTAAAGGATTTCCCCCTTATCCTTAAGCTGTGACCCCTTGTCCTGGACTTCCCCAACATCGGGAGCAATCTTCCTGCATCTAGCCTGTCCAACCCCTTAAGAATTTTGTAAGTTTCTATAAGATCCCCTCTCAATCTCCTAAATTCTAGAGAGTATAAACCAAGTCTATCCAGTCTTTCTTCATAAGACAGTCCTGACATCCCAGGAATCAGTCTGGTGAACCTTCTCTGCACTCCCTCTATGGCAATAATGTCCTTCCTCAGATTTGGAGACCAAAACTGTACGCAATACTCCAGGTGTGGTCTCACCAAGACCCTGTACAACTGCAGTAGAACCTCCCTGCTCCTATACTCAAATCCTTTTGCTATGAAAGCTAACATACCATTCGCTTTCTTCACTGCCTGCTGCACCTGCATGCCCACTTTCAATGACTGGTGTACCATGACACCCAGGTCTCGCTGCATCTCCCCTTTTCCTAGTCGGCCACCATTTAGATAATAGTCTGCTTTCCTGTTTTTGCCACCAAAATGGATAACCTCACATTTATCCACATTATACTGCATCTGCCAAACATTTGCCCACTCACCCAGCCTATCCAAGTCACCTTGCAGTCTCCTAGCATCCTCCTCACAGCTAACACTGCCCCCCAGCTTCGTGTCATCCGCAAACTTGGAGATATTGCCTTCAATTCCCTCATCCAGATCATTAATATATATTGTAAATAGCTGGGGTCCCAGCACTGAGCCTTGCGGTACCCCACTAGTTACTGCCTGCCATTGTGAAAAGGACCTGTTTACTCCTACTCTTTGCTTCCTGTTTGCCAGCCAGTTCTCTATCCACATCAATACTGAACCTCCAATGCCGTGTGCTTTAAGTTTGTAAACTAATCTCTTATGTGGGACCTTGTCGAAAGCCTTCTGGAAGTCCAGATACACCACATCCACTGGTTCTCCCCTATCCACGCTACTAGTTACATCCTCGAAAAATTCTATAAGATTCGTCAGACATGATTTACCTTTTGTAAATCCATGCTGACTTTGTCCAATGATTTCACCACTTTCCAAATGTGCTGCTATCCCATCTTTAATAACTGACTCTAGCAGTTTCCCCACTACCGATGTTAGACTAACTGGTCTGTAATTCCCCGTTTTCTCTCTCCCTCCCTTCTTAAAAAGTGGGGTTACGTTTGCTACCCGCCAATCCTCAGGAACTACTCCAGAATCTAAAGAGTTTTGAAAGATTATTACTAATGCATCCACTATTTCTGGAGCTACTTCCTTAAGTACTCTGGGATGCAGCCTATCTGGCCCTGGGGATTTATCGGCCTTTAATCCATTTAATTTACCCAACACCACTTCCCGGCTAACCTGGATTTCACTCAATTCCTCCAACTCCTTTGACCCGCGGTCCCCTGCTATTTCCGGCAGATTATTTATGTCTTCCTTAGTGAAGACAGAACCAAAGTAGTTATTCAATTGGTCCGCCATATCCTTGTTCCCCATGATCAACTCACCCGTTTCTGACTGCAAGGGACCTACATTTGTTTTAACTAATCTCTTTCTTTTCACATATCTATAAAAACTTTTGCAGTCAGTTTTTATGTTCCCTGCCAGTTTTCTTTCATAATCTATTTTTCCTTTCCTAATTAAGCCCTTTGTCCTCCTCTGCTGGTCTCTGAATTTCTCCCAGTCCTCCGGTATGCTGCTTTTTCTGGCTAATTTGTACGCATCATCCTTCGCTTTGATACTATCCCTGATTTCCCTTGTTATCCACGGATGCACTACCTTCCCTGATTTATTCTTTTGCCAAACTGGGATGAACAATTTTTGTAGTTCATCCATGCAGTCTTTAAATGTCTTCCATTGCATATCCACCGTCAACCCTTTTAGAATTAATTGCCAGTCAATCTTGGCCAATTCACGTCTCATACCCTCAAAGTTACCTTTCTTTAAGTTCAGAACCATTGTTTCTGAATTAACAATGTCACTCTCCATCCTAATGAAGAACTCAACCATATTATGGTCACTCTTGCCCAAGGGGGCACGTACAACAAGACTGCTAACTAACCCTTCCTCATTACTCAATACCCAGTCTAAAATAGCCTGCTCTCTCGTTGGTTCCTCTACATGTTGATTTAGATAACTATCCCGCATACATTCCAAAAAATCCTCTTCCTCAGCACCCCTGCCAATTTGATTCACCCAATCTATATGTAGATTGAAGTGACCCATTATAACGGTTTTGCCTTTGTCGCACGCATTTCTAATTTCCTGTTTGATACCATCTCCAACTTCACTACTACTGTTAGGTGGCCTGTACACAACACCCACCAGCGTTTTCTGCCCCTTAGTGTTTCGCAGCTCTACCCATACCGATTCCACATCCTGCAAACTAATGTCCTTCCTTTCCATTGCATTAATCTCCTCTCTAATCAGCAACGCTACCCCACCTCCTTTTCCTTTCTCTCTATCCCTCCTGAATATTGAATATCCCTGGATGTTCAGCTCCCAGCCTTGGTCACCCTGGAGCCATGTCTCCGTGATCCCAACTATATCATAGTCATTAATAGCTATCTGCACATTCAACTCATCCACCTTATTACGAATGCTCCTTGCATTGAGACACAAAGCCTTCAGGCTTGTTTTTACAACACTCTTACCCCTTATACAATTTTGTTGAAAAGTGGCCCTTTTTGATTTTTGCCCTGGATTTTCCGGCCTGCCACTTTTACTTTTCACCTTGCTACCTATTGCTTCTACCCTCATTTTACACCCCTCTGTCTCTACGCTCACACATTTAAGAAACCCTTTCCCTTTAACTCCATCCTCCACTAGCCCATTCGACACCCTGGTGAGCGATAGGTGGATACAGGTGAGGGTTTTTTTTTTGGTTAGCAGATGGATGGACAAAGGCCAGAAATTATAAGACAAAAATGTGAGATAAGGAGGTAAGGATAGAAGAGGACTGCCTGTATTATTGAGATGTAGAAACAACAAACTATAGATGCTGGTTTATACCAAAGATAGACAAAAAGTGTTGGAGTAAATCAACGGGTCAGGCAGCATCTCTGGAGCAAAAAATATGGGTGACGTTTTGGGTCGGGCCCCTTCATTAGATCTGAAGCCTCAAGGAGGGTCGACCTGAAATGTCACACATCCTTTTTCTCCAGAGATGGTGCCTGTCCCGCTGAGTTACCCCAGCACCCCTTGGGCGTGTTTTCAATTGGGTGTGTTATCAATTCATGGAGCTGTCCATTCACCAAAATTAGAGACTTCAGTAAGACCAATAGATTGGGGTGGACCCAAGTAGCCACAGTGCCACAGTGCAGCATGAGCATATCACTGTGAAGGTAGGGTGGGTAACCCTCTGTTGACTGGGGTAAGGCATCTGAGCTCGACAAGAAAGGATTGGTTCTGACCTTTCTTTCATTTATCCTGCAATCACCTGGGATTTGAAAATTGAGAGGAGATCTCTTTGGAAAAAGTCTGACAGGGCTAGATGCAAATGAAGGAAGGAACTGCAGATGTTGGTTTAAACCGAAGAGACACAAAATGCCGGACCGACTCAGCGGGTCAGGCAGCAACTCTGGAGAAAAGAAATAGGTGACGTTTTGGGTCAAGGCACTGCTTCAGACTGAGAGTCAGCAGAAAGGGAAATGAGAGATATAGGCAGTGATGTAGAGAGATTAAAAAAATGAATGAAAGATATGCAAAAGGAAAGATGGAGCCCACAATGGTCCATTGTTGGCTGTGGGCTAGCTGATAATGAGTTGTGCAGACAGTGAAACTCACCAGGATGACAGTGAAACTAGTACAGTAATTAGAGTGGGGGAGGGATGGAGTGAGAGGGGATGCAAGGGTTCATGTATATAAGGGAAGCACCACATATGTCGCTTGGGCATCTTACAACCCAGTGGTACGCCGATCGATTTCTCTAACTTCAAGTAACCCTTGTACCGACAAGAATTAAGGGAGTGGGGGGGGGGGGGGGGGGGGGGGGGGGGGGGGGGGGGGGAAACCAGCGGGGGGCCACCTGCTGTCACGTGTGGAGGCGTGCAGTAGATAAGACTGTTCGGTGAACTTTTGTAACTTTGTCAGTGCCAGACACTTGATGATCCTTGTGCACCGCCTAGGTGAGATCTGCTGTGTGATTTTACTGGGTTGTGTGCAAAACGAAGCATTTCACTGCACCGAGGTACATACATGTGCCAATCACATGTAATTGAATCATTGTGTGAGATGCACACAAAACTATTGAGGATCTAAGGGCAGAGACAGTTCATTGACGGTGGATTGAGGGCATCTTCCATGAATTTGCTGGGAAATGGGGTAATTGTAACACATTTCGGGTGGATAATAAAAACGTCAATGGGTCTCGGCCTAAAGAAAAGTAATTGAGGATCAGAACCTGTTTGAAAGTGAAGAGTTCCCAAACCACAACGAGATATTGGGAGTGGTGGAAGCTAAAGAACAAACAATACGAAGATGCCATAGTATTTGTGGGAGAAGAAGGAAAATGAGCAAATGACAAGTTGGCTTAATGGCACCTCAATGAGTTGGGTGTAAAAAATATTATTTGCTATTATATAATGTTTTTAGTTTAGAGATACAGAGTGGAAACAGGACCACCAGTGCCAACCACAATCACCCCATACACTAGCTCTATGTTACTGCAGTATCGTATCCTACACACTAGGGGCAATTTACAAAGCCAATTAACCTACAAACCTGCACTCTTTGGAATGAGGGAGAAAATCGGAGCAGCCGGAGAAATTCCGCACAGTCACAAGGAGAACTTACATACTCCGCACAGACAGCACCTGAGATCAGGTTCGAACCTGGGTCTCTGGCACTGACAATAATTTGTAAGACTGCAAATCTATCGCTGCGCCGCTGTGCTGCCCTTGTCCCATCGTTTCAAACAATTTTTCTCCCAACTCTGAAAAAAAGATACGCTATCACTTGCAATCTTCGCCAAGTAGGAGAAAAATCTGACGACAAGAAATGCTATAATAATTTCCTTCCTTTTAACCTGGTCAAGGCCCAGAATGGAATTTTACCAAGTGAATTAGTAGATGCTGTCGTCACATGCTGCACGAGGTACAGAATGTGATTTTTGATTTAGCCTTCACTTAAAGATGCAATGTACTTGGTATGATAATGACCTACATTTATTGATGTAAAAGCTTCCTCTGGTATAGTTTATATAATCATTGCCCAGAGCAGGCGAATGGAGAACCAGAGGACATAGTTTTAAGGTGAGGGGAGAAAGATTTAATAGGAATCGGAGGTGTAACTTTTTCACGCAAAGGGTGGTAGGTGTATAGAACAAGCTGCCGGACGAGATCGTTGAGGCAGGGACTATCACAATGTTTAAGAAACATTTAGACAGATACATGGATTAGAGGGGTATGGGCCAAATGCAGGCAGGTGGGACAAACACTTGTCCCACCTGCCTGCATTTGGCCCATACCCCTCTACACAGATGGGACATGTTGACCAGTGTGGGCAAGTTAGGCCGAAGGGTGTGTTTCCACGCTGTAAGACTCTGACTCTATGACTCTAATACCAAGCTGAATAAACTTTAAACTAGACTGAGAATTTCCTACTTCACTGGATGGACCGTACAGCAAGTTGAGAGGCGGTGGGTCTTCTTCCTAATCAATATGTCACGATGCTGTGGCGGTCACACGGTGGTCCTTGTCAGTTTCTAATCTGTACACCTGGAATACGTAATGGTTAAGTGTCGTCCCTACCCATTCCTTCTATCCAGAGATGCTGCCTGTCCCGCTGAGTTACTCCAGCATTTTGTGTTTATCTAAGCTATAGACGTTTGCAGTGAAATGTATAAGAACCACGTGTGAATGAGCCGCACATCCTCTACGCACGTTCTTGATGAGGCTGAATATCCCAGTGGTGCACCGTCAAGATCAAGAACGCCGGATGACGACTTATCCTGCAAATGGTGTCAGGGTTGATTGTAATTTTTCCAAAGATCAATCAAGAAAGTGGGTCATATTGTATATTAGGAATCAGAGATGTACTGAGAGGACACAGTCCCATCAGATGTACATTAAAATGCAACAGTGAAAGATTATTATTAGACCACATCTTTTTTATATATTTAATGGATGAATAGGGGAATTTGCGGCAGGAATAAAACCATAAAATATTTTATGATTTTAAGATGATTTTTTTTCAACCAATTCATTTCCAAAGCATAAAATGTCTGGTATATCTAGTGGATGTCCGGAATGGAACTGGTATGGTGTACTTTGTTTTACTTCTTGAGGTTCTATCCAGTCTATCATTCATATGAAGAAAGACTGGATAGACTTTTCATCTGAAGAAAGACTGGATAGACTCAGCTTGTACACGCTAGAATTTAGAAGATTGAGGGGGGATCTTATAGAAACTTACAAAATTCTTAAGGGGTAGGACAGGCTAGATGCAGGAAGAATGTTTCCGATGTTGGGGAAGTCTATAACAAGGGGTCACAGTTTAAGGATAAGGGGTAAATCAATTAGGACAGAGATGAGAAAAAAAAAATTCACACAGGGAGTGGTGAATCTCTGGCATTCTCTGCCACAGAAGGTAGTTGAGGCCAGTTCATTGGCTATATTTAAGATGGAGTTAGATGTGGCCCTTGTGGCTAAAGGGATCAGGGGGTATGGAGAGAAGGAATAGTGAGGAGACAGGATACTGAGATGGATGATCAGCCATGATCATATTGAATGGCGGTGCAGGCTCGAAGGGCCGAATGGCCTACTCCTGCACCTATTTTCTATGTTTCTATGTTCCTTGGAACCATCATCTCCAAGGACCTTAAATGGGGGGCTACCATCGACTCCACAGTCAAAAAGGCCCAATAAAGGATGTACCTCCTGCGGCAGCTGAGGAAACACAATCTGCCACAGGCAATGATGGTCCAATTCCAGACTGGCATCATAGAGTCTGTCCTCACCTTCTCCACCATGGTCTGGTTTGGCTCAGCCACCAAGCACGACATCCGGAGGCTGCAGCGAATCGCTCGATCAGCTGAGATGGTTGTTGGCGGCAACCTTCCCCCCATTGACAAACTGTACACTGCAAGGGCCAGGAAACCAGCGGGTAAGATCATCTCTGACCCCTCTCACCCTGGCCTCAAACTCTTTGAAGCACTTCCCTCTGGAAGGCGACTCCGGACTGTCAAAGCCGCCACAGCCAGACATAAAAAGCAGTTGCTCTACTCATAACCAAAAGTCTGTAGCCTCCTTTTGCTCTGGTATTTTATTTCATTCACATGTTTAAACTATAATGTTTTATTCTTAACGTTTTAATGTTTTATTCTTAATAAATTACAGTACGTCGTGTTGTTACTTAATTACTTGATTTAACTCTAGCCTTGATTTATCATTCACTTTGTCCTATTTGCTTCTCCTTCACCCTCTCTTCGAGTTGTTTTCATCTGAAGAAGGGACCTGACCCAAAACATCATCTATCCATGTTCTCCAGAGATGCTGCCTTGACTCCCTGTGTCCTTTTTTGTGAACAGGCATTAGCAGTTCCTTGCTTGAACTTACTGAAGAACCTACCTGTTCTGATACATCCTATCCATGATGGTGCCCAAGCAAGGCGACTCTCTGCGTGCTGGTCACAGAAGTGAATTTGCAATCACGCATTACAATCACTCCACTCTTTTACACCTCCACTCCAATTCTCTTTATTCTGTATCTGTACACAGTGGATGGCTCGATTGTAATCATGTATAGCCTTTCCACTGATTGCTTAGCACACAACAAATGCTTTTCACTATACCTTGGTACATATGGCAATAAACTAAACTTAATTAAATAAACAGGAAGAAGTAAGGTGCCTAAAATTGTTCATTAAATATTGCGACCCAAAGTCTTCAACATGCTCACAAACGCTCTTTACGCCCACTGATTATTATTAACAGAAAAGACAAAGAAAATGTCTGGGTTGGAAAGAGATTAGAAAATGTATAATACAAAAATAGCTGTTAGAAATACACCATTAAGAAAAATATGCTTCATACTTCTCGTTTGTTCTTTTTTCTTTAACGATTCCTTTATGAAATCATGAGGGCACTATTTAAACAATCAATGGTGACATGTCAGAAGGCGCCACAGTGCCGCAGTGGTAGAGTTGCTGCCTCTCATGCCAGAGACCCGGGTTCGATCCTGACCATGGGTGCTGTCTATATGGAGTTTGTATGTTCTCCCTGTGACTGCGTGGGTTTCCTCTGGTTTTCTCCCACTTTCCAAAGACGTACAGGTTTGCCGGTTAATTGGCTTTGGTAAGAATTGTAAATTGTCCTAGTGTATAGGATAGTGCTAGTGTACGTGGATCGCTGGTTGGCGTGGGTGGGCCAAAGAGCCCTTTCCACATTGTATCTCTAAACAAAACTAAACTAAACTGAACTAAACTAAGACAGATGCCAATGATTTGATTTCCTACAAGTAGGTTTATAATGATCATCAAGTTGTTTCTGTAAATACGCTCTTCTTAAGCTTACCGCCCTAGTCTAGTTCAGTAAAAAAACACTGACTCAAGCACTGGACCAACTAAACTTTATTTTTAGAATGAACAGCAAATTCCCCGAGATGATACATAAACTACCGTGGGTTCGATCCTTGTCTCTGCCTGGCCAAGCCCTTCAGCCTCATGCAAGCAGACCCTGCCCAAAAGGTCACGCAGTCCCAAGCGCCCTTCCAGAAGATCGACACCGATCAAAAATGGGGCTACCTTTTATAGGTCCATGACCCTTGAGGGGCCGAACTACATAGAGGTGGTCCCCTTACAATCCAATTAAACATATCAATTACATCAATACATTATTGACAGTTTCCCAATCCAATTACAGAGCATCTAAACAATTATTTCTTACAGAAGCTTCTGGAAGGAAGCTAATCAATTGAATAATGTAACATTTACCCTGGAACATAAAACAATTCTGCTCGGGCATAACACTGGCCAATCAACAAACAGCAGGGTAACTGTCTTACTACATTATTTACATTATTTACAATTCCTTTGCAGCAATCCAATCATATCAATGCATTTAAGTTTATTTACAAAGTTTTAATATATATTATCAATTGAGGGGAAATGAGGAGAACACCTGGATCTTTCACCATCCTGCATATCAATCTGAGGCTCAGACTGGTCGGCGTCATCCACAGCCTGTAATTTTCCACTGACAAAGGTTAAGCAATTCTGACAAATGCAGGGATTCTCCATTTTATAGTGTCTTTAATTTGGTCAATATTCCCCCATTTTATCATTTATGATAACCCTCATCAATGATAACCCAAAATACAATAACGACTGCTTCACTCTCACAAATGTTCTAACAACAAGATGCTGATGTATTTTCCCAGAACTTCATCAAGCTTCCCGAGTTTTCGTGGGCGTAGCTTCTTGATTCCCATCTGATGCGTATTCACCTCCCATGGATGCGAATCCCATCCATCAATTACAAATCGATTGGCACTTCACCAGTATTCCTTGTTCCAGCAAACCCCAAATTAATTTGTCAATGCTGCTGATGGCCTGTAATTTTAGTGGATATTGTTGTATTGAAGGAAGTGTTACCCCTTTCTGGAGAGCTACTTGGATGGAATTGATGTTCACGCATCCTACCTGAGCTGTGTCCTCTGCCCACACTTGAGGGTCCACATACTCGCATACCTCACTCCCCCTCCTCACTACACCAGTTGATGATGTAAGCGGGTAACAACTGTTCTTGGGGCCTGATAAAATTCAACAACATATTGATTAGACAAATTTTGCTTTTGGTAATTATTCGGGTCTGCCATGGTGATTGCCTTTCTTACCATCGTTCCTGCCTCTTTTCCCTCAACTAGTGCCAACATTTCCACCTCCCAATCCTGTCCTTCACGTGGTTGAAACAAGGCTTCCAGCTCTTTATTCCTCCCACTACCTTTTTTGGTCTTATATCTAGGATTCTGGCTGTCAATCGGCTTTTGAAGGGTGTTTGCAAGGTGCGTTAAAACAGCCTCTTCATTTGCACGATTGTCTGCTATTATATTCGCGCGTCAGATGCCCTAGAATTGTTAGGAATCAGGTGTGTTCGCTTGGGGTAATTATTTGTTGGATCACTGCCCATAAATCTCGGGAGTCTGCGTGATAAACGCGCATTGTAGTTCTTAGGTGATTCACAAAGGACGCAGGTGATTTTCTACGATCGGGCATTTGACTTAAAATGGCCATCATCTCATTGGGCTTCCATGGGGTATAGACTTTTATTGTACAGGAATTATTTGAACACACTGCATTGGCCGGATCAAAGAAAGGATTATGCATTTCCCTGACAGGGAACTGTCTACGGGTTGTTTGTTTAGTTTTTACATTTTCTGTCAAATCAAAATCTATCTTGGTGTCTTCAATTATTGTCTCACCCCCAGATGTATCTTCCACCTCACTAGGGGGTTCACGGTACCTTCTAAATGACTCCCTTTCTTCTCTCGCTACTTGTTCAACTCATCTAGGTTTAAGCTTGCAAGAATACCCTGGTTTCTGGACCCTTCCTCTACCCTCTTTGTCCTTAACTACTTGAGTTTTCTTTTTCGTTTGGCTTCTGGTACTGTGAACTCTCAGACTATCTATTATTAATGGAGCGGTCGGGTTTAAGGAATCCTGTGCTAAAGAATCTGATTGTCTATTCCGTTCACAAGCTACACAATGCGTATCTGAATCATGGGGAACACAAGAAGAATAAGGTGGTGGGCATGGATTCCTAATTTTAACACTTTCCCAATCTTCTAAATACTCATCGCCGTCCCCCTCAAAACTAACGCCAACCATCGCGTCCTCAAGCTCGAGATTTACTGCTGCCAGTTTGGAAGCTTTCCTTCTTCCCTGCTCTCTAATACATCCATGCTCCTCTTTCAGGATGCCTGGAGGTCACTACATTTCTGTATCCTCCAACTCTATCCCCCGCTTCAGAGTTGCTTCCTTCCAACTTGCCATTCTTTCAGCGTCTCTACTTGCCTTCCGTTCCTCAAAATAATCTTTCCAGAATCCTTGCCTTATCGCTGCATTGCCATATAATTTGCTCAATGTACTTTAATCCCTTCAATGTACCAACGCCGCCTTCGAGCCATAATTTGCTCCCTAATTCTTTATTTAATACCCCGGAAAGATTTCTCAATCGTTCAGCTCTCTGTGGAAATTCGCTGCATATTAATTGTAACGGACTTTCAGAATCGGCAGTGATATCTTGTTCCACGTGATTCCCCATTCTTTTGGACAATGGAAGCAACTGCTAAGCTACTCACACCTTCTTAACAATTCACCCCATATCAATCTCCGAGACTACCAAGCTCGCTCTCGAACAATGACCAATGGCTCCGAAGAATGTCCTTCCTCAAATTAGGGGACCAAAACTGCACACAACACTCCAGGTGTGGTCTCACTAGGGCTCTGTACAACTGCAGAAGGACCTCTTTGCTCCTATATTCGATTCCTCTTGTTATACAGGCCAACATGCCATTCGCTTTCTTCACTGCCTGCTGTACCTGCATGCTTACTTTCATAGACTGATGTACAAGGACCCCCAGATCCCGTTGTACTTCCCCTTTTCCCAACTTGATGCCATTTAGATAGTAATCTGCCTTACTGTTTTTTCTACCAAAGTGGATAATCTCACATTTATCCGCATTAAACTTAATTTGCCATGCATCTGCCCACTCCCCCACCCTGCATTCTCATAGCATCCTCCTCACAGTTCACACTGCCACCCAGCTTTGTGTCATCTGCAAATTTGCTAATGTTACTTTGAATCCCTTCATCCAAATCATTGATGTATATTGTAAATAGCTGCGGTCCCAGCACCGAGCCTTGCGGTACCCCACTGGTCACTGCCTGCCATTCTGAAAGGGACCCATTAATCCCTACTCTTTGTTTCCTGTCTGTCAACCACATCTCTATCCATGTCAGCACTCTACCCCCAATACCATGTGCCTTAATTTTGCCCACTAATCTCCTATGTGGGACCTTATCAAATGCTATGTGTCTTTATGTGGTTAATATCTTTAATGTGGTTAATATTAACATTTCCTGGCCAGCATTACTGGTACTAGCTTTTGTTTTAAATAAAATGTCAAATGTATTTAATTAACTGAATTGAAATATCCCAGCTACCCAAATGGGACTTGAATCCATATATTCTCAAGTCCCCGACCAAAACATTGTCTATCCATTTCACTCTACAGATGCTGCCTAATTCTCTGAGTTCTTCCAGCTGTTTGTTTCTCTGCTCAAGATTAGAGCATCTGCAGTCTCTTGTGAATTCCGGATCGTTAACCTACTTCTTTGGATTAATGACCCAGGAACATAACCACGGTTGTGCTGTTGTGCAGTTCCTTCTCTTTGAAGCCTCAGAGAGACCTGCTACCTCTTAGTGACAATAGAAGAGGGCTGGGTAACTTTACAGTGGGAAATTTGCTTTATACACAGCCACACTCACACGCATGCACATATACACATGCACACACACCAGACAAAATATAGATACACACACAACAAAATATAGACACATACACACCAGACAAAATAAACACATACATGAAAAGCCACACACACAGACAGACACACGCACACAAATACACAGACAAAATACATCAGAAAAAATATAGACAAACACACATGCGCTCACACACGCATGCATGCATGCACGCACACACAGGCATGGATATGTATGCACATATACGCACAAATGCACACACATTCACGCACCCACTCCCATCCACATACATGCACACTCATCGACAATGCAGATGAAACACTCACTCACACGCACACATTCCTATTTAAGATATAGGAATTTTGACTGCAATTAATTATCTCGTTGCAGAGAAGGGATTCTGGGGAGGATATTTATTGTAAATATAATTGAGGTTCAGAGGAAGTTTAAACACTGGAGGAAAAATAATCAGCTCTGTCTGTCCAGAGTGACAGAACCGTGACGCATACAGGAGAAGCTGGTAATTGTTGGTGCAATGACAACATCACCACCTCCACTAGTGCCTTCATACCCAGCTGTTTAGCTCGCCTGACACATGGATAAAAGTATAGTCTTCAACCTCATCATTATAAAACCCACAGAGGCTGCAAATGTTTTTTCAGGTTCCAAAGTAATCAGCAAGGATACTGGAATCGGAATATGATGATTTTGTTCACCACTTAAACGCCACCATCAAGCAAATCTGGCCTGTTAGTCAAGAGAGTGCAACTGAAGTGTTGGCAGAACTTAGTGGGCGGCATCTTTAATCTAGGCTCGCCACCATCCTGATGTCCCACATCAACAGGTTCAGGAACAAAATGTGTAGGAAGGTACGGCAGACGCTTATACCGAAGATAGACCCAAAATGTGGCCAAATACCCCATGAAGCAATATAATTCCTTGTTCACATCAAGTTCACAGAGTAAAGTGTACTCATGCAGTAATGATAAATTCCTTAAATAAGAAGATACAAGGAACTGCAGATGCCGGGTTACAAACCAAAAAGACACGAAGTGCTGGAGTAACTAGGTGGGTCAGGCACAAGGGTCCAGATCCACAATGTTGCCTCTCCATGTTCGGCCTGATGCTGCCAGTTATTGTAAACAGCATCCTTGTGTCTTGACACCATTTTGTTAACCAAAGGTCTCAGAATAATGTGGGGGAAATTATCTGAAGTTAGGTCACTTCAGATCGCACTGCACAGCAGTGCAGGTTTAAAGGACTAAATGTTATCTTCTTATCCTTACAGGTATGTTCCTATGGTTACTTTATCTTTTCTTGAGTTACAGACTACAATCCATTCTGCTGATTTGAAGAACCTTTCTCCATTGTCTTGGAAATACTCCCGCGTACATTCACGTATGCTTATGACATCTCCGGAGTGCAGCCTCTTTTAGTTTTAAGAGCATAAGAGATCATCTGAAGGTATCCGAGGTACTCCAGCTCTTTGTAGGATGGCACAGTGGTGCAGCGGTAGAGTAATGCCCCTGTCCCACTTAGGAAACCTGAACGGAAACCTCTGGAGACTTTGCGCCCCACCCAAGGTTTCTGTGCGGTTCCCGGAGGTTTATGTCAGTCTCCCTACCTGCTTCCACTACCTGCAACCTCCGGCAACCACCTGCAACCTCTGGGAACCGCACGGAAACCTTGGGTGGGGCGCAAAGTCTCCAGAGGTTTCCTAAGTGGGACAGGGGCATTACTGCCTTACAGTGCCAGAGACACAGGCCTGATCCGAACCATGGGTGCTGTCTGTATGGATGGTACGTTCTCCCTGTGACCGCGTGGGTTTTCTCCGGGTGCTCCGGTTTCCTCCCACATTCCAAAGATGTGCAGGTTTGTAGGCTGAAGGGCCTGTTTCCACACTGTATCCCTAAACTAAACATCACTGATGTTCTTATTGAGTAACAGAGTCGGTGCGAGGCTCCAATATGTTTTTATATTAAACAGGAGCAGGATTAGGTGATATAGCTGTTGATGCTGATTAGTTTTTCAGTAAACTCTGATACAATTCAATCTGGACCTCATCGCCACTTTGCTGCTGGTTCCACACAACCCTTAATTCTCTCATCCCGTCAAAACCCGTCGACATCAACCTTCAATATATTCAATGACCACCTCCACTGCTCTCTTGATCCAAAGAACCAACCTTATGAATCTTACACAGAACAGTACAGGAACAGGCCCTTCAACCCACAATGCCACTGATGAACAAGTTGGCAAGTTAAAGTAATTTTCTCTGCCTGTGCGTGATCCATATCCCGCCATTCCCTGCATATCCATGTGTCTATCTACAAGTCTATCAAATGCCACTATCGGATCTGCCTCCACCACCACCCCTGGCAGTGCGATCCAGGCACCCACTATAAAAAAACCTGCCCCTGCACACCTTTAAACGTTTTCCTTCTCAGTTTAGTTTAGTTTAGTTCAGTTTCACCTGTACGGAGGTACAGTGAAAAGCTTTTTTTGTTGCATGCCATCTTCACCTTGGAAACACAATTCAGTGCAAGTAGATGTCACCTTAAATAAGGAGACCAACTCTATGCAAAGCACTCCAGACATGATCTCACCATAGCACCTCAAATAGTATATTCATATAGTCATGGAGTCAGATAGTACAGACACAGGCCCTTTGGCCCACTTCATTCATGGCGACCAATTGAAGCAGGACTTCCCCACATCGTTCACCTTGGAGTAAGTCCACCGTTGCATCTGCCTTCCTGATTGCTTGCAATGCTTGTACGATAGCTTTCTATGTTTCATCTTGGCTGATGAACCCAATGAAACCAAACCCACTGCTGGTCATGGTCCAACTCCAGCATAATGGAATATCAGGTAATTCCCTTGACCCCACCCTTTACAAACCCACCGATAACGACATTTAAATACAAAGTCCTGCTGCACCACAGGAAGTCAGACGCTTCTGCAAGTCAGATAGTGGACTTCTCCAAACCGACTGGTTCATTTTTTCAGAAACAAAGAACTGCGGATACGGGTTTATATCAGAGAGTAACTCAGCGGGCCAGGCAGCACCTCTGTAGAAAAAGGATGGGTGACGTTTGGGGCGTCCAGAGATGCTGCCTGACCCGCTGAGTTACTCCAGCACTTTGAGTCTAAGTTTGCTCCGTTTTCTACCCGAGTTTGATGCCTTTGCCAAGTGACGCTCTGGAAGGAGTGGAGAGGAAGATCCACTGAAGAGACATAGAACAATTAACCATCATGGGTGATTCAGTGCTAAAACTTGGTGCAAACCGAAGTATTTGGTAAACATGTTTGGTTAAAAAATGTTGGCTTGGTGCCTTTGTTGACATTATGCAATGCAAATTCAAAAGCCACTCGTGGTAATTGTAGGGAAAGAACATTGCTTTCATGGCAACCTTCAATTTGAGACCTGCTTAACTGCATGCTAATATCTGTTATTGCCTGTATATCAAATACAGCTGAAATAATAACAGGCTTCTTGCAGTGCAGAGCACTCCAATGAGTCTATGTTCTGCAAATTATGTTTAGCCTGCTCCTTAAATTAAATCACTAGCAAAAAAAAATAAATAAGATGTAGACAAGGTGTTCAACATCGTTTCATCTTCTCTAACTACAGTAACTTAATTCAAGAATTCAGCCGAAGCTGTGGTTCCAGTGACTCTGCATGGAGTTGGTGTAAGTTCTGTGTAAGATTTGCTGCTGCTTTGCATAGAACTTTAGAGATACAGCACGGAAACAGGCCCTTCGGCCCACTGAGTCCACGCCGACCTGCGAGCACCTCATACACAAACACTATCCTATACACACTAGGGAGAATTTATCATTTTTACCGAAGCCAATTAACCTACAAACCTGCACGTCTTTGAAGTGTGGGAGGAAACCAGAGCACCTGGAGAAAACCCACCTGGTTACTGGGGAACGTACAAACTTTGTACAGACACCACCCGTAGTCAGGATCGAACCCGGATCTCTGGCGCTGTAAGGCAGCAACTCTACCCCTCAGCCACTGTGCCGCCCTTGTGTTTTGCACAATCCAGGCTCAGAAGTAAAAAGACTGGGATTTAAGTACCTACAAGACACTGACCAGAATCTCAAATTTAATTGGGTAGCCTATCTAGTAACTTGCTCCCAGGACCCCACTAGTTATAGATTTAATCTTTTGTTCGCATACATATCAAACATAGAACAGCATAGCACCAGAACAGGCCCTTCGGCCCACAATGTCTGTGCCGAACATGATGCCAAGACCAACTCTTGTCTGCCTGGACATGATCCATATCCCTCTAAAGACACAAAAAGCTGCAGTAACTCAGCAGGACAGGTAGCACCTCTGGAGAGGAGTCAGACTCAGACTAAGTCTAAAGAATGGTCTTGACCCGAAACGTCACCCATTCCATCTCCAGAGATGCTGCCTGTCCCGCTGAGTTACTCCAGCTTTTTTGTGTCGATCTTCGGTCTAAACCAGCATCTGCAGTTCCTTCCTACACATCCATATCCATCTACTCTCGGCAAATACATGTGGCTATCCAAAAGTCTCTTAAATGTCATTATTGTATCTGTTTCAACCACCACCTCCAGCAGCACGTTCCAGGCACTCACCCCGGTTGTGTAAAAAACTCACCCTGCACATCTCCTTTAAACTTTCCCCTTCTTACATCAAAGCTATTCCCACTAGTATCAGAATTCCCTACTACCTCTGGCGTTCCAGAGAAAATATTCTAAGTCTGTCCAACCTCTCCCTGTAGCTGATACCCCTGAATCCAGGCAGTATTCTGGTACACTGGGGTGGGGGTCTGAAACGTTATCTATCCCTTTCCCTCCACAAATGCTACCTGGCCTGCTGAATTCCTCCAGCAGTTTGTGCTTTGCTCAGGACTCCAGCATCTGCAGTCTCTTGTGTCTCATGTGCAACCTTTTCCTATTGGCGTTCTAATCTTCAAACATATTTCACCCTCTCTGCTTTCTCTATATTCTGATCACAACGCCCTTTGTTTAATTTATACATGGGCACTCCCGATAACACAAGCAATTACGACTCATGCTTAATTGGGCTCCAATTAAGTGATTTACAAAATCAGTGGGCAATTAAGTCATAAAAAAAGTCAGACAGACTAATAATGTCAATCACCTTCTCGACAGAATATTATTTATATGACAACCTCAAGATTTATTTTAATTTTATTTTAACTCTTGAATTAATGTATTAACTGAATTTGAATTCCCCAGCCACAATATTAGGATTTGTACTCCTACTGGGAAACCATTAGTCCAATCCTTTGGATTATTAATCTAAGGAACGCAAAGTAGTGAAGTAATTAGCCTTGGTTTAGTTTAGAGATACAGCGTGGAAACAAGCTGCGCCGACCAGCGATCACCCATACCATAGTTCCATCCGACACACTAGAGACAATTTACAGAGGCCAAGTAACCTACAAACCTGCACGTCTTTGGGATATGGGAGAAAACCAGAGCACCCGGAGAAAACCAATTCGGTCACAGGGAGAACATGCAAACTCCGTACAGACAGGATCCCAAATCTGGATCGAACAAAGGTCACCGGCGATGTAGGGCAGCAACTCTATCGCTGTGCTACTGTGCCACCCTACGTGGTTGGATAGAGTCAATGTGGAGAGGATGGTTCCACTAGTGAGAGAGTTGAGGACCAGATGCCATAGTCTCTGAATAAAAAGACGTACCTTTAGAAAGGAGATGAGGTAGAATTTCTTTAGTCAGAGGATGGTGAATCAGTGCAATTCATTGCCACTGACACCTGGGGTATCCAAGTCAGTGGATATTTTTAAGGCGGAGATTGACGGATTAGTACGGGTGTCAGGGGTTATGGGGAGAAGGCAGGAGAATGCGGTTGAGAGGAAAAGATAGATCAGCCCTGATTGAATGCCGGAGTAGAGTTGATGGGCCGAATGGCCAAATTCTGCCCCTAGAACTTATGAATTTATGAACTTATGATATGGATTATGCGCAGCGTGTGTGGACTTGGCGTCAAAGGATGAGATAACGAAGCGAAGAAGTGGAACCCTAATAACAGAATGGAAACAACGGCGAAAAGCCAACTAACCGAACGGACACAATGCAGAAAAGTCAAATAACCTAAAGGGTGGGACGCCAAAAAGCCAAATAACTGAAAGGGTGCAACGCCTAAAAGCCAACGCATCGAACGGATGCAAGGCCGAAAAGCCAAATAACGGACATGACGTCGCAGGGGGGCGGGACTTGTGAGCGATTGGTCCAGACCCCCACGTCCATCGCATTACTGGCCAGGGGAGACGGCAGGGTGGGAGTCATTAGACTCTCTCTAACTTCTACAGGTGCACAGTCGAGAGCATGCTGACCGGTTGCATCGTGGCTTGGTTCGGCAATTTGAGCGCCCTGGAGAGGAAAAGACTACAAAAAGTAGTAAACACTGCCCAGTCCATCATCGGCTCTGACCTTCCTTCCATCGAGGGGATTTATCGCAGTCGCTGCCTCAAAAAGGCTGGCAGTATCATCAAAGACCCACACCATCCTGGCCACACACTCATCTCCCTGCTACCTTCAGGTAGAAGGTACAGGAGCCTGAAGACTGCAACAACCAGGTTCAGGAATAGTTACTTCCCCTCAGCCATCAGGCTATTAAACCTGGCTCGGACAAAACTCTGATTATTAACAACCACTTTCTGTTATTTGCACTTTATTTGCAGTTTATTTATTCATGTGTGTATATATTTATATCATGGTATATGGACACATTTATCTGTACTGTAGTAAATGCCTTACTATTTTTCTGTGTGCTTAAGCAAAGCAAGAATTTCATTGTCCTATACAGGGACACATGACAATAAACTCACTTGAACTTGAACTTGATTTTCCCCACACAAGACCACCTGGGGTTGGAGGGTGACTGGGCACTCTGAACCCGAGCACCAAGGTGTAGGCGGCCAAAGGAGCGCATCCCCCGGGACAGCCCCCACTCTCCCCCCGGGGTGGGCGCTGTCCGGCCACGGCCGCCCTCCGCCTCGTCTCCTCCATGTGGCCGCACTGTGACGGGCTGTGGGTCGGCAGCGCACACACACATGGGGCCAGGTGGAGCGGGGCCGTGGCTCCGGGTAGCGGACACATGAGGACGAAAACCTGGCAATGTTTCCGTCAGCTGCAGCAGAGTTGGGGACAGTCTGGTCCCTCCGCCCACCCAGAGTCACCACTATGCACCGCCACCAGCACCCGACTCCCACACCGGGGTGATTCACCCTCCAAACCCCCAGACCCCAACCCACACAAGGGGAGATTCACCCCCCCCCCCCCCCCCCCCCCCCCCCCCCCCCCCCCCCCCCCCCGGCCGTGGGGACATTTGGAATTTATTTTGGAGCTGGGGGTCCACAAAAGTTGGAAGAATTCTGCTTACTGGGAATAAAGACCCGAGGCAGCGCAACGCGGACATTTCCCGTCTCTCGGGTGCGCACGCTGACAATAACTCACTCCAATTCACAGTTACTCATGCACACGCAAGAGTGATTGTATTTTATGCACGGGCAACGCATAATGCTGAAGGGTCTCGACACGAAACGTCACCCATTCCTTCACTCCGGAGATGCTGCATGTCCCGCTGAGTTACTCCTGCTTTTTTCCGTCTATCTTCAATTTCAGAGTTAAATAAAAAAACAGAGTGCTGGAGGAACTCAGCGGCATCTGTGGAGGGAATGGATTAGGAGTTATTTTGGGCCAGGGTTCTTCTTCAATAGGAAGGAACTGCAGATGATTCCGGGAATGCCAAGAGAGAGAGCCACTTATTATGGCTGTCAGTGCCCCTGGCCGCCTGTCCCTGCGGCTGGGTGCTGGTGGCGGTGCATCGCGGTCAGTGACTCTGGGTGGGCGGAGGGACCAGACTGTTGATGGGGACGTTGCTGAGTTTTCGTCCCCGTGTTACCGCTGCCCGGAGCCGCGGCCCCGTGAGGTTATCCACTTTGGTGGCAAAAACAGGAAAGCAGACTATTATCTAAATGGTGGCCGACTAGGAAAAGGGGAGATGCAGCGAGACCTGGGTGTCATGGTACACCAGTCATTGAAAGTAGGCATGCAGGTGCAGCAGGCAGTGAAGAAAGCGAATGGTATGTTAGCTTTGATAGCAAAAGGATTTGAGTATAGGAGCAGGGAGGTTCTACTGCAGTTGTACAGGGTCTTGGTGAGACCAGACCTGGAGTATTGCGCACAGTTTTGTCTCCAAATCTGAGGAAGGACATTATTGCCATAGAGGGAGTGCAGAGAAGGTTCACCAGACTGATTCCTGGGATGTCAGGACTTTCATATGAAGAAAGACTGGATAGACTCGACTTATATTCGCTAGAATTTAGGAGATTGAGGAGGGATCTTATAGAAACTTACAAAATTCTTAAGGGGTTGGACAGGCTAGATGCAGGAAGATTGTTCCCGATGTTGGGGAAGACCAGGACAAGGGGTCACAGCTTAAGGATAAGGGGGAAATCCTTTAAGACCGAGATGAGAAAAACATTTTTCACACAGAGAGTGGTGAATCTCTGGAACTCTCTGCCACGGAGGGTAGTTGAGGCCAGTTCATTGGCTATATTTAAGAGGGAGTTAGATGTGGCCCTTGTGGCTAAAGGGATCAGGGGGTATGGAGAGAAGGCAGGTACGGGATACTGAGTTGGATGATCAGCCATGATCATATTGAATGGCGGTGCAGGCTCGAAGGGCCGAATGGCCTACTCCTGCACTTAATTTCTATGTATCTATGTGTGAGTGTGCGCTGCCAACCCACAGCCCTTAACACTGCTACCGCACGGGGAGATGAAGCCGGACAGCGCTGACCCGAGGGATGCGCTCCTTTGGCCGCTTACACCTTGGTGCTCGGGTACCGAATGCCCAGTCACCCTCCAGCCCTGGGCGGTCTTGTGTGGGAAAGTTACCCCCACCCACCCATCTCCCCCAGCCAGTGATGTGATGGACGTGGGGGTCTGAACCAATCGCTGACAAGTCCCACCCCCCCCCCCCCCCCCGGCGACGTCATGTCCGTTATTTGGCTTTTCGGCGTTTCGTCCATTCGGTGAGTTGGCTTTTAGGCGTTGTGCCCTTTCATATTTTGCTTTTCGACAACGTGCGCTTTCAGTTATTTGGCTTTTAGGCATCGTTTCCGTCCGGTTTTGTGACTTCCACTTCTTTGCTTCGGGTTCTCGTCCTTCCACGCCACGTCCGCGTACCCATGCGCAGGCAATTAGATTAGTTTAACTTCGCATCATTGTCGGCACGGACATTGTGGGCTGAAGGACCTGTTCTTGTGTTGTGCTGCTGTGTATCCGATGTTTTGCTGTTTTTTAAGGGTTACGATTGCCTGCATAGATAGTCCCAACTTTGCTGCCCAGAGGTAGAGTCGGAGGAGATTCTTAGCGAGTGGCAAATGCACTTTCAGCTGCGGAGAGAGTAAGTGGAGCAACTCTGACATCCTTCGCTCACAGCCACAGAACTACAACCGAGTGATTTGATTAAATGGTGGTGGATCTTTGCAGACTGACACACACACACAGCTGACAACCCACTGGTAATGGTCAGACCTTTGCTTCCCTGAGCATGTGGCTGAATCATCCAACTCTCATGGGAGGTGAGAGCACTTTTAGTACCCACACAATAAGCAATTACACATACGAGCGTACGTTATGCAAACAAACCACTCACACCCCACTAAGCAAACCTTTCCTCTTAATTGGTAACTGCATGAGGCACTAAAAGGGATGGAAAGCATCCAACTCTCTCCTCTGTCTGTCACAATGAGGATGCACAGCTGCAAGTGGTTTTCTTGGAGATAAGAAATGCAACTTACAGAGGCTGTACAAACAACGATTTGTGGATGGTGGTTTATAAAAATGACACAAAGTGCCGGAGAAACTCAACGGTTCAGGCTGTATCGCTGGAGAACATGGATAGGTGACGTTTCAGGCCGGGACCCTTCTTCAGACTCTGAGGCTGCACGTTTCTGAGATATCCACCCACTCGCCAGCCTCCTGCCACTTTTGCGGGCTGGAAGAGTCTGTGTGTATATGGAGTGTGTGAGGCTGCAGCCACTGTTCCATTATCTAAAGTGGCTGCACCTTGCCTTCTGACTGCACTTCTCACTCATCATCCTCATCTTCGGACACCCCGTGCGTAGGGGAGAGGGTAGGGACGAGGATGTCCTGGGCCTGGGCAAGCTGGCCATCCGCGAGTCACGGCGCCGGGCGGAAGAGGGTTCTGCCCGAGCCGGCTGCCTGCCTCTTTTCCGGGGTTACATCCGCGCCCGGGTGGTACTGTCCGCGGGCGCCCTGGGGGATTTCCGTGACCGCTGGGCACCGCGGGGGGTTGAATGCATCCTTGACAAGGATTGTAACATAGTTTATTTAGTATATTTGTTTGTCTTGTATTATGGTGGTGGGTTCTGTTTAGTTTTATTGTATTGTAAATATTATTTTTCATAATTGAATACATTTTTTGATTAATTAAAAAACAAAACAAAAAAAACAACTTTTCAGCGCCCCATTGTTATAAAACAAAACAGAAAACGCTGCAAATACTCAGCAGGCCAGACAGCATCTGTGGAGAGGAAACCAAAGGGTAATGTTTCAGATCAATTACTTTACATCAGGACATCAGGGAGAGTGCCACACTGTCAGAAGATATGACATTAAACTAGGGACATAAAGTGCTGGAGTAACTCAGTGGGTCAGGCAGCCTCTCTGGAGAAAGGACACAAAGTGCTGGAGTAACTCAGCGAGCCTGTCAGTGCCCAGGACAGAAAGGTCTATTTTATTCGGGACCCTTCTTCAGGCGGTCATTTCTTTGTTTGCTCTACCAAAAGCTGGTCCATTGACAAAATGGCCAACTGGCCGCCTTCTGTGTTACAGCAGTTCTATGATCCCATTCCATTAGGAAAGGCAGAAATGTTCCTTGTGATTAATGTTGCAAGCCAAACCTCTTTGAATCTGCATGTTGGACTTGAGACACACTTCCAGCTCTCTGTACTCTGCTTTGGGCTTTGATGGCTGATGCTAATGATGGTTGCTGCAAGCCAGCTAGCATTAACAGATGCCGGCTGAAGTCGATTCCTATTAGTATCTCGGCTGTCCTGAGTGCGTATCCTGCCCAGGGTGTCAGGTGAGCAGAATGTTTGCTTCACCAGCAATCATTCTCCGAGCAGAACAGGGGCCGAACGTTGGAAGGAGGAAGCTAGCCTGACTGTACGGAGACAGGAGAGAATGCAGTTGCTGGAATCTAGAGTAAAGAAACCCAAAGTGCTGGAGGTCCTCGGCATCAACTGTAAATGGGACGGGTCTCATTTTTTTGTTCTGTTGTCCATTTAGTTTACAGGGCATAGGGCAGAGCTGCTGCCCCACAGCGCCAGAGACCCGGGTTCCATCCTGATTGTGGGTGTTGCCCGTCTGGAGTTTGCACGTTCTCCCTGTGACCGCGTGGGTTTTTTCCAGGTGCCCGCTCACATCCCAAAGACGTGCAGGTTTGTAGGTTAATTGGCTTTGGTAAATTGTCTCCAGTGTGTAGCATAGAAATAGTGATAGTGGTCAGTGCGGACTTGGTGGGCCAAAGGGCCTATTTCTGCACTGTATCTCTAAACTAGTTTAATTTAGAGATATAGCAAGGAATGAGCTTCCAGAGGAAGTAATTGAGGCAGGTACTATAACGCATTTAAAACACATTTGGACAGGTACATTGATAGGAAAGGTTTAAGGGATATGGGCCAAACGCAGGCAGGGGGAACTAGAGGTGACTGTGTCTGAGGAAGGGTTTCAACTCGAAACATTGCCTATTTCCTTCACTCCTTAGATGCTGCCTCACCCACTGAGTTTCTCCAGCATTTATGTCTACCTTCAGGTGGAACTAGTGTTGATGGGACATTTTGATCAGCATGGACTAGTTGGGCCAAAGGCCCTGTTTCTTTGCTGCATGACTCCATCACTGCATGTCAGCCATTGATCACCTATTCACACTGGTTCTATGTTATCCCACTCTCATCCTCTGCCTACACACTAGGGGACAATCTGCAGAGGCCAATTAACCTATAATCCCGCAGGTCTTTGGGATGTGGGAGAGAGACCAAAACATACACGTAGTTTGCCCATTCTCCGTGTGACCGCGTGGGTTTCCTCCTGGCGCTCTGGTTTCCTCCCACATTCCAAAGACGTGCAGGTTTCTAGATAAATTGAAAGATACCTGGAAATTGTCCCTAATGTGTTGGATAGTTCTATTGTACGGCTGGTCGGCGTGGACTCGGTGGGCCGAAGGGCCTGTTTCCACACTGTATCACTAAAACTAAAAGTAAAACTAAAACCTAGTACTACATTCTGATTCAGTAAGAGACACAAATAAGTATGAAATAAAAAGACAAAGGTCAGTTAACTGATCAAACACAACACGTACCCACAGGGTGAATCTGGAAGGATGCAGTCGAGGCTTCGGTAAAATTGTAAATTGTCCGTAGTGTGTAGGATAGTGCTAGTTTATGAGGTGATCTCTGGTCGGCACGGACTCAGTGGGTCGAAGGGCTGTTTCTGCACTTCATCTATTAAGTCTGAGGTACTTCAGAGTACTAAAAACACATCTCTTTGAAGAATGCTACAATCAGCATTGTCCCATATTAATGATTTCCATGTTCCTGGATGGGCCATGACAGGAAAATATTGATTGATCAAGTGAAAGAACCAAAATATGGGTACGGTATAGCTTTCAATGTCGCAGATGTGAAGCTACTGAGATTACCCAGAACCAGGGGCCACAGTTTAAGAATAAGGGGTAGGCCATTTAGAACGGAGATGAGTAAAACCTTTTTCGCCGAGAGAGTTATGAATCTGTGGAATTCTCTGCCTCAGAAGGCAGTGGAGGCCAATTCTCTGAATGCTTTCAAGAGAGAGTTAGATAGAGCTCTTAAAGATAGCAGAGTCAGGGGATATGGGGAGAAGGCAGGAATGAGGTACCGATTGTGGATGATCAGCCATGATCACAGTGAATGGCAATGCTGGCTCGAGGGGCCGAATGGCCTACTCCTGCACCTATTGTCTAATCGGCCTCAGGTCAGCATTTCCGATCACAGGCGTGTATGTGCGTGCCTGCATGTGCATCTCACCAAGGTTTAGTAACATATTTTTGCAATCCTTATTGTCAAGATGGAAGTGATCAATGTTTATTTTGGAAGATCAGAACATAAGGAGGTTTGGATGAGTAGCAGTCTCGCTGGAAGTCTGGTCTGGCAGATTTCCCTCAAGTCATGAGCCCTGTGCACAAATATAATCTCTTAAACACTGAAAGATTTGCCAGCGATTTATCTTTCACAACAACTACCAAAGGATGCTGAATCTCTCTCTCTCTTGGCCACCTCCTCCAATGCCAAACTGACATCGGAAATGTGCCATGTCCAAACATGAAAGAGAGGAAAAGTGTGTTTTTTGTAATATAGAGACAGAACAAACTGCGGTGATGGAATCTTGAGGAAAACACGAAGTGCTGGAGGTACTCAGAGGGTCAGGCAGCTTCTGGGGAGGCAATGGATAAGACTCGAGAAAATTGGATACGAAAATTAGACTCTTCAGTCAGAAGAAGGGTCCCGACCCAAAGCATCCCAGTTCATTGCTTCTAGAGATGTTACCTAACCCATTGTGTTACCCCAGCAATTTGTGTTTTGCCCATTTTGTTAATACGTGCCTTTGAGCACTATTAGTTCCCTGGAATATGCTTCAATGGCTCAATGATGCGTTTGTTGTCACAAGTGCGAAATGCAAACGCACACTATTTTCTTACAAACAGTCCAGTAGAGTATTGCAATACCCAAGCACATCCCCGATTAGCAAATTGCATAGAAAGTCTACTGCTTCCGCGTGCAAGAGGCGCGATGTTTTGGCGCCATTTTAAGAGCCCAGTTCACGCCCTAGATATTATGAGCGGTGCTTGTTCCAGGCGAGGCCCAGGCTACTGTGGGCCTCCAGCCGTTGCCTTCCCTTGGACATGCGGGTCGACCTGTGAACCGTCCACCTTTGTGCCCGGGAGTAGTCTCCCGCAAGCGACCACGAGGGCGCGGTAGGCCACACCCCGGTACCCTCTCCTCTCCTGTGGCCTCGCTCCTCGCCCGCCCGTCGCATCCGTCGTCGTTGCCGGCTCAATCCTCAACAAACAATCTTTCTTTCAATTCAATCTTTCTTTGTATTTAACTGCCTGAATATCATTCAAGAAACTCATCTGAGTCACGGCATTTTATCTTTCAACCTCTCTGGAAAATTTAACTTCCTCCTTTTGGTGGCACGGTAGAGTTGCTGCATTACAGCACCGGAGACCCGGGTTCAATCCTGACTTCGGGCTCTGGCCGTACAGAGTTTGTACGTTTTCCCCGTGACCTGCGTGGGATTTCTCCGGGTGCTCCGGTTTTGTCCCACGCTCCAAAGACGTACAGGTTTATAGGTTAATTGGCTTCGGTAAAATTGAAAACTGTCCCTACCGTGTGTAGGATAGTGTTCATGTACGGGGATCACTGGTCAGTGCGGACTCGGTGGGCCGAAGGGCCTGTTTCTGCGATGTATCTCTAAACCAAACTAAACACGGCATGTGTGGTATTATAGGCTGCTATTGTCTCACTGCCAGTGACAGAGCTCACATTTCGAAGACGCACTTCCTCCAATTCTGTTGGCAGCTTGTTCATTTGGGAGAAGAACAGTTGGTTGTTCCATTTGTCTCGGCAAGAAGAAGGTGAGGCCACTTCTAATTAATGCAACGTGCTGCCAGAGAAGCGTTAGTCAGTGTGTTTGCTAATGGAATCTACTTGCCAACATTACTGTTAGGGCTAACAAGGAAGTGTTTAGTTCTGCTCCTTTAGGTTGAGGATTTATCTGGGCCAGCTGTCAGGAAGTTTCTCAGCCAGATCCTCAAGTTCTGAATTCTTGTAGCTCCTTGTATCTCCTTAAATCTGTTCATGTACCACCTCCCCTGACTCCATCCCGGGACCCCGACAATCCTTTCAGATAAGGCAGAGGTTTCATTTTCAGTGTTTTAGATTAGTGATGCAGCGCGGAAACAGGCCCTTCGGCCCATCGAGTCCGCGCCGACCAGCGTTCCCCGCGCACTAGCACTATCCACTCTCCTCCGCACACTAGGGACAATTTTACCAATTAACCTGCAAACCTCTACGTCTTTGGAGTGTACTTGTACTTACCTTTAGACTTTAGGCTTTACATCAGAGATATAGTGTGGAAACAGGACCTTCGGCCCACTGAGTCTGCGCCGACCAGAGATCTCCCTGTACACTAGCACTATCCTACACACTAGGGATTATTTTAATGAAGTCAATTAACCTAAAAACGTGCACGTCTTTGGAATGTGGGAGGAAACCGGAGCACCCGGGGAAAACCCACACAGTCATCGGGTGAAAGTACAAAATCTGTACAGACAACATTCCCAGTCAGGATTAAGTCGGGTCTCTGGAGCTGTAAGGCAGCAGCTCTGTCACTGTGCCACCATGCTGCCACTCTCTCCCCCTCCCCCATCCTAGTCATCCTGCAAGTTCCCCTTCTCTGACCTCACCTACTGTATCCGTTGTTCCCGGTGTGGGCTCCGATATAGCGGCGAGATCAAGTGTAGACTTGGCGATTGTTTCGCTGAACACACGCTCAGTCCGCCTTGGTCTACGTGATCTTCCGCTTGCAAAACACTATAACTCCCCTTTCAATTCCCACACTGACCTTTCTGCCCTGGGCCTCCTCCACTGTCAGCGAGGCCCAGTGCAAATTGGAGGAACAGCACCTCATATTTCACTTGGGCTGCTTTTAACCCAGGGGTATGAACGTTGATTTCTCTAATTTCAAGTAACTCCTGCATTCCCTCCCCTGTCCTCTCTCCCCCTCCCCCACCCTGGTCATCCTACCAGTTCCACTGTTCACATCCTTGTATCTCTCTTGTTATCACACATTCCCAAGCCACCAGTGAGCCATTATGGACTCCACCATTCCTGAGGTCATCTGATGCCGGCCCTGATTTGTGGTGGCCTTTTCTCACCTCCAGTTTATTTCACCCCACCCTCCACCTCTACCTTCACTCTGAAGAACCTGAAACTTCACTTTATATTTTTCTCCATAGATGCTGCCTGTCCAGCTGAGTTACTGAATGCGCCATATTTGAATGAGATGTTTTGCTTCTGGAGAACAGAACACCATACCTTCGAGTCAGGTATAAATATCATTTACCCTCCACACAATATACTTTGACCTCAGTCTCAAACATTCTTTTTGCATCAGTGGTTCGTAAGACCATAAGAACACACGAAAAAAGGAGCAGGCTTCACTATATTCAGGTCTGAGAACTATATCCTGCACTCTGCATCTTCCCCTTTGCTCTACCTACTGTGGATTCATTTGCTTCAATAAAATTGTAAATTGTCGCTAGTGTGTCGGATCGTGTTAGTGAATGGATGATCGCAGGTCGGCGTGGAGCTGGTGGGATAAAGGGCCTCTTTCCACACTGTATCTCGAAAAACCTCAGTTTTAAATAATCGTCCCTTTTATTTTGTACCTCTTTATCCCAAAATCACCCTTATCATAAGATATAGACGCAAAATGCTGGAGTAACTCAGCGGGACAGGCAGCATCTCTGGAGGGAAGGAATGGGTGACGTTTCGGGTTGGTTCTTCAGACTGAAGAAAGCTTCTCTCTGGAGATGTTGTCTGTCCCACTGAGTTACTCCAGCATTTGGTGTCTATCTTTGGTCTATCTTCCTACACTTATCAAGAGAGTATCCTCAGAGGTCATAATAGGGTGACAGGGTCTTCTTTGCCTTGGACTGATCCCATTTTGAATTCTTATAGTTGACACAGAAGAATCTATAAAGGCTAAGGTGACAAGTCAGGTGAAACAATGCAACAGTTATATTTTTGGCGTAAATATTTGACTTTTTTAATGATTTAAAAAAAAATTATTTTGCTATATTTCGCATTTTGAATGTACCTTTAGAAAGTAAATGAGGAGGAATTTCCTTAGAGGGTGGTGAATCTGTCGAATTCATTGCCATAGATCATAAAATCATATGGTCATAAGATCATAAGTGATTGGAGAGATTTAGGCCATTAAGTCTACTCCGCCATTCAATCATGGCTGATCTATCTCTTCCTCCTAACATTCTCCTACCTTCTCCCCATAACCTCTGACACCCATACTAATCACAAAACTATCCATCTCGGCCTTAAATATATCCACTGACTTTGCCTCAACCGCCTTCTGTAGCAAACAATTCCACAGATTCACCACCTTCTGATTAAAGAAATGTATCGTCATCTCCTTCCTAAAAGAACATCCTTTAATTCTGTCGCTATGACCTCTAGTTTTAGACACACCCACTAGTGGAATCATCCTCTCCACATCCACTCTATCCAAGCCTTTCACTATTTTGGACGTTTCAATGAGGTCCCTCTTCATTCTTCTAAACTCCAGCGAATATAGTTCCAGTGCTGTCAAACACTCATCATATGTTAACCTACTCATTCCTGGGATCATTCATGTAAACCTCCTCTGGATCCTCTCCAGAGCCAGCACATCGTTCCTCAGGGTGCCCAAAATTGCTCACAATATTCCAAATACGGCCTTACCAGCACCTTATAGAGCCTCAGCATTACATCCCTGTTTTTGTATACAAGCTATCTTGAATGTTAGCATTGCGTTTGCTTTCTTTACTACTGATTCGATTTGCAGATTAACTTTTGGGGAATCCTGCACCAGCACTCCCAAGTCTCTTTGTACCTCCGATTTCTGGATTCTTTCCCCATTTAGAAAATAATCTACACCTCCTACTACCAAAATGCATGACTCCACACTTAGCTACACTATATTACATCTGCCGTCAATGGACATTTTTAAGGCAGATTGACAGATTCTTGATTTCGTACGGGTGTCAGGGTTAATGGGGAGAAGGGAGGAGAATGGGGTTGGGAGGGAAAGATAGATCAGCCATGATTGAATAGACTTGAATGGAGTAGAATAGAATAGAATGGAGTAGACTTAGTGGGCCGAATGGCCTAATTCTGCTCATATAATGTAACAACTTATGAACTTATGAAAGCAATTGATGAATGGACCAAATTGCTTCTCATTCTGCTGTAGTATGTAGTCTTTTTGTATGCTTCATCTTTCTCCTGTCCTGAAAATCACAAGCAGAACTGAAGAATAATTTCAATAAAGAGGCCTTCATTGCAAATTCTATTTACACGATCCAAATTTAAATCTGATTTGATATGTGGTGTATTCTTCTCACATGGATGGCAATTAGCTGTAGGAATCGTCTTGTGAACTATAGTTTACTTTCATATTCCTAGGTTATGTGATTATCACTGACACATGGATTTTATAAAAGAAACATTGGATTAAATACGCAAAACTCTAAAAATTACAAGTTAATTTCTGTCATTTCAAGTACACCATGAACCATATCAAAAATAATTATATTCAGTAATCAAAAGCAGACATTTACCATTTTTGCATGCAGTAATGTTACAGTAAATCCAAAACAGTTGTTTAAACTAACAAATAGGTTCTGCATGAACAGTGCAAGATCAGCATGGAAACTGGCACTGTCCTATGCACTGGGGACAATTCACAGAAGCCAATGCACCTACAAACCAGTACGTCTGTGGAGTGTGGGAGGAAAGAGGAGCACCCGGAGAAACTCACACGGTCACAGGGAGAACGTGCAAACTCCGTACAGACAGCAGCCTTAGTCAGGATTGAACCCGGGCCTTGGGCACTGTAAGGCTACTACAACTCTACCGCTGCCCCTCTCTGTCAACCTCGTGATCCATTTCAGTGATCCATTTTAGTAAAGCCACACTTTGGATGTACATAGAACATGGACAGCACAGGTACAGGCCCTTCAGTCCATACAGTCTGTACTGAACATGATGTCAGGTTAAACTAGTCTTCTCAGCCTGCACATGTTCCATGTTCCTCCATTCCCTGCATTTGCATGTGCCTATCTAAAAGCCTCTTAAATGCCGCTATTATATACACCTCTAACACCATTCCTGGCAGCGTGTTTCTGGCAGCCACCACTCTCTGTGTAATAAAAAATTGCCCTGCACATCTTCTTTAAACTTTAGCCCCAATCACCATAAAGCTATGCCTTCTAGTCTTTGACAGTTCCACTCTGGGAAATAAAAACCACTTAACTGTAAATAATTATGTCAAGCACTTAGTTATATTACCCTGTTGTATATTTTTTAAATTATATTTTGCTTATTCTTCTTATCCAGTAGATTATCAATGTACCTGTTGAACCAATGTACCTGGAAAGGGTGCAGAGAAGATTTACGAGGATGTTGCCAGGACTGGAGGGTCTGAGCTATAGGGAGAGGTTGAGTAGGTTGTGACTCTATTCCTTAGAACAAAGGAGAATGAGGGGTGATCTTCTTTCTATCTATCTATCTATCTATCTATCTATCTATCTATCTATCTATCTATCTATCTATCTATCTATCTATCTATCTATCTATCTATCTATCTATCTATCTATCTATCTATCTATCTATCTATCTATCTATCTATAACTAAAACTGATCTTGTTATCTTCCAGTTTGGCGGTCTTTCTATTTGCGCAAAAACAGTTCGCGATTGTGCACGCGCGATTTTTCGCCAGCTCACTCACCGTTCTCCTGTGCTGCGAGTGCACCAAGTTTCGTTCCGATCGGTTGAATGTCGTAAAAGTTAGCGATGTTTAAAAATCTTAAAAACCGCACGTGCGCAGATTGATCTCGTCTCCTGCCAGTCAGCACTGCATGGATTAGTCACTTCTCCTGTCACTCCTCGGGACAGTCTGCCCCCTCCTGCGTCATCGCGTCTTTACTGGAGCTGAGGATGGCCGGTAGACGTTTCCAACCGGACTTTCGGAGGGACGCGAAGCAGCCCAGCCCAGCCCCAAGCAGCGCAGCCCCAAGCAGCGCAGCCCCAAGCAGCAGCTCCGCCCTGCCCCAAGCAGCAGCCCAGTGTCAAAAACCTGACCCAGCCAAGCCCAGCCCAACCCAGTGTGGGAGACCCAGCCCAGAGTCGGAGATGCCGATGTCGCCAAACGGAAAGTGGAGACTCTGATCTTGGCGGAGGAGAACGACCATTGCACCACCAATTCCAGCCAATACCCCTCTGGTCCTCCTTGCTGGCTCCTCCCCCCTACCCCGTGATGCCCCCCTCACCCCAATGGCTCTTCCCCGTCTTTTCTCATAGCTCACCCGCCCCGCCCACACACCCCTCTCCCCCCACAACCCCCCGTCCACACACCCCACTACCCTCACACAACCCCCCCACCCACACACACACCCCTCACCCACATACACACCCCCACCCACATACACATCCCCCGCCCACACACACACCCCTCGCCCACATACACACCCCCCGCCCACACACACGCCCCCCGCCCACACACACACACCCCCACACAGCCCCCCCCCACACACCCCCGCACAGCCCCCCCACACACCCCACAGATTTTCACCCTCTCTCATTTTAAACTTTAAAGAAAATGCAATTGCACTAACATTTTTTTATTCTTTAATGTGATGTAGTGTTTTAGAGAACAATTAAAAGTAAACCATGTTGCTGTGGCTTTGGAATCACGTATGTGCTGGGTTTGGCTGGCAGATTCTTCCCCAGTAGGACATTTGCTGCCAAGGACAGTGTCCTGGGATAGCAACATTGTAGCGGGTAGGGCTACAATCCCATTGTCACGTCATAGCTGGTAACTGCCAGTGCAGATTGGAAGAAATCTTTCTCTAAGTGGGATTTTGTAAAGTTAAAAATGTGAATAACTTGTAAAATATAACATCAATCTGAATGAAATCATAAAAACACACCACAAGACAATTGTGAGTAAGGTGGTTCAAAAATTGTAGCGCTATCATGTACCGTTTTGGCGTAATTCAGGGCATGAATCAATCACACACAGACAGACAGGCAGACTCACTAACAAACAAGATGAGAGTTTTAGTAATATATCGATAGATAGATATTCTTTCTGCTGACTGGATAGCATGCAACAAAAAAGCTTTTCACTGTACCTCGGTACATATGACACTAAACTAAATTGAACTAAATTAAACTAAACAAAACTAAACTAAACTAAGCTAAACTAAAATAATGTAAAAATAAGTAAACACAACTGCTATCTGATGAAGGATCCCGACCTGATGCTTCGCCTATTCCATGTTCTCCTGAGATGCTGCCTGACCTGCTGAGTTGCCCCAGCACTTTGTGTCCTTTTCTGACAAACTTGTTTGCAGGACCACTGTAAACATTGGAGGTTTGAAATAACGGAATACATAATACCTTTAAAAAGCATCTGCTGACTTCCAAGTATAAAAGCTGAGCAACAAAATGTGATTTTGAAAGAATTGGCTCCTACGTTGAGGTTCAGGATTATCTTCAGTTTTCATTTCAATGCAACGTGAAAACATTTGGGGAATTTGCATCTTTTATCAAGCACCACCTTCAGTGCTAAAATGCATCAAAATATTGGCAGCTGTTGCCGAGTTTATGACAGAGAAAATAATCCTTCATTGCCTGCGCAGTATTTACAATTGATTTTTTTTTTGTTGACCGAAATGGAAAGAATATAAATTTAAGATAGACACAAGGTGCTGGAGTAACTCAGCGGGTCAGGCAGCTTCTCTGGAGAAAAAGGATGGGTGACGTTTCGGGATTGAGACCATTTTCTGAAGAAGATTCTTGACTCGAAACGTCATCTATCCATGTTCTCCAGAGATGCTGCCTGATCCGCTGAGTTACTCCAGCACTTTGGGCCTTTGGACTTTTGAAGAAAAGTCCCGACCTGAAAGGTCACCCATCCTTTTCCTCCAGAGATGCTGCCTGACCTGTTGAGTTACTCCAGCACCTCGTGTCTATCTTTGGTGTAAACCAGCAGTTTCTTTCTACACAGAATATAAATGGTACTTGTTGTGCTGAAGCTGATCCATCCCAACTTCCAAACAGCTGGGGAAAGAGTTTCCCTTTGCTTGTCTATGGAGAGGACTGCACTAAATACCACAATAAAAACAGCACAACGGGACAAAACACAATTAGAGACAATAATTTTAAACAACCTAAGGGCAGCACTGGTACACAGCACCAGAGACTCAGTTTTAATCCAGTCCTCGGGTGCTGTCTGCGTGGAGTTTGCACGTTCTCCCTGTGGCCGTGTATGTTTCGTCCAGGTGCTCCAGTTTCCTCCCACATCCCAAAGACCAGTGGGTTTGCAGGTTAATTGGCCTCTGTAAATTGCCCTCGTATGTAGGGTGCGGGCGAGAAAGTGTGACAACGTTGAATTGTGAATATAAAATTAGGGTAAACTGCTGATTAATGGTCAGGATTGTTTGATGTGTTTGCCAGAGGAGGTGATTGAGGCAGGTAGTATTGCAATATTTATGAAACATTTAGATGGGTGCATGGATAGGATAGATTGAGCGGGATATGTGCCAAATGCAAGCAGGTGGGAATAGTGTAGATGGGACATGTGGGCAAGGTGGGCCGAAGGGCTTGTTTCCATGCTGTATCCCTCTATGACTCTATCTGATTTGTTTTGTATCGACAGTATGTATATAGTTAGACCAGTCTAATTGCCCATCAATAGTGAGCAAACAACAAGTTACTGGAGGGTGGGCTAGCATCTGTGTAGGGTAAGAACCCTCCTTCTATCTCAGGTCCTCTCCCTCCACAGATGCCGCCTGACCCGCTGAGTTTCTCTAGCACTTTGTTTCTCACTCAAGATTTCTGCTTCTGTTATTCTTTTTGTGAAAGATAGTACAGAATATTGCTGAGAATTTTGCACTCTGTATCTTTCCCATTGCTCTAGCTATTGTACGAGTTCGGCTCGATTATATTCAAGTATAGTATTATCTCATTTGATCGGATTGCGGGCAAATTAAAGCTTTTCACTGTACCACGGTACACGTGACATTAATAAACTTAAATCTAAACCTGAAATCATCCTGTCAATGACGATCCCTATATCGATGCTGAAGAACTCAGCAAGGATATTGTCATTGAATGTCAACAGTTGGTGAGTTTAAAATAGTCATTTAAATAAATGTTTTTTTTAAAGATATTCAGTGTTGAAACAGGTCCTTCGGCCCACCGCATCGACCATTGATCACCCTGTAGACAAGCATTATACTACACACTAGGGGCAATTTACAAGTTTTTAAAGTGTCAATTAACTGAAGGAAATTAACCAGCAAACCGGTACATCTTTGGAGTGTGAGAGGAAACTAGAGCACCCGGAGAAAACAAGAGCACCCAGAGAAAACCCACGCTGAAACAGGGAGAATGTAAAACCGCTGTACAGACAGCATCCATAGTCAGGATCGAACCTAAGTCTCTGGCACTGTAATGCCCCTGTCCCACTTAGGAAACCTGAACGGAAACCTCAGGAGACTTTGCGCCCCACCCAAGGTTTCCGTGCGGTTCCCGGAGGTTGCAGGTGGTTGCCGGAGGTTGCAGGTAGTGGAAGCAGGTAGGGAGACTAACAAAAACCTCCGGGAACCTCTGGGAACCGCACGGAAACCTTCGGTGGGCACAAAGTCTCCAGAGGTTTCCGTTCCAGTTTCCTAAGTGGGACAGGGGCATAAGGCAGCAACTCTACCGTTGCACCACTGTGCCGCCCAACATTTTAAATAGTTTTGAGACTGGCTGGCATTGCATTAACTATTTTGATGGCCCCAAAGGAGTTGAATTGTGGAGAGCAAATGTGTAGTGGATGGATTTCAATGCAAGCAAGTGCAAGCTATCTAGTTTGTGTCTGGAGAAGGGTCCTCACCCAAAACATCCCTTATCCATGTCATCCAGAGATGCGCCGTGACTCACTGAGTTGGTTTAGTTTAGTTTAGAGATACAGCATGGAAACAAGCCCTTCGACCCACCGAATCCGCGCCAACCAATGATCACCCGCACACTAGTTCTATGTTGTCCCAGTTTTGCATCATACAAACTGGGGGCAATTTACAGAAACCAATTAACCTACAAACCTATTCATCTTTGGTATGAAGGAGGAAAACGGAGCTCCCAGAGAAAATTCATGCGGTCACAGGGAGAACGTGCAAACTCCGTAGAGACAGCACTTTGTTTCTTTTTTTTGTAAACCAGTATCTTTCCAGTTCCCTGTTTCTACCTATCGAGTTTGATGCAAATATAGCTTAAGATTAGTATGACGAATATGAAGAAATACTTATAATGCTAGAAGTCCAGACAGATTTTGATGCTGCCTGACCAGCTGAGTATTTCCATCTCATTCTTTTTGTTTCAGATTTTCAGCCTCTGCAGGTATTTTTTTTTTTTTTTTTAAAGGTCTCTGGCAGGTGCAACACTTACACTGACACATGCCAACCAAGATCACCAAGTATGGGGCCACCTCTTCACACAACAGCCAAGAGTTTACAATGGGACTTTACAGGAGAAGCCCTTTCTGGAATATCAAGAGGCACATCGAGCCATGTTTGCCTGTGTTCCCTGTAAATACTGGTGGTGAGTTCCACTAGGCCATCACAAGCTTGTCCAGTGTTCCAAGGTGGGTTGGTTATGGGAACATCGAATGTTGAGCAAGCCTGACACCAATTCCTGAGCATTTGGTTATAGAGACATAAAGGCCCTTCAGCCAAACATGCCCACACCGACCAACAACCAGCAAGTCCCACCTGCCTGCGTTTTTGCCCACATACCTCTAACCTATCCTACCATGTACCTGTCTAAATGTTTAGTTTGGTTTGGTTTAAAGATACAGCGCATAAACAGGCCTTTCAGCCCACCTAGTCTGTGCCGACCAGCGACTGGCCCTATCCTACACACTAGGGACAAATTACAATTTTCACCTGAGCCAATTACCCTACAAACCTGTAGGTTTCTGGAGTGTGAGCTGGAGCACCCGGGGAAAACCCATGCAGTCACAGGGAGAACCTACAAGACACCACCCGTAGTCAGGATCGAACTGAGGTCTCTTGTGCTCTAAGGCAGCAACTCAACTGCTGCGCCACCGTGCTGCCCATTTATGTTTCTTCAACGTTGTGATAGTACCTGCCCTAGGTTACACGGTAAAGAAATGCAGTAGGTATAATTGCACCAACGTTAGTACAGAAAGAGTTCACAGAACTGGAGAGGCTATGACAGATTGGTTACCATTGCAAAAACCAACTATGTACTAAATGCCGGAACATTAAGATTTACACTGAAATAAACATTTTTGTTGAAGAGAACATTTCTTACAAAATTCATTTGATTAATCTGTTCCAGAGGGGGTTGAAAATAAGCCTGCAAGCCGTTAAGAGTTTGTGAAGATTACATTTTTACGTACTAAATGGTGTGTTGCTCAACAATATCGAAATATTTTAGTTGTGATTTAACTTATTTTGCGTATTTGCAGCACTCTTGATCTGATTATAAATAGAGCACTCGTCTTTGACTGCAGTCCCACATTATTCATTAGGATGGCTAGAAAGCACCGTGTTAATGCAAAACCCTGATGCAGTAATAATCGCTACAAAGGTTCAATTGGACAAGGCCACTATAAGTACCCTCTTACCACTGGTGCTCCAAGGAGTTGGAACCAGTATAAAACCTCTTGAGATGATTTTATCTCCAAATATTTGTTTTTTAGTGATGCAAATGCAAGGAAGCGTCACTATGAGTGGAATAAAGGGTCAGACACAGGGATTAGGCTGATTTATTTTCATTTATTTCATTCATTCTTGGTACGTGAACGTTGCAGACCATTTATAGTTATGGAGTCGTAGAGACATACAGCACGGAAACAGGCCCTTCGGCCCAACTCGTCTATGCCGACCAAGATGCCCCATCAAAGCAAGTCCCATTTTCCCACATTCCAGACGTTTGTAAGTCATAGGAGCAGAATTAGACCATTCGGCTCATTGAGTCTACACCTCAATTCAATCATGACTGATTTATCTTTCCCTCTCAACCTCATTCTCCTGCATCTCCCCGTGAGTTTCGATGCTCTTACTAATCAAGGACCTGTCAGTCTCTGCTTTCAAACTAACCTAACTCGAACTTATTTGGCATCAATCCCGCCCTCTGTACCTTCCCAGCGCACATTTTTTAGGCAAATTTATTTAAATTAGTCTGTCTCAGCCTCGTCTGAAGAAGGGACTTGACCAGTAGCTTCACCTATTCCTTCTCTTTAGAGTTGCTGCCTGACCCGCTGAGTTACTCCAGCACTTTGTGTCTATCTTTGTCACTAATTTAGCACCTTTACATCAGTCCAAATTGAATCATCGTCGACCGATAAAATAATTAAATAACTCTGCGGCATCACTTTTGCAGAATGCTAATGAGGTTTTGAACTGCAAAGAATATCTCTGCTTTATATTCTGAACTGCTGCTTCTGATCAATTGATTTACGATGTAAAATGGAATGACAAGCACTGAGTCGAACATGAGCACATGAGCCAATGCCTTCTTTAATGACATTTAGATTAGGTCATGAATTGGGTCAGAACATTTTCCTTTGAAAATTAAGTTCTGCAATTCCCTCTTTTGTAAAACACGGCGACTGCTTCACCAGTCACTGTCTGTCAGCGGTGTCACTCTGAGCTGTAACACCAGATAATGGCAGCTATAACACTCTGAGGTCAAACGAATCTCAAAACGCTAAAAACTTTGCCAGCTTTAATAAGTATCAGTTTTGTTCACACCGTTCCAGGTTGCTAGAGAGGTGCTGATAAAATGTTGCATGGGTTTTTAATTCGTGCAGCCCTTCCAGGTGAGACGGAGGTTCACTGCATGTGGAGAGGATGGTTCCACTAGTGGGAGAGTCCAGGACATAGAAACATAGAAACATAGAAATTAGGTGCAGGAGTAGGCCATTCGGCCCTTCGAGCCTACACCGCCATTCAATATGATCATGGCTGATCATCCAACTCAGTATCCCGTACCTGCCTTCTCTCCATACCCTCTGATCCCCTTAGCCACAAGGGCCACATCTAACTCCCTCTTAAATATAGCCAATGAACTGGCCTCGACTACCCTCTGTGGCAGAGAGTTCCAGAGATTCACCACTCTCTGTGTGAAAAAAGTTCTTCTCATCTCGGTTTTAAAGGATTTCCCCCTTATCCTTAAGCTGTGACCCCTTGTCCTGGACTTCCCCAACATCGGGAGCAATCTTCCTGCATCTAGCCTGTCCAACCCCCCCAGAGGCCATAGCTGAAGAATAAAAGGACGTACTTTTAGAAAGGAGACGAGGGGGAATTTCTTAAGGTAGTGAATCCGTGGAATTCATTGCCACAGACGGTGGTGGAGGCCAAATCATTGGATAATCTTAAGGCGGAGATTGATAGATTCTTGATTAGTACCGGTGTCAGGGGTTATGGGGAGAAGGCAGGAGAATGGGGCTGAGAGGGAAAGATAGATCAGCCATGATTGAATGGCAGAATAGGCTTGATGGGCCGAATGGCCAACTTCTGCTCCAATAACATGAACTTATGAACGTGCACCTCTTCCAACCTGGTGTTCCAACCATCCAGTGCTGTTGATGGAGTCTCCTATACAGTTGCAAAACCAAGTGTAAACTTGGCGACCGTTTCACCGAACAGTTGGTCAAGGCCTACTGGATCTCTTGGTTACTAACCATTTTAACTTCCCTCCCCAGTCCCATACTGACCTTCCTCTCCTGCACCTTCTCCATTGCCAGCGTGAGGCCACACACACCTATTGGAGGGACCGCACCTCACAGTCCGCTTGGGTAGCTAACAGCCCAAAATTAAATTCTCCAATCTTAAGTAAACATTCCCACCCCCACCGCCACCTCTCGTGTTCCTGTGCACACACATTTCTCACTGTCTTTCCCCTCCTTCCCCCACCCCCTCTGTCCCCTTCCATCTGTATCCTTCTCTCTGGCTTTCATATATCTTGAATTTTATGACTGTTCGCTGATCAATTTCCCTCCTGGGATGAATAAAGTTATATCATATCGTATTTACACTGTGTAAATGGGACATTACACACGTGTGACTTTGAAATAGTCTTTAATACATACTCAGACTTAAACAACACATAAGTAGTGACTGACTCCAGTCTGCTACTGAACTGCGCAGAGGGAGAAGTGGGTGTTATTATAAATGATACCTAAGGCGGGATTAGTAGTGCTGAGGTAGCTATATGATTGGTTGCATGCATAAACCATCTACATCCTTCCCCTTAGAAGATTAAACATGGTATGTATCCATGCCAACAAAGTTAAATGAAATTAGACAAAATCGCTATACCTAACAGGCGGCCTACTGACGCGGCCCGAACGCGTACGGACTAAACCTTCCCCCCCCCCTTCATCAGAAAGACCCGAGGACGGCGGCGAACCCTGAAGGCGAGAAAGCCAATGGGGGGACAGAAGGTGGCAGGGGGGTCAAAGCACGCGTTGTCTTTTTTAGCACACAAGTGAAAGTAGCTCTTCCCAGCGGTGTCAGCACCTCACCCCCGTAAGCATGCGGTCTGCAATCAGGAGCTCATTATTCCTTATCTTCTTGAAAAGGCTTATTGACATTATGTTCACCTTCGCCCCCGTGTCGAGCTTAGCGTGAAAGTCGAAATTATTGACAGTTATCAGAACAGTTGGATCGGGTAACCGGCCAGGTGCATGAAGGAGTGAGTACACACTTGCCTCCCCTTGTGAATTAATTGGATCAGCATCGTGGGCAGCGCCGAGCAAGGACGGGGAGCCGTATTTGTTATCGACCTGCATCAGCATGTTTAGGTTAGTTCTGGAAGCTGGTGGAACCTTCCCACGAGAACGGCAGGCAGCAGAGAAATGGTTCAATTTTTTACAATAGTTGCAGGCTTTTCCATAGGCAGGACAAGGCGACTGCCTGTAGTGCAGATAATTGCAATTCGGGCATTTCTTGGGGGGCTCGTTACCAAACGCGGGGTTGGCCCGGGACATAAACCTCGTATTGTCCATTTGAGCTCGCGGTATATTTAACCCAGTTAGATTAGTCGATTTGGTGTCCGAATCACGCTGACTGTTCGGTGGGTCAATGACCTCAGCCATTCTGCAGGCATGCGCGGCTTCGTCTAAGGTCAGATCTGGTTTGCGAAGGAGCTCCGATCTCAGCTTTTGATCGAGCATCCCTGTCACCAGAATGTCTCTCGTTAATTGGTCAGTCATGGCTTCGAACCTGCACCTCTGGGCCAGGTAGCGTAAATCAGCGATAAAGCCCTCAACAGGTTCGTCTGGCAACTGCTTGCGAGTAAAGAATCGCGCCCTTTCTAAAATATGATTAGAGGGCAGGTCACAAATCTCCCTGAATTTGCGCATCAGGACATTCGGGTCGTCAGCTGTTTCTACGGGGATCAGTACCTGATCGTCCTCACCCAGGACCGCTGGGGAGCACCGGAAAGTCCTCGCTCTTCTCATGGCATCTGGGCCGGCAAGGTTGAGTAGAAGAGAGGCCTTGACTTCATCTGGTTCGTTGCGATGCGCGATGTTCATGTAGTGGCGGTAGTCCAATTCGAAAGTAGCCCAGCGCTCAGCGATATCCGAATCGAAGATGAGCTGGGCAGGCTTTCGGCAAGAGGAAGCCATCGTCAAAATGAAAATAAAAACTTAATGAAAGAAAGAAAAACCGGTAAACAGGAGATGCGAGTAGTCTCTATCTGACACCATGTAAATGGAACATTACACACGTGTGACTTTAAAATAGTCTTTAATACATACTCAGACTTAAACAACACATAAATAGTTACTGACTCCAGTCTGCTACTGAACTGCGCAGAGGGAGAAGTGGGTGTTATTATAAATGATACCTAAGGCGGGATTAGTGGTGCTGAGGTAGCTATATGATTGGTTGCATGCATAAACCATCTACACACTGCATTCCCCTTCTCTCCTTACCTGCCACCCTTTTGTTGTGTTTTCATCCCTAGCCTTTGTCACTTATTCCACCCTTTAGAAGTGCCTGTTTCTACACTGTATCTCTAAAGTCTAAAGTTAGAGGGGCTGCAGTGATTGAAGACGTCAGCTCAATTACATCTTCTCAAGGGTTGTGAGGGCGAGGCACTAAATGTTGTCACATCCTGACTAATAATTTTTAGTGGTGTTGAAAAGCCCCCCAACAAAACATGAACTTTGGGAAAAAGTCAAACTTCTGAAAGTCCTGTTATCTTATTAATTTTTGATGTGTATATTCAGTTCCTGAATCACTTTGTATTATTGATCGAGTAGATAAAATGACGCATGGAAACAGGCCCTTCGGCTCACCGAGTCCACGCTGACCATCGATCACCTGTTCACACTAGTACTTTGTTATCCCACTTTCGCTTCCACTCCATACACACTCGGGGCTATTTTACAGAGGTCAATTGATCTACAAAACCGCACATCTTTGGGATGTGGGAGGAAACCGGAGCACCGGGCGGGAACCTATGTGGTCACAGGGAGAACGCACAAACTCCACCCAGGCAGCGCCCGAGGTCAGGATCGAACCTGGGTCTCTGGTGCTGTGAGGCAGCAGCTCTACCAGCTGCGCCACTGTGCCGTGTTATAACAGGATAAATTGGTGGGCTTACTCACCGTTAAGACCCTGTCCCACTGTACGAGGTAATTCACGAGTTCTCCCGAGTTTTCCCCTGATTCGAACTCGTTGAATGTCCGTAGCAGGTCCGTACAAGTTCGAGGATGTCTCGTAGCGGCTGGTAATGTTAACGGTAGGTACTCGGGAAAGCCGTTAAACTCGTGACGTTTTTTCAACCCTGTAAAAAATGTCCACGAGTAAAATAATACTCGTGATGAAAAAAATTGTTACCTTTTACTCGTACGAGCCGCTATGAGACATCCACGAACACCTACGGACCACGTTCTCCGAGTTCGAATCAGGGGAAAACTCGGGAGAACTCGTGAATTACCTCGTACAGTGGGACAGGGGCTTTAGGTTTTCTCGATATCTAAGCATGCTGAGCCTCATGCACTTTCTCCCTTCCTGTATTGAAACCCTCATGGTCTAACTAACCAATCCATTCTTTCAAAGGATTTGCAAAGCTGCGGATGGTATTTTGTCTCTTAAGTTTTATTTGATTCTAAAATGAACAGTGTATTCCATGCAAGACTTTCTGACTGGTATAATCTTCCCCAGCCCTCATGTCCGGCTTGCTGGGTCTTCAACTTGATGTCCAAATGTAATAAAACGCATACGAAAAGTGAGTGATGAGTGAGCTGCCTGCTCTTTTATTCTCTCCTCATCGTGTGTGCTGGGGGATTTAGCTCGGGAAGAGGCATGCTGCCAATGCTTTTCATGGGCTGACCCAGATATATTCATCCTCTGGGAGTTGCTTATGGATAAGACTGAATTTTCTAGTTTGATCCACACCCCATTTATGTGCCAGCTCTATTATCACCAGCCCAGCACGCTCTGCGAGGTTTAAGTATGCGGAAAGAAATACAAAATAAAATTCATCAAAACTGCCTTGATTTGAGAGTGTTGTGCAGTTCGTATTGTGTTGGCATAAAGAGAAATGACTTTAGACTGGACCTCCATTCTCAAATCCTTCACAAAAAAGGTAATTATTGGTTGCTGGATGGCACGGTGGTGCAGCGGTAGAGTTGCTGCCTGCCGTACAGCGCCAGAGACCCAGGTTCGATCCTGACTACGGGTGCAGTCTGTACGGAGTTTGTACGTTTTCCCTGTGACCGCGTGGTTTTTTCCGGGTGCACCGGATTCCTCCCACATTCCAAAGACGTACAGGTTTACAGGTTAATTGGCTTCAGTAAAAATTGTAAATTGTCCCTAGTGTGTATGATAGTGTTAGTGGAGAAGGTGATCGCTGATCGACGTGGGCTCAATGGGACGAAGGTCCTGTTTTCACTCTGTATCTCTAAACATGAAAGTCTTTAAGTCTAAACCAACTGATAATTATAGGGGGTTTTTTTCTCTTAGTCTCATTGCTGATTAGATACCACCCCTCACCTCCCCCCCCCCCCCCATCCCCCATTAGAATCAATGTAGATAATGGAATGCATGGAATATACGTTTGCATTACCACACAGATGAATTAAACCGAATACAACAAAGCCATTCGGCCCATCGTGCCCCTGCCATCCCCTTGAAATACAAACTAATCAGTCCAACTCCCCTTCCTAGTCCGGAAAACCATTTCAAACTTTTCCTTTCCAAGAAACTATCCAATTTCCTTGAGAAAGTATAAAGCTTTCTCCACCCTTTCAGGCATCACATTCTAATTAACCAACTTGAGTAAAATCATGTCTCCTTACTTTCTTTATGGTTGTTTTGTAACTTATTTTAAACTAGACTTAAAACTAAGAGCAAGGATAGGTTTTTTTAGCTTGAGGGCCATAAGGCTTTTGAATTCACAATGAAGTCCAGAGGTACTAGCAGAAGCTAATTCTGAATTCCAAGGTTGGCCTGGTTCGGGAGATGTAGAGAGAAGCTAAGGGAGTGAATAAATATCTTTGAGAAGTTAGTTAGCTGAACAGTAAAATCTTCTTCCATCAGTAAAAAGTCCTTCCAGAAGCCAGGGTACTGCCCGATACACCTTTAGCGAGAGAGTTTAGAGAGATACAACATGGAAACAGGGCGTTCGGCCCATCGAGTCTGTACTGACCAACGATTACCATGTACACTAGCACTACACTACTCACTGGGGACAATTTACAGAAGCCAATTAACCTACAAACCGACACGTCTGAAGTGTCGGAGGAAACCGGAGCACCTGGAGAAAACCCACGCAATCACAGGGAGAACGCACAAACTATACAGCGAACATCTGTAAACAGGATTGAATGCAGGTCTCTGGCGCTGTAAGGCAGCAACTCTACCATCGCACCACCGTTCCGCCCCTGGAGTTACTCTCGCACTTTGTGTCCATCTTTGGTATAAACCAGCTGTCCCCTGTTTCTAGATTGGTTGGACTTCACAGTAACTGTCACGAGAGAATAAGAAACATTAGGAGTGAAGAATGGATGAAAAACAAGAAGGAGAATCATAAATAAAAATGGAATGAAAGAAAGCACAAGGTAGATTGATATCAGGAGCAAAAATAAAAGGAGTGAGACTCATTGTTAATGCAGAGCAAAAGCAGTTTCGTTTCGTTTTTTTAGTTTAGAGATACAGCATGGAAACTGGCCCTTCGGCCCATCATGTCTATGCCCACCAGTGATCACCCCGCACACTAACACGATCCTACACACCAGGGACAATTTAAATTTTTTACTGAAACCAATAAGCCTTCGATGGAGATGGAAATGGATGGAAATGGAGCACCCACACAGGCTTTAGGAGAATGTACAAACTCCGTACAGACAGCGCCCGTGTTCAGGATTGAATCTGGCTCTCTGGCGCTGTGAGGCAGCAACTCTACCGCTGCACCACCGTGCCGCCACAAAAGTGGCTCATCTGGGATTTGAACCCAGGAATAGACGCAAAAAGGTGTAGTAACTCAGCGGGACAGGCAGCATCTCTGGAGAGAAGGAATGGGTCACCATTCCTTCTCTCCAGAGATGCTGCCTCTCCCGCTGAGTTACTCCACATTTTTGTGTCTATCTTTGATTCAAACCATCATCTGTAGTTCCTTCCTACACATTTGAACCCGGGACCTCTCTCACCCAAAGCGAGAATCATACCCCTAGACCAACGAGTCACTGCTTCAGCTAAAATCTTCACCAAACGTTATCTGAGGCCATTTCTCATGCGGGAATGCTGGAATACAGCTTCCTCTTTTTTCAAAAACCCGGAAAACTATCTCAGTTTCATCTTCGCTGAAGAGTTTATTTTCTGGGGGCACTGGTTTGTTAATGATAATGAGAACCTCCAGGCAATCGTTAAACATCTGAAATCAAGATCCTTTAATGCTCTACAAGTATTTAGTGCCTTTCTTAATTGGTGTAAATGTATTTTGATGATTCAGATATAGTAAACACAAACTTTTTAAATACCAGTAAACTCACAGAAATGTTATGTGCATGTCACAGGAGCAGAATTAGGCCATTTGGCCCATCGGAGTCTCTTCCACCATTCAATCATGGCTGATCTATCTTTCCCTCTCTACCCCATTCTCCAGCCTTCGCCCCACAACCCCTGACACCCGTACTAATCAAGAATCTGTCAATCTCAGCTTTAAAGATATCCAATGATGATCTGCACAGCTGTCTGTGGCAATGAATTCTACAGATTCACCACCCTCTGACTAAAGAAATTACTTCTCATCTCATTTCTAAATGTACGTCCTTTTATTCTGAGGCGGTGGCTGATCTATCTTTCCCTCTCAGCCCCATTCTTCGGCCTTCTACCCATTGCCCTTAATACCCTTCCCAGTCAAGAATCTGTCAATATCTGTCTTAAAAATACCCAATGACTTGCCCTCCACAGCCCTCTTAGACAATGAATATATATTCGATATTAATAAGGGTTCTGTGTAATAATAATAATAATAATGGATGGGATTTATATAGCGCCTTTCTAATACTCAAGGCGCTTGTACTATTAGGTTCTGCAGTGGAGGACCATAAGTGCTTTGTAGTGGAAGAAATCAGTGCTTAAATCATACTAAGGAGGGACCTAACAAAGTACATAACAATAAATCTATGACAGGACTCGAGGGCATGAGTTATAGGGAAAGGTTGGGCATCTTATAGAAGTGTGTAAGATCATGAGGGGAATAGCCAGGGTGAATGCACAAGCTTTTTTACCCAGGATAGGGGAGTCAACAACCAGAGGACATAGGTTTATGGAGAGAGGGGAAAGATTTAATAGGAACCTGAGGAGTAACTTTTCCACTCAGAGGGTGATGGGTATATGGAACAAGCTGCCAGAGGAGGTAGTTGAAGCAGGTTCTATAACAGCATGTAAAAGACACTTGGACAGGTACATGGATAGGAAATGTTTGGAACGAAATGGGCCAAATGCGGGCACACGGAATCAGCTTGGATGGGGCTCCTTGGTCGGAAAAGACGAGTTGGTCCAAAAGGCCTGATTCTGTGTTGTAAGACTCTACAACAATGTGCATCAAAATGAAGGGCAAAGGTTCATACTTTTTTCATTTTCCTTCTCTGGTGTGTAGGATAGAACTAGTGTTGGTGGATGCGGGCTTGGTGGGCCGAAGGACCTGTTTCCACGCTCTATCTCAAAACAAAAACATCACAAGTAGACATGCAAACTCCACACAGGCAGCACACAAGGGGATGATTGAACCCAAGTTTCCAGTGCTGTGAGGCAGTAGCTCCACCAGCTGGGCTATTGGTAAACAAATGTTCCAATGTTTGCCTCTATCACAGCGTTCAAGACCGATATGCAAAACAATCCCTTGCATATCCTTTCCAATGATCTCAGGACTACCCCTTCTATCCATCAGTCCCACAAAACTATTACCACAGTCCATTTGTCTTTGTTTTTCTACTTTTTCACCTCTTTATTTTCCTTTTACGCAAACTAACAGCCTTCCACTTTGACCGATCTTTTGTTAATCCAACCTAATTTGCTTTGGTTTGGTGTCACAATCCATTGGATTACTCTGCCCTTATGGGTTTAGAATGTTATGTTTAGTTTAGTTTGGAGATACAGTGTGAAAACAGGCCCTTCGGCCCACCGGGTACGCACCGACCAGCGATCCCCGCACTTTAACACTATCCTACACGCACTAGGGCCAATGTTTACATTTACCAAGCCAACTAACCTACAAACCTGTATGTCTTTGGAGTGTGGGAGGAGACAGAAGATCTCGAAGAAAACCCACGCAGGTCACGGGGAGAACGTACAAACTCCGTACAGACAGCACCGGTGGTCAGGATCGAACCCGGGTCTCCAGCACTGCATTCGCTGTAAGGCAGCAACTCTACCGCTATGCCACCGTTGTCTTCAATATAAATGCAAACTGCTATTGTTTTGCACAGAATCTTTGATCAGCCAAAGAATCAGCCAACCAAATGTTTGAACAACAACAAAATAGAGCAAATCAGAGCATGGTGGAGCCCACAATGGTCCATTGTTGGCTGTGGAAGAGGATATCGAAGGGATATATGTATGTGAACAGTGGAACTGGAAGGTCTCCTAGGGTGGAGGAGAGAAGGAGAGAGCGGGAATGCAGGGGCTACTTGAAATGTGAGAAATCGACATCATAATCATATTCATAATCATACTTTATTAACCAAGTATATTTTGCAACATACGAGTCATTTTCATTTGCCATACAGGCATACCAATAAAAAGCAACAGATCACACAAAATACATTTTAACATAAACATCCACCAGAGTGATTCCTTCACAATCCTCACTGTGATGGAAGGCGAAAAAAAAGTTTAATCTCTCCCTTCATTGTCCTCCAGCGATCGGGGGCCTCTAACCTTCCGTTGACGTGACAATCTTACTCCCGTAGCCGGATGGCAGGCCTTCCTCGTCAGGGCGATCAAGCTCCTGCATTGGGGGGGGGGGGGATCTTAGCTCCCCGCGCTGGGCGATCGGACCCCACGTCGGGGCTGGTTGAACGTCATGCTGCTTTTGGAGCTTCCCGATGGCCTCAACCCGAGACTGCGAGCTCCCGATGGTGAAATCCACAGGCCGCAGTTGGAGCATCGATCCCAGGCACGGAATCGGCTCCGATGACAAGTCCACGCCCCGCAGTGGGTCTCAAAGTCAGTCCTGAGCAAGGCCTCCAGCTCCATGATGTTAGGCCGCAGAGCAACCAGAGATATGATCCGGAAAACAATCGCATCTCCGGCAAGGTAAGAGATTGAAAAAAGGCTTCCCCCTGACCCCCCCCCCCCCCCCCCCCCCCGCCCCCCATATTAAAAAAAACCCAAAGAACATTAACACATTATTTTAAAACACACTAAAAATAACCAAAAAAAAGATGAAAAGGACAGACAGACAGACAGGCTGTTGGCGAGGCTGCCATCGAAGCGCCACCACTGGGTTGTAATCTGTCCAAGCGAAATATGAGGTGCTGCTCCTCCAATTTGCGTGTGGAGGAGGCCCAGGACAGACAGGTCGGAATGGGAATGGGAATGGGTATTATCATGTTTGGCAAACGGGAGATTGCATCGGCCAAGGCGGACTGAGCGTAGGTACTGTATGAAACAAGAACTCAATTCTATGTCAAAGTTTTCAAAGTTCTGTTTAGTTTCTGTTAGTTTAGAGATACAGCGTGGAAACAGGCCCTTTGCCCACCGAGTCCATGCCGACCAACAATCACCTGTACACTAGTTCAATCCGACACACACGGGACAATTTACAGAAGCCAATTAACCTACAAACCCACACGTGTTTGGAATGTGGAAGGAAACCAGAATGTGGAGAATGTGCTAACTCCACACACAGACAGCACCTGAGGTCAGGATCGACCGCAGATCTCTGGCGCTATGGGACAGCAGCTCCACCATCTGTGTCACTGTTCTCTTGTTTCTCTTTCGGCACAAGGGAAAATTCATATCGAGCAGCTAAATGATTAAGCACAAAATATTACCCAGCCGCTCAAAACTCCAAGGAGAATCTTTTTTCTTAGAAATAATGGGGTAATAACACTGGAACATGCAAGAGACAGACTTTGCACCTTATATTACATTATTAATCAATATATATTTTACTGCACATGCACAAAAAAAATCTTCCAAGTAGCAACTGCTATTGTCATGGCAACAGATTTCACCTCCGATGGTGCACATGTTTATAACAGAATTAGAGTACAACAGCCAATTACAGTAAATAAACATGTCATTCGTGATCCACTAAATGGCCTGCATGTAAATCCTGACAGCAAGCATGCCTTTGAAGTTCTTAGCAGGCAATCAATTCTAAAATGGCAATTTGTATGAGGGTGAAGTCACATGAGTGTGGAGAACGCCTTGTGTTTCATTGTATCTCTGAATTGTTGACGTTGGGATGAAAAATCCAGAAAGGAGGGCAGAACGGAGGGTCTTGGAGTGATTGCAAGACAGCATGAAATTACAGAGAGTTGTGGACGCAGCCCAAACCATCACACAAACCAATCCCCCTTCCATTGACACCATCTACACTTCACGCTGCCTCGGCAAGGCCACCAGCATCATCAAGGATGAGTCTCACCCATCATTCCTTCTTCTCCCCTCTCCCATCAAGCAAGAAAACACACACCTCCATATTCAGGAACAGTTTCTTCCCAGCTGTTATCAGGCAACTGAACCATCCTGTCAACAACTAAAGAGTGGTCCTGACCTTCCATCTATCTCATGAGAGACCCTCAGACGATCTTTAATCGGACTTTACTCCATTTTATCTTGCACTAAATGTTATTCCTGTAATCCTGCATCTGCACACGGTGGACGGCTTGATTGTAATCATGTGTAGTCTTTCTGCTGTCGGATGGCACGCGACAAAAAATATCTCCATTGTACCTTGGTACATGCGACAATAAACTAAACTAACACTAATTCATTACGCCTCAGAATGATCCTATAAATCTAAACATTCGGGGACAAAGTGGAACTTGTGTCTCCTCACTTAGACTCTATGACTCACACAAGAGAGTGTCTGTGCTGGAAGGCTGATGTTATGCATGCGAATAGTGTTACCACGAAGACTTGGTCATTCCTCAGCCCCGGTCATTCCTTCCCCTGCTCCTCTTGGGTAGAAGAAACAGAAACTTGAAAATGCCCAGCACCAGACTCAGGAACAACTTCTTCCCCTCTGTTATCAGGCTTCTGAGTGGTCCTTCCACAAGCTAGGTACTATTTGATTAACCTCGACCCCATTGAGGACATTGGACATTGTCTATGGAACTGATGAGCTACATTGCTGAGAACTGTATTCTGCACTGTACATCGTCCCCTCTGCTATCAAGCTTCTGAAGGGTCCGTCGATGCACGAGGGCACTGTCAAATTTGCCCCTGCCCCATTGTGAACATTAGACTTTGTCTATGGAACTGATGCTCTGCAACACTAGAAGTATATTCTGCACTCTGTATCTTCTCCTTTGCGCTGCCTATAGTTCTTGAGTTTGACGAGTTCATTTATGTATAGTATTATTTGATCTAATTGGATAGCATGCAAAACAAAGCTTTTCACTGCTTCGCAACAAGTGACAATAATGAATCTAAATCTAAACCTAACCTGCTCAATTACACTTTGGAATTCATTGCTGGGTTTTTGTTAGTTCTGCAACGGATGTTAACATTGGTTTAATTGTCTTGGTAGTGAATAGAGAGGATCTGTGAACAAGGCATTATCAACAGCGCTACACAACAAATCTGTATAGTGCTAGAGACCCGGGTTCGATTCTGAGATAGATAGATAGATAGATAAATACTTTATTAATCCCCTTATTCAGGGGAAATTCTGATGTCCTTGCAGCACACTAATAAAAATACAACACAGTATTCATAAAGAAATTCAACACCAAAACATCCCCCCACAGTGATTCCCACTGTGGGGGAAGGCACAAAGTCCAGTCCCCATCCTCTTGTCCACCCATAGTCGGGCCTATTGAGGCCTCCACAGTCGCCGCCACGGCGCCCGATGTTCTCGCCGGGTGATGGTACTCCGGCGTCGGGAGAACCCCCAGCGGCTTGGGGTGCCAGGAACGGCCGCCTTCCCACCGGAGCCTGCGGCTTCCAAGCCAACAGACCACGCCAGACGGAGCACCGCACACTGGTGATCTCGGCGAGATGTAAGTTCAACGTCGCAGCTGGCCGCTCTGCAGAACCGCGGCTCCACGATGTTTTCCTCGGCGGTACCAAGCATACTGGAGTCCCAGCGCGGCGACCCAGGAAAGGCATCGCCCGCTCCGCAATAGCGCTCCAGCGCTGCACTGCCGCCAAAGCCGATGTTCTGCGCCGCCGCCGCCAACGCCGACGTTCTGCGCCGCCGCCAAAGCCGATGTTCTGGCCAGGTCCCCTCAGGGAAACGTCGCTCCAGGACCCGCTGGTAGGCCGCGAGGACAGGTCGAAGACGCTGCTCGGAGGAAGGCAACCCCTCCGACCAGGTAGGGACTTAGAAAAGCAGTTTCCCCCTTCCCCCCCACCACCCCCCACACATAAAAGATTTAGACCCCCTGACTGTACACTTAACGAACTAAAAATAATAAAAAAAGGGGAAAAAACGGACAGCTGCAGGACAGGCAGCCGTTCAGGACAGCGCCTCCTCCGGAGGACAGCGCCGGGTACGGGTGCTGTCTGCACGGAGTGTGTACGTTCTCCCTGTGACCACGTGGGTTTTCTCCTGGGTGCTCCGGTTTCCTCCCACACTCCAAAGATGTACAGGTTTGTAGATTAATTGCCTTTGGTAAAAATTATAAGTTGTCCACAGAGTGTAGGAGATTGCTAGTGCATGGGTAAGGCTGGTCAGCGCGCAATCAGTGGGCCAAAGGGCCTGTTTCCGCGCTGTATCTCTAAACTAAACTAAACCTGATTACTATCCAACACCATTTTAATTGCAAATGCGCATCAAACACGTTCTCCATTGTCATTCATTTTATGCTTTAGTTTTCCATTTTAGAACACCAGACGCTTAGACAGCAACTCTACCGCAGTGCCACTGTGCTAACGTATCATCGACCTCATCTATCTCTATACTTATAAAACTCTCTTGGATGTGGATGTGTGTGTGTGGGGGGGGGGGGTGGGTGGTTAGTATGTGTGCGACGCTGCAGGCCGCCCTCCCCCACCCCCACAACCGCTGTTGAGGGGACAGAACCCAGCAGGTCCCAGTTGGTCTAGTAATATATACAATTATGAGAGGTATAGTTAGGGTCAAAAGTCAGAACCTTTCTTTCCCAAGGTAGATAAGTGAAAGAGGCCCTCAAAAGGCTTGATTACACATTGTATCTCTAAAACTAAAACTAAAAACTAAAACTAATTTGACCCTTTTGAGTCCATGCCAGCTCCCAGGATAACAATCCTCGACGTCTGATTCATTTTGTCCTGATCCTCCTGTAATTCTGCACCTTATTCTCTAACACCCGTCCACCGACTCTACTTTGGTTCTGTCAGCCATTAACATATACTGGAGGTAATTTACTGTAGCTAATTAAACTACCAACACATCGTCAGGGTGCAAGAAGAAGCACCCTTGTTCTTGTGAAAAATGTGCAAAGTCCACACAGACAACAGCTGAGGTCAGGGTCGAAAGCTGGTCCCCAGAGCTGTGAGGCAGCAGCGTTAATTGTTGTGCGACCTGTTGCTTTATGCTCTGTCTGCCACGCTTAATATGGTTCTGGGGATGCATCTAAAATGTACTTTAGAGCACTGTGTTCGTAAACAAGGGCACACACATTTAGGAAAGGAAATGATATAAGATTTAACCACTTGAGCTCAAATTGAATTCCCGGCTGGGAACCAAGCATCGACAAGGCATGAAGCAAATCATTCCCGTCCCTACAGCGCGATGCCTGGGTTATTTTGAGGAAAAGTAAATTGGCAATATTGAACGGCAGATCATTAGCCCTCATTATATCTTCAAATATTATTAATATCTCCTACAGGAATACTTCAGTATGGTGCTTATATACTGGACAGATCAACTAGACATGTAAATCTAAATCCCACGACAATGCATGGGAAGTTAAATTCAGTTAATTGATAAAACCAGCAATTAAAAGCCACTATGCTACAGCCATAAACTACACTACAGGTCGATTGTAAAAGACCTGCAGTTTCATGACAGCTCTTTAATGAAGGAAGAGCACAAGGAATGGCTGACGCTGGAATGTTGCAGTAACACCACTGTGCTGATCTTCCTGGCCCATGTGCTGTTGGAGGTTGTAGTGTTTAATAGCCTGATGGTTGTAGGGAAGAAGCCGATCCTGAACTTGGACGATACAGTTTTCAGGCCCTTACACCTTCTTCCTGAGGACGGGAGTGAAATGAAAGCATGGCCAGGGCGGTGTGGGTCTCCGATGATGCTGGCTGCCTTATTGATGCAGCGACTCTTGTAGATCCCTTGTGTGGTCGGGAAGTCAGCATGTGCGATGGACTGGGCAGTGCACTTTTTTCCATCTTTTTAATTCCTGGGCATTCAAGTTGCCGAACGAGGCCGGGATGCAACCATTCAATGTGTGCTCTACTGTACATCTGTAGATGTTCAAGAGAGTATTGGTTGACTACCAAATCTTCTCAGGAAGTAGAGACATTGATGGGGTTTCTTTATGATCGCATCGTGTGATGTGCTGGGTCCAAGACAGATCTTCAGAGATGTGCACGCCCAGGAGTTTGAAGCTTTTGACTATCTCCACCATTGTCCTGTCAATGAAGATTGTTTGTGGACCCTCGTCCTTCCTCTTCCCTAGTCCACAATCAGTTCCTTGGTCTTACTGACGTTGAGAGCACTGTTGCTGTTCTGGCACCATTTAGTCAGTCGACTGATCTCTCTCTTATACTCCAACTCCTTTAGTTTAGAGATACAGCGCGGAAACAGGCCCTTCGGCCCACTGAGCCCACGCCGACCATCGATCCCCTGTTCATACTAGTTCTTCATTATCCCCACTTTCTCATCCAGCTCCTACACACTAGGGGCAATGTACAGAGGCCAATTGACCTACAAACCCAAATGTCTTTGGGCTGAGGAAGGAAACCGGAGCACTCACACGAAACCCACGTGGTCACAGCGAGAATATGCAAACTCCGTACTGACACTGCCCGAGGTCAGGATCAAACCCGGGTCTCTGGTGCTGTAAGGCAGCAACTCCACCGTTGCACCACCGTGCCACCCACAAATCTATATCCTCATCTGACCTCAGATAACACAGAGCATCTCCTGGGGTGGGGGTTGAACTCACATCGTTCTGAGGTGAGAATCCTTTGTAGCCACGGGCAACAGCATTAATGATGGCTGCTCTCTGGCCACTCCTAATGTGTCTTTCCCAGGAACACTATCAATGACGTGGAATGGATTAAAAATCAAGACCTGTGCATAACCTTCCCGCATAGTTTCAGTTTAGTTTATTGTCACGTGTAACGAGGTACCGTGAAAAACTTTTGTTGCATGCTAACCAGTCAGCAGATCGTCCGTGCCCGGGTGCGGATGGAAAGGGAATACGCCCTGTCTACGGGCACCCTGAGGGAGTTCCGCGACCGCTGGGCACCGAGGGAGGTTGAATGTATCCTTGACAAGGATTGTAATATAGTTGTTTAGCAGTTGATTAGCATAATTGTTGATCTTGCATTATGGTGGTGTTTTGTTTTATTGTATTGTAAATACAATTTTAATATTTGAATAAATATTTTTGATTAAAAAAAAAAAAAAAAAAAAAAAAAACAGTCAGCAGAAAGACAATCCCTGATTACAATCAATCCATTTACAGTGTAAAGGTACACGATAAGGGAATAACGTTCAGTGCCAGGTAAAGCAAGCAAAGTCCGATCAAGGATAGTCTGAGGGTCATCAAAGAGGTAGATAGTAGTTCAGCACTGCTCTCTGGTTGTGGTAGGATGATTCAGTTGCCTGATAACAGCTGGGAATAAACTGTCCCTAAATCTGGTGGTGTGTGCTTTCACACTTCTATACCTTTTGCCTGATGGGAGAGGGGAGAAGAGAGAGACATAAACTTATCTCAACTCAACCCATAGGAGAAGCTTGAATGGATTAGCAAAAATAAACACCCCTGTGCAACACTGCATTACAGAGAAGATGATTGATTGCTAACCAATACAGTGTGTGAAGAATTGATAACAAATAAAAATACATTATAAAGATTGCCAGTAATTTTCTATAATATACGTGGTGGCAAATGTCCACAAATCAAAACTCCATCCAAAATGATTTTTGGCATCTTAGCTGCCCTGTTTCCCGATACAATGAGGCATCGAGCATAGCAGCAAATGATAAAACATCAGAGTAGAGATTGATTGTTTGACAAAACAATCTTTCATCACCAATTCCCCAATATTTGCATCAAAAGATCCTGAAATCAAAACAAATCTTGATTTCCATAGATTTTTTAATCCAATTTAAGAGTTGGGTTGTGCAGATATAAGGCAACACATGTTGATGTAGAATAGCTTCTTATTATCATTACTTTAAATAAAAATTGCTGGAAAGAGGCAGCTTCAAAGGTGATTCTTTACTACAAGATTGAAATCACTGTTTTCAATTTCAGAATAGAAAGATGATGTCAAATTTCAACAACCTGGTGCCAAACTTTTACATTCTCTCATTGTCAGATATAACAAACGCCTACTTATTGATGCAAGGCAAATTTATGTCATACTTTATTTTCCAAGCATGATTTTATAACTCCCTTACATATTTGCAACATTACTAATTACTATTACCTATTCTATTGTGCTAATTATAGATTTTCATAAGAAAGCATATAATTCAAATATTCACCTTTCAAAGGAACTGCTCTTTTACAATTGTCATTTAATTCAATATTTCTGTCAACTAATGTGCAATCTGCAGTTTCTCTCTGTGTAAAATGCCGCATCTTGACAGGCAGACCACAACATACACTGGGTTGTAGCTGCTGGCTATAAAAAGCTGAGCATAATATTGTGCATCCTTAAATGGCCAAGTTCCAGAAATGTTCTTGAATAAGAATTTGCATTTGTTTACTTTAGTTCTGAATACAGCATGGAAACAAGCCTTACAGCCCACCGAGTCCACGCTCACCATTAATCACCCGTTCATGCTAGTTCTAGGATTTCCCTCTTTCTCATCCATTCCCGACACACTAATGGCAACTTACACAACCTACAAGCACAAATGTCTTTGGAGTGTGGGAGGAAACCAGAGCACTTGGTGAAAACCATGCGGTCACAGGGAGAACGTTCAAACTCCACGCAAACAGCACATCGTCAGTATCGTACCAGGATCACTGGCGCTTTTAAAATTATTTCTATCTGGTCTTTCCTCAGCCTCCAACGCTTCAGAGAAAACAATCCAATTTGTCCATATCTGTTTATAGCTAATACCTCAAGTGCCCCCTAATACCCACTAATGCCAACTAATCCAGTCAATATCCTGGGGGCAAAAAATAGTAAGATTAAACGAGAACTTACCAGTTTGAAGTTTGATCTGTATTTTATGCAGAGTTACGATGAGGGATTACGTGAAGTACCCGTCCAGCACGCATGCGCGACATACTTCAAAGCAGCGGTGTGGAATCACAGACAGACACAGTTATTGAAATAAACATAGTAAAGAAAAGGAGAGCTTAGTTACCAGTTTGACCTCTATTATTGAGGGTGGGAGCGGAGGGCACGTAATCCCTCATCGTAACTCCTCATAAAATACAGATCAAACTTCAAACTGGTAACTTCTCGTTTAATCTTACTATTTTACTTCGGAGTCACGTGAGTGACTACGTGAAGATTTTAAAGCTCTGTGATTTCAAACCGTGTAACAGTTCATACTTCACTCACTGCCGAAGTCACTTGAGGGAGGAAGTGTGTTATCGTAATCAATCAAATGAATCTGTTTGTAAAAAACAATAATGGTATTCATTAACAATAACAACAAAAGAAAATTGCTCCCCCGGGCTTAAATTATATAATTGGAGATTGTAATATTTTCTCTGCAAATGAAGCAGGTTTTGCCAACGGCTTATTGTAAAAAGTTCGGAACGTTCTTTCCCCCGACCACCCCGCTGTGGCCAGGATGTGGTCTATTGGCACGTCCATTCTTTTGGCCGCCGAAGTGGATGCTGCCCTGGTGGAGTGAGATTTGTACATGTTAGTATTTATACCAGCAGCTTTCAGCACCTGCTTGAGCCACCTTGAAATGGTTTGGCTCGTCACCCGACCATAAGGTTTTCTGTGGCTAACCCATAAGGCTTTTTCACTCCCTCGATGGATTTTTGTTGTGTCTATATAGGACAGTAGGTGGGTCATGGCACATAATCGTGGTTCTGGTGGGTAAGACCGGAATTCCATGACTGGGTTAGATGTTCCTGGTCTGCTCTGTTTGACCAGTCCCTGGATAATAAATGAGACATGGTCTGGAGTTGTGATCATGTTGTCCAGTCATAAAAGGTGAAGTGACTGGACCCTCTGTGCTGACACAAGAGCCATCAGCATGATCGTCTTGAGAGTTAATTGTTCCAGGGTGAGGGACCATCCCCGGAGGTATGTCAGGACCACACTGACATCCCAGATATGGGTGTACCTAGGTCTGGGGGGGTTAGAGTTGTATATCCCCCTCATGAGTTTGACCACCAGCGGGTGAGACCCCATGGCCTGTTGTCCTGGCGCCTGTGTTAAATAGGCAGACAGAGCACTTCTAGCTGTGTTGATGGCGCTGTAGCTGAGTCCTTCATTGTGGTGAAGGGCTGCCAGGAACTCCAGTACATTGGTGATTGTTGAGGTCGAATAGGTGGTTCCTGTATCCAAACAGTATTTCTCCCACTTCTTGATACTAGATAAGTATTGTTTCCTTGTGGATACACGGTGGGATGCTGTCATGGTGTTGATGGTGTTTTCTAACAATCCCAGTCCCAGCAAAGGCCTTTTCAAAATCTGCAACCCAGGAGTTTGATTTTATCATGGCATGGGTGGCTTATGCCAGATACTGGGTGGGTTAGCAATTCTGGGCTACTGGGAAAAGTCATTGGGGTCTCGACGATCATGTCGAGGAGTACTGGGAACCATGGCTGTGTAGGCCAGTCGGGTACTATCAAAATACCTGAAGCAGAGTCCATTTGTATTTTGCGTAGTACCCGACTGATGAGGCAGAAGGGAGGAAATGCATAAAATAAGTAATTTCCCCAGTCCAGCGCGAACGCATCTACTGCTGCTGCCTCAGGGTCTGGTTCCCAAGCGACATACATAGGAACCTGGTGATTTAGTCTGAATGCAAATAGGTCGATATCTGGCGTGCCATATTGCTTGGTAATTTTAGCAAATACTTTGGGGTTTAACATCCATTCGGTGTTGTCATTGAATGTGCGTGACCTGGTGTCTGCCACTGTATTTAGCTTACCCGGCAGGTAAGTTGCTGATAGCTAAATATGTCTGTCGACACACCATTGCCAGATTGTGTTGACCAATTTGTCGCAAGATATCGATTTTATGCCGCCCATATGGTTAATATAGGCCACCACCGTAGTATTGTCTATTTGTAACCGAACATGCGTATGATGCATATTTGTTGAATATGCTTTTAATCCAAAAAATGCACCCAACGTCTCTAGATAATTTATGCCCAGTGTAAGTAGTAACGATGACTCTGGGTTAGTCCATCTACCACCTGTGCTGGATATGGAATTAGTTGCTCCCCAGCCTTGAGCACTGGCATCTGTTTGGATAACTAAAGTAGGGTTAATGATGATGATAGGGCTGGAACTATGCCAAATGTTCTCTGCCCACCACTGTAGCTCTAATATTGTTTCAGTGGGTAATTTCATGATCCGGTCATAATGACCTGCATGTCGTTTTAGTGCCTGCACTTTTGCTCTTTGTAAGTTTTGATAGTGCAAAGGTCCAAATTGTGTAGCTGGAAATGCTGCTACCATTTTCCCAATTACTCTTGCCACTTGTCGAATAGTTGGTCGATCGTTGACCATTAAATTGTTACATGTTTGTGCCAACTCAGCTGTTTTGTCTTTTGGCAAAGTTACAGACATGTGGACTGAGTTAATTGTGAAGCCCAGATAGTCCATGGTTGTGAATGGCTTCAACTTAGATTTATCTGGATGTAAGACAAATCCCAAGGTTTCAAACAATTGTTTGGTAGCTGACACAGCTGATATAGCCAATTCCATGGTTTTGCCTACTATTAAGATATCATCAAGATGTGCCATGACAATATGTTTTTGTCTTCTTAAAATTGCCAAGGCTGGCTTTAGTATCTTGTTGAATAATCTTGGGGCTGATGTTAGGCCGTTAGGCAACGCTTTAAACTGCCATAGTTGCCCCATCCAGGTAAATTTCAGGTATCTGCGATGATCCTTATGAATGGGTACTGAGTAGTAAGCATCTTTAAGGTCAATGCTTGCCATGAAGTATCCTTTGGAAATCAGTTGTTTGGCAGTTACAAATGTTTCCATTTTGAAATGTACATACTTAACAAACATATTTAGTGAAGTTAAGTCAATGATGATGTGACATCCACCATCTTTTTTAGTTTTAGTAAATATATTAGAGACAAATTCCAAGGGTTCATGTTTGGTTTTTTCAATGATACCCTTTGTGATTAGCCTCACCAGTTCAGCTTGTCCCTCTTGTTTCTCTTTAACTGAGAGGGAAAAGACCCTTTGGGGTGAATGCTGAACTGGTGGCAAGTTTTCTAGTGTAAATTCTATTTTGTATCCACGAATGCTGTTGAGTATATACTTGTCATTCGCGATAGACTTCCATGCTTGCTCAAACAGGTGTAATCTCCCCCCTGTTAGTATAGCGCCCCTACTTTCTATATGCTGGTAGGAACCAGACCCACCTACCTCCATGGTTATGGGTGTTTCTTTTGCTTCTTCGTCGGACGATGAGTCTTCTGTGTTGTCTGACGTGTTGCTGTTGGTTGGGGGTGGCGCATTTTCCATGGGGGCCGCTCTGGGCCTTGGCCTAAAAAAGGCTTCCGGTGGTGATGTGCGGACCCCAAGCTTTCACCAGTCCCATAGGGTAGACGTCGACTGGTGGACGCGGTGGGGTACTGCCGCTTGGGTTTAGTGGCTTTGCTCGTCCCGAGGCCTGCCCTCATGAGGCTGAATGTTTTGGAATCCTCCTCCATGATTTTAACTTTCTTGGTGAGGTCCTTGCCAAAGAGCAGGGTTTCTGGCTCTGTGGTCGGCGTTTTGCACAAACCCGTGAATTTCGGGTTGAGGGCAGGTCTTATAATCTCCTTTCGGAGGTTATTAATTTCAAATTGAGTATTACACAGCAGTGCGAGTGTATCCTGCTGATTCGTGGTCATTTCTGTCCCATCCACAGAATGAGCAAACGACGTGATGGCTGACGTCAGGAGCCTGAGGATCCGCTGAAGTTTTAGCTCTTGATTGCGTATATTTGGCCCAACGTGCCCCCAGATTTGGCTGTTGACAGCCGGCACTTTGAGCGAGGCGCAATTCTCAGGGGCCGAATATTGCTCTAAGACCTCATTAACCACCTGCTCCTGTAGGGGCTTGTTGGATAGGTGGTTAATGCTGGCCGCCAGTTTTGGCTCTAATGGCCGTCCTGCATGTGGAGCTGCCACGTAGCGGTCTACCGCACCCAGCAGCTCTTCCTGTTCCTGTACCCCAGGCATACTCCCGACTTCTTTGGCCAGTGACCCCTCTTCTTGACCAGCCCAGCCCTGGTCGCCAAAGCTGCCCTCGGATGAGGGGGAAGCGATGGCCAGTGCGTGAGGCACTGTGGTGGGAGTGCCTGAACTCCCTTTGCGAGACTGCTCCTCACGAAGCAAGTCTCGCTGGAGCATACGCTCCACGAGCCGCTCCATGCGGCTCATGCGGCTGTCTCTGCCCCGAGCGGGCAGTGAGACGTCCCCGTCCGAAGAATCGGAAACCGCCGGCCGGTTGGCCTTCCGAGCGGCTTTACATCCAGCCCGCTGCTCAGGCTGCGCTAGCGGGACTGGGATCGGCTCGGTGTCGGGGATGGCGGATCGCTGGGTTAGCGGTCCTACCGCCTCCTGCCCCCCACTGATGGAACGCTCCTCCGTTGGAGTCGAACGGGGGGCAGACTTCTTGGAGAGTCTTGTTCTGTTCATTTTGTCCTGTTGGAACAAAGCAAAACTCTTCTTTTGCCAGAAAAAAAACGACCTCAGAATAAACTTACCTGATGGTCCGTCTTTTATAAACTGTAGCGGGAGCGCCTGACTCCCGCTGCGTCGCTGTTGCACTGCGTGAACGCAATGTCGCGCATGCGTGCTGGACGGGTTCTTCACGCAGTCACTCACGTGACTCCGAAGTAAAATTATTCTGTCTAAATCGCTGTCCAAATTGCTGGGCCAACAATGCTAGTATATCCATGTAGTTGTAAATGATGATGGCAAGTCAGCCTTTCTAAGATGGGGAGTGTACAGAAGCTTCACAGCACTTCACTTCACAGCACACCCAAGCTGTCGATATACAGTATTGTTGCCCCTTCAGGTTCAGCAAGGATTGATTCTGTTCCAACCATTCGTGCAGCCTGACGAAACTGCTAAAGGATTCCTGAGCATTCCAGTGAATGCACCCCTCAATTTACGACAGGGCCCAAACCATTAAGCCATGCAGCGCACAATCAGGCCCTTTGGCTGACCATGCTGACCATTACATCCATCTAGTACAAAAGACAGTGCAATGATAAATAGCCCAGAGGGTTATTTGGGGCAGCAATGTGGTGTAGCGGTATAGCTGCGGCCTTGAGACTCCGGTTCAATCCTGACTACGGGTGTTGTCTGTATGTAGTTTGTATGTTCTCCCTGTGACCGCGTGGGTTTTCTCCGGGTGCACCAGTATCCTCCCACACTCCAAAGACATACACATTTGTAGGTTAATAGTAAATTGTCCCTAGTGTGTAGGATGGAGCTAGTGTACGGGGTGATCGCTAGTCGGTATGGACTTGGTGTGCGGAAGGACCTGTTTCCGCGCTGTATCTCTAAAGTCTAAAAGGTGCTGTCCACATTAGATGTGCCCCTTAACTGATCAAATAAACATAAAACTAAAGCTATATAAAAATTGTGAATCACTCTCTAGGGCTCTAAGTTTCATTTCACTCATTCTCTATTGAGAAATTGAGGGTTAATATACTTCTTGTAATCGATTAGTGCCTTGTAATCGTTCCCCGGGATCCAATGTACTGCAAATTTATTTATATGACCATTAAACACAGAGATAGTAAAAGCAATAATCAGCGTAAAATGATTAACCAACAAGTCTTAAATCATACTCTGCAGCGGCAGCAAGTTTAATGTTGCTGAGTAATTGTATGACTAATTTTGGGTCCCTGAATCCCAAGGCAATATGTTTTTATTGGAATATGCCATCATTTACCATCAACAAATTGAGTTAATGCACCAATGTGTTGTTGACTTCAGCTGAATTTTACATTCTCTGGATTTATTCGTGTGCACTTCTCTACCAATAAAAAATTGCAGTCAGTAGCTTCATAGAGTCATACAGTGTAGAAACAGGCCCTTGGACCCAACGTTCCCATACCGACCAACACGTCCCATCTACACTAGCCCCACCTGCCTATGTTTAGACCATATCGCTCTAAATATGTGCTATCCATGTACCCGCCTAAATGTAGTGAAGGGTCGGGTAAATGAGTTGCATTCAAACATTTGAAAAAAAGAACTAAACAGGAGCAGCTTAGCTACAAGCAGAAGCTTGATGCTGCTTCCCATTCAAATCCAAAGAGTAAGGAGATTAATCTCTCCCTCAGGTCTTCTGGTGAGGTACTGAGGGAAGACTGCACTGTTGGAAGTTCTGCACTGTGGATGCCAAACTGGAAAATTCCATTGACACATCTTGCATGGCCCCTGTTAGTTGTTTCCAAGGTTTCAAGGTAAGTTTTTTGTCACATGCACCGAGGTACAGTGAAAAGCTATTGTGTTGCGTGCTACCCAGTCAGCAAAAAGACTATACATGAATACAACCAAGCCACCCATGATGTACATATACAGGATAAAGGGCAACACAACAGTAGAGCTGCTGCCTCACAGCGCCAGAGACCCGTCTTCAATACTGACTATGGGTGCTGCCTTTACCCACTTTGTACGTTCTCCCTGTGACCACGTGGGCTTTCTCCCGGTGCTCTGGTTTCCTTCCACACTCCAAAGACATGCAGGTTTGTAGGTTCATTGGCATTGGTTTAAAAAAAAAGTGGGCATAGTGTGTTGGATAGAACTAGTGAAAAGGTGACCGTTGGTCGACGTTGGAGTTGGAGGGCCACATGGCCTGTTGCCACGCGGCCTGTTGCCACGCTGTATCTCTAAACCTAAACCTAAACAAGAGGTTCTGCACTGTGGTTGTTAAACAGAAAAAAATCCATTGACACATCTTGCAAGGTCCACCTCAGGTGAAGTCTCCTCACCTCTCCTGTGTCTGGAGGGTTCTAATTGCCTATAAAATGGTTGCTTTATGCACTCTTACTGCTGCCCATTTTGAAACTTTCTTCAAAGTTACGATAATGTTTTCCAATAAAAGACATACATTTATTGGCAATGCCCTGTTGTAACCTAAAAAGTATTAACACATATTTTGTTGCACGCTCTTAGCTAAAAGGGCAACTGTTCACAAATGTCTACTACATCCTTATTTGCCACTGCAAGCTAACTAAACTATTGTAGTGGCGCCTGCTGGCGCACGCAGGTATCGAACCCGGCATTCGGAAGCCGCGGTCACGTGACTTGGGAGGAGCTGTTGTTTTCGCGCGGTTTCGCTTTCGTGCGGCAGTTGATCGACTGACCACCGTGGTGGCCAGGCGCATGTATATAGACCTGTTTGACCATAAAACGATTTCGTAATAAAATCTGTTTAAATAAACTGGTCGTCGACTCTGTACTGCTAAACCATTGTGGTAGACTGCAGTCCAGAGCCTGTTCCCTAGCAGTGCAAGAAGGATTCTGCAAATATAATTGCATTAAAATGTCATGAACAGTTATAATCATGGTAACCTATTAATATTTGCCCAGTTAAATGCAGAAATCCAAAACCTGTAAACCTGTAGGGCTTTGGAGTGTGCAAAACCGGAGCACCCAGAGAAAACCCACGAGGGCCCAGGGAGAACGTACAAGCTCCGTACAGACTGCACTCGTAGTCAGGATCGAACCCAGATCACTGGCGCTGCAAGGTAGCAACTCTACCAATATGCCACAGTGCCAATTGTAGGAGGGGAAAGAAAGCTAGAAGAGAGGAGGGGCAGGACAACGCAAGGCAGGTAATAGTTGCCACAGATGAGGCGGGTTTTGATAGGCAGGTAGTTGGACAAAGGCCAATGATGAAAAAATAAGTGTGGACACAAAAGAATTGAAGAGATTCCAATTGTGAAGCCGGAGGAACTATTCTTGCTGAGAAACCATTGAAAAGGTAAGCTTGCTGACTGACGTGCAATTGAGTTTTCGCAGAGTAATTTATGATTACTATATTAATCCTTCTGATTTTGTGATCTGGAGTTTACTTCTCTCAGAACAACAGCTAACATTTCAATTGCTTTTAAAATACAAATAAAATAAATAATTTTACCTTGTTCCATTAGCCCATATTTTACACCCAAACTGATTTTGCTTTCTGTAAAATGCATAATAAGTTAAAATTAAACCATTAAATGAGGGCCCACTGCACCACATCTCATTTACACATTGTAACTTTCCATTTACACATCTCCATCCATCCCTCATGCATCAACCAGAGGCCAAACCTTCCAGTTCCAAAGTCCCAAATAAGCTTTACATCGTGTAGCCCCTCAAGAATGGATGCACAGTGAGGCAGCGGTAGAGTTGCTGCCTCACAAAGACATACAGGTTTGTAGGTTAATTGGCTTTGGTAAAAAATTGTTACTGATGTGTAGGATAGTGCCAGTATACGGTGTAATTGCTGATCAGCGCGGACTCGGTGGGCTAAAGGGCCTGTTTCCATGCTGTATCTCTAAAGTCTGAAGTGTAAAATAAATGGTAAAGTGGTATAAAACTCTACATTTTAACCTTGTCTGTTCCAAACCAAACACACCCTGGATGCATCACCGCTCTGCATAATCTCTTCAGCCAATCTGGCTGCTCACTTCAGCATTTCTTCAACTTTCATGTACTAAGGCTGTAAATTGCTCATTTCTAAGCTTCCCCCAGTCTAGTTTCAGTACAAAACACTGAATCAAACACTTGAAACAACTAAATGTTATTTTAACAAAAGTGCATTACAGTTCAACTACTGTACCTATCCCACTGCGGGATCGATCCTCGTATCTGCCTGTTCAAGCCCTCTAGGCCTCGCTCAGACAGAGACACTCCAGAAGTTCACGCAGTCCCAAGTGCTATCCCAGAAGATCGATGCTGGACCTCGTGGTAGCGGACTTTTATATGTCCCGGGACCTTGAGGGGCCGAACCACATAGGGGTGGTCTCTTAATAACCCAATTACAGATATCGATTAACCCCATGCATAACAGAAATTTCCCAAACCTTATAATACAGCAGCTCATACATTGTATAAGAAAGAAAGCTGTAGAAGGAAGCTAACAAAAAAGAACAAATATTGAAACATGTGCCCTGAGATTCAAACAATTTCTCCAAGGCTCAACAGTTCGACCAATCATCAATTGCAACATAATGTACACTGTTTACAATGCTTTTGCAGCGACCCAATAGAAATGATGTTAGTTTGCAAAACCACTATACATGTTATCAATTTAAGAGAAACATGGAGAGCACCTGGACCCCTTACCATCCTGCATATCAGTCTGAGCCTAGACTGGCTGGCGCCAGTCAAAGCCTGTAAAGTTCAGGTGACAAGGGCTAAGCAATTCTGACAATTGCAGGGATCCTCAATTTTATGGTGTCTTTAATTTAGCCAATATTAACATGGCAACCAAAATTCATAAATCCCCTCATACTATTGATTTATAAAATGGTAGGATTATGGCGGCTCTGGGGCCTAAAATTGACCTTTTAACACATCCTATCATCTGCTCTACTTCTCTAACTGTCAGCAAACGTTGTCCTGGTTGCTTCCATCCTCAGATCAAGACTTCCTGATCGCTAATCCCTGTGATAACTTCCTTCCCTTTAACTAATTACTTTTTGATTTGATATCTCTCCAGTGCCTTGCACTCCTCAGCGGTGAATTCAATCTGACACAGCTCAGCACAATTCCCCAAATGATATAAATCTTTGCCCACCACAATTCTTCTGTGAGCTTTTTCTATTTAATGTTACGTAACGAGCCAGCTCCCTTTCGAGTGATCATTGTGCAGTATGATCTCTCTACGAGGGCTATCAACTGTAAACCATCAACTCTGTTTAACTCATTCAATTAATAACTGCATATTTTTTTCCCCCAACGAATGTCAATGAAAGGATGGATGGGGCATGAGTGGGCAACTCTTAAACAAAGTGATTTATTTGTGAAAGCAGCTTATGAGAATCAAGTGCCCTTGAATGGAATGAAAACCTACTGCCTATCAGCTAAATGCATGCCAACAAGAAGGTGTTTACCAAATGCCACAATCTACTCCTGTACCTCAAGGGTGACACAGTGGCACAATGATAGAGTTACTGGTTTACAGTGCCAGAAACCCGGGTTCGATCCTGCCCTCAGGCGCTGTCTGTACGGAGTTTGTACATTCTCCCTGTGAGCGCGTGGGTTTTCTAATGGGTGCTCCAGTTTCCTCCCACACCCCAAAGATGTGCGGGTTTGTAGGTTAATTGACTTCAATAAATTGTCCCTAGTGTGTATGATAGAACTAGCGTGGATGGGTGATTGCTGGTCAGCATGGCCTCGGAGGGCCGATGGACCTGTTTCCATACTGTAACTTTCAATCAATTGAATCAATCAAACAAGTGAACAATGAATCAATAATCTCTCCCATGTAATTTGTAATATCGGTAGTTTTAGTATCATACAGTTTAGATTTCTTTCTTTCGCATTATATTTCTAACCTAAACTAAAATACCTTTTGCATTCATGCATTGGTGACAACCTTATCCAAGTGTATGTATTTGGAAAAGGTTGGCTTGGGATGGTTTGTGCTTAGTAAAAATAATGTATAAGCCTTTTTGCTGGTATGCCTGCTCCCTGTCTAGTGGTGGTAATGGTTCAGACCTGCATAAAGTAAATAGATCAACTATGAACCAAAACTTGCTTCATGCCACTACCACTTGTGGACTCAATCACAGTCCAGATAATTCTGCTATAACACGTGTTTCCACTCTGTGAGTTGAATATAACACAATTGATTAATTAGGGAACTATGTTATTACTTTGGCCAAATTGTTTATAACGCAATTTTGATCAGAAAGTTATTGTGGAAACTGACAAGCGGAAAAAATGTAGCCTTGGGGGAGAAAAATTCTAGGAAAAAAAAGTTTCCTTGAAACTTCTCCGCAGTAATCAGATAACATTGCTCTTAGGAACACAGTCTGAAAGTTATTATTATTAATGATATTCTGTTAAATAATGTAACATGAAGTCTTTACTGATTTTAGTTTGCAGCATCAACATTTTTTTTGAAGCTATTGAAAGAGACATTTATTTTTGAAAATCCTATGGGAAGAATCACTTGGTTATAGTCTATAAATTTTCTCTAGTGTGTAAAGAATTGATGACAAAGTGTGATAACATAGAACTAGTGTGATGGATGACGTGGACTCGGTGGGCCGAAGAGGCTGTTTCCACGTTGTTTCTCTAAACTAAACTAAACTAAACTAAACTGTGTACAGATACACAAGAAAGGGAATGATTTGCTGTTATTTGGAGCTAGTAAAGAGAAGATGGGCCAAAAGTCCTCCTCCCGTACAGTAACCATGCTATGATTCTACCCTTGTGAGGGCTGTTTACTTGGTGAACAGGAGGCACTGTGGGAAAAGATGGCGCTGAGGTGGTAGTGTTTGGATATCATTGCCCTGGACCTCACTATCGAAGCAGAAAACTGGAGATGTGGAGACACAAGATGCTGGAATCTTGAGCAAAACGCGATGTGCTGGAGGAACTCAGCGGGTCAAGTGGAGGTGGACAGGCAACGTTTTGGGTCAGTTCTGTCCAGGCTCATATCAGTCACAACCTTGAATTCAGAAGCTTTTGTTTGCCACCATGTTTAGCAGACCTGTTCCTAAGCAGTTCAGTCTTTTTTTTAAATAAACTACCCCAATCAGTTCTATGACAGCAGGACAGGAGAGCCCAATTCAATGGCAGGAGTGGAGAAGAAAAGACTTGGCAGTTTAAGCTAGAAGCTGCCACACAGACCAAGCTTTAAAATGAATGATAGACCCAAAGTGTTGGAGTAACTCAGCCGCTCAGGCAGCATCTCTGGAGGAAAAGGGCGGGTGATGTTTCGATTCAGACTGAGGAAGGGTCCCAACCTGAAACGTCACCCATCCTTTTTCTCCAGAGATGTTGCCTGAGCCATTGAGTTACCCCAGCATTTTGTGTCTCTCTTTGGAGTAACCCAGCATCAGCAGTTCTTTGTTTCTTCGTTTAAAAAGGAAGAGTTTACTTTCAATAATCTTGCTACCATCTATTTGTTATGCAGACGAGATTACTCAAGCACTATACAAACAGCATAAATGCACAGTTAAATTTATTTAATTATCTTTTGTTTAATTCATCTAATCCTGACGATCACGGAACAATCATGCTACTCTAGGTTAACCCAATGTAGGTGGAATTAGAAGAATGAAAAGCTCTGATGAAAATAGATAGGCACAGTGGCGCAGCGGCAGAATTGTTGCCCTACAGTGCTGGATACCCGGGTTTTATCCTGACTACGGGTGCTGTCTGTATGGAGTTTGTTCGTTCTCCTTGAGACTGCATGAGTTTTCTCCAGGCGCTCCGGTTTCCTCCCACACTCCAAAGACGTGGAGGTTTGTAGGTTAATTGGCCTCTGTAAATTGTAAGTTGTCCTTAGTGCTTATGATAGAGCTAGTTTACGCGGATCGCTGGCCGGCGCGAACTCGGTGTGCCAAAGGGCCTATTTCTGCGCTGTATTTTTAAAGTCTAAAGGGTAGAGGTTCAGATGACGGTATATTTAGGAAGGCAAGGAGCAAAGATAGGGGTAATGATAATCAGATGTTACAAGGAATTGACAGACAGTATAAGCACCAGAAAATAGAATCAGTGTAAGAAAAAAATCCAAAGATATATTTGAAAGCAAAATAGCTAAACATAATCCAGTGGATGTGTGTATGTAAGTATATATATATCTATATAATTAAAAGTCTCATCTTGACCACTTCCTGTTTGCGCTGTTGTTTGATTTTAGAAAAAAAATGCTACCATATATGGCTGTGATATTTTGGCCATCTTAATCAAAGTCCTTCTCCGATGATCAGGCCCCGAGGATTTTTCCCATCAATCAAAAGTAAAAGCGTTATTAGTGTTTAAAAAATCTTGAGATTCTCTCTCCTGTCAGTCACCATGATGGCCACGCCCCTTCTGGGGGGGGGGGGGGGGGAGAGACTATAAAACCTGGAAGTCTGTACGTGGCTCAGTCACTGCAAGATGGCGAGGGAGAGGCCACAACTCTCAGTCTGAGTTAGGAAGCTACAGAACACTGAGTATCTACTGAACTGTGAGTGCCCTTTATGTGCTTTATGTGGTTTTATGTGGTCTGGAAACCAGTCGCTTTGGCCCACAACACCCATACTAGCGCTCCAGAAAGCCCCCCATCCACTGGCCAGCAATGTTGGAATTGGTGGAGAGGTGGAATATTGCGTTGGGGACTAGCCCTCCCGTGTGAAGCTGGGACCCAACGGGTCCCACTTAGTCTAGTATATATATATGCGTGTGTGTGTGTACTTGTGCGTATGTGTATATACACACTGAACTTTTTGTTTCTCTCTCGTTTATCATATTGTTTACAGTGTACTATGTTTACATATTCTGTTGTGCTGCAGCTAGTAATAATTTCATTGTTCTATTTGGGACATGACAATAAAACACTTTTGACTGTTGACTCTTGCTAGGATTTGATTGCATCAGTGAAATTGGAAATGAAATTACAGCCACATTATGTTTATTTATGTATGAATGTTAATGTGCAGACTGTGATAAATAAGTTTGGTGAATTAGGGGCACAGATATCTGCATGGGAAAAAAATTAAACTTGGCTCAGAAAGAAGCATCAACTCGGCATTAAATATTCTTGGACACAAAGTTTTCAGAAAGGATAGAGAAGGCAAGAAATAGCAGCGCTGCTTAAAGAGAATATCAGAATGGTGGGGAGTGAGAACGTCGCAGAGAGGTCAAAGATGGAATCAATTTGGCTAGAGTATGTGACTGTAAAGGAAACATCAACGAGTAGGAGAGGCATTTGTGCAGGGAGATTGTACAGGGAGATTACACAAAAGTTCTTAGGTTACACCTCAATGTAAACTTGCATCATTTAGTTGAGCTTAGTTTAGAGATACAGCATGGGAACAGTGTGCAGAAGGGAGCTGCCGATGTTGGTATATACTAATTAACCCACAAGCTCACACGTCCTTGGGATGTGGGAGGAAACCAGAGCACCTGGATGAAATCCACGTAATCACAAGGAGAATGTGCAAACTCCACATAACCATATAACAATTACAGCACAGTCCTTGAATGGTAAGTCTCATCTTATAACCATATAACAATTACAGCACGGAAACAGGCCATCTTGGCCCTTCTAGTCCGTGCCGAACACTTATTCTCCCCTAGTCCCATCTACCTGCACTCAGACCATAACCCTCCATTCCTTTCCCGTCCATATACCTATCCAATTTATTTTTAAATGATAAAATCGAACCTGCCTCCACCACTTCCACTGGAAGCTCATTCCACACAGCTACCACTCCGAGTAAAGAAGTTCCCCCTCATGTTACCCCTAAGTAACACCCAAGGTCAAAATCAAACCTGGGTCTCTGGCACTGTAAGGCAGCAGATACCAGCTGTGCCACTGTGCCACTGGATGGTTGATAGTCAGTGGAGACTCAGAGAGCTGAAGAGAATTTTTCCATGTAGAAACAAAGAACTGTTGATGCTGCTTTAAACCAAACATAGACACAAAGTGCTGGAGTAACTCAACGGGTCAGGCAGCATCTCTGGTGAAAGAGGACGGGTGATGTTTCGGGTCGGGACCATTCTTTAGACTCTTCAGAGCATTTTGTGTCTATCTTCAGCATGGGATCATCTGTTGACACTGGTTCTATATTACCCTGCTTTCATCTTCACTCCCTGCACATTTTACAGAAGGACAATTTACAAATGGTCAGTGCAGACTCGGTAGGCAGAAGGGCCTGATTCCACACTGTAGCTCTAAACTTGTGATGATATATTTAGCCCGAGTTAGACTGAACTGGACTGATTAACATTTGCAGAATTTAACGTCTAGGGAAAAATAATTTTATCTTGTATTTTAGAAAGTAAAGATTTATTTCTGAGGTTAATGCTTGCTTTTAAGATTATGTGTCTTTAGGGCATCTGTGGAAATTAATGAGGTAAATTAAAAAAATCCTGGAGAAAGTAATCAGAAATCTTAGTTATAATTGTGGTGAGTTAGAAGGTAGCGACTGAAGATATTGGCAATGCAGTTAAAGTCTGTGATGTTTCACACCATTTACAACTGTTGGTTCAGTGGGTAAATCCATGTAGGAAATGTAGACCAAAGGTACTGCGGATGCTGGTTTACAAAAAAAGACACAAAGTGCTGGAGTAACTCAGCGGGTCAGGCAGCATCTCTGGAGAAAATGGATCCTGTAAGTGATGTTTCTCGTCAGGATCCTCCTTCAGACTGGCGTGGAGAAAGCTGGATAAGAGCTGGAGGTGAGACAAAGCCTGGCAAACACGGTTTAAGGAGCAGGAGAGCAGCAGGAAGCACAAAGAGGAAGCAATGAGGGAGGGTCTATATTTTACCGCTACACTGGAAAATCTCCTCAGGTTGTGCCTATGTTGAAGAAGTTGTCTCTTGGACAGGAGTCCCATAAGACCCTCTTCAGTCTGAAGAAGGCTCCTGACCCAAAACGTCACCTACCGATCCAGCCAACTTTTGTCAGACACCTCAACCCCCCCGAATCAGATCCCGGTACCTTCAAGAAGTCATGCTTGTAGATGAAGGGCACGGAAGATCGGTCAGGCCAGTTGCCAAAGAGCGCGGCCTCGCCCTTCCTGCGGTTGACCCTGGCTCTCGTTGCCGACTGAAACTGATTGCATGCTCATCAATCTGCGGACCGACCCTGGATCCGAGCAGAAGACGGTGACATCGTCCATGTACGGGGAGGTTTTGACCTGAATGCCCCCACTGCCTGGCAATGCCACTCCTCTTATGCTCACGTCCTTCTTGATGGACTTGGCAAAATGTTCTATACAACAGACGAACAAGACAGGGGAGAGAGGGCAACTCTGCCTGACTCCAGAACTGACGGGGAAGTCGTCTGATTGCCACCCATCTGATTCCTTCCCCAAAGCCCATTTTGGACACTACGTCCACCATGTATGTACGTGTGTATACAGCATGGAAACAACTGTCGAAGGCCTTCTCCTGGTCCAAGCTGACCAGGCCAGCATCCACCCCTCTGTCCACATCGGCAATGGTATCTCTCAGCAGCGCCAGGCCGTCTGAGATTTTCCTGCCAGGTACAGCACAGGTTTGGATCATCCGTCCCAGAGCAGACTTGATCCGGTTGGCGATGGCCTTAGACACTATCTTATAGTCAATTTTAAACAATGAGATGGGTTATGCCCCTGTCCCACTTAGGAAACCTGAACGGAAACCTCTGGAGACTTTGTGCCCCACCCAAGGTTTCCGTGCGGTTCCCGGAGGTTTTTGTCAGTCTCCCTACCTGCAACCTCCGGCAACCACCTGCAACCTCCGGGAACTGCATGGAAACCTTGGGTGGGGCGCAAAGTCTCCAGAGGTTTCCGTTCGGGTTTCCAAAGTGGGACAGGGGCATTACCAATTCCGAATATCATTCATCACCCCCTTCCACTTGAAGATTGGGATGATGCTGCTGTTCCTCATAGAGTCTGACATGCTGCCATCTAGAAGTATATCGTTGTACATTTACAGCAGGTCCTGGCCCGTTCAGTCACACAGATCCAAGTACATCTCGGAAGTAAGTAATCCATCGCTTCCCAGGTTATTTGAATCAAAGGATCGGCTTGGAACCAGTCAGCTCCTCCAGGGTCAGTGGTTAGTCCAGACTCTCCAACTTGCTGTCCTCCAAGACCTCCGTGATAGAGGACAAGATGTTCTGGGAGGTGGTGCTGTCGCTGGCCTTCCTGTCGTACATACCCGTATAAAAGGATCTGCGGATCCTCAGCAAGCATGTCTGTGAAGATGTTACCGAGCTGTCCTCCCCAAGGCTGTTGATCACAGAGCTCCCCCTGTGAACCTTATGGAAGAAGAAGCATGGGCTCATCTCATCCTGCTCCACAGAGCGGATCCTGGATCGGAAGATGATCTTGGAGGATTCGGAGGAAAAGAGCTGAGCTTGCCGACCCTTCAACTCTCTAAGTTCCTCCCGCCCCTTTTTTTAAATAAACAAAATAGACTTTATTCAAGTAAATAAATATATACAATACAGGAACCGTACAAAAAATGTGTCTGACATTCTCAGAGGTTATACAAACAATACTGTTTACCCCAACTACACAATTATACCCCACACCCTTGCCACTCATGTGGCCCACTGGCATCAAATCCCTTCCCTTGTTTGAGTGGTGTCCCTATCATACCTGCCCCCCAATGTCCAGCAGCGGAAGGACCCTAAACTGTCCCCCCCCCCCACCCACCCACCCACCCACCCCCACCCCCACCCCACAGTGCCTTGGCGTTGGCTACAACAAGCTTCAGTGCGTCCCTCAGCACATACTCCTGCAGTCTGGAGTGGGCCAGTCGGCAACATTCCCCAATGGACATCTTGCTTTGCCGGGAGGTTAACAAAGCTCGGGCAGACCAAAGAACATCTTTCACCGACAGGAAGACCGGGGGCTCTGGTGCCGACTACTCACCTCACCGTCGCGGAGCTGGCCGAGTCCAGAGCGAGTGGAGCTGTGGTGGACGCTGCTGCGGCCCGACCTCCGGAGATTCGGTGGCTGCAACTGCGGGTTTGGCGGACGGTAACACCGGGAGCCCGCGGGTCCCTGGAGGGAGACCGCTTTTCGGGGCTTCCGCAGCGGCGACTTCTCCCGCCCGAGTTGCGGGGTTGAAGAGCTCCTGGAGCGGGGCCTTACAGCACCGCCCCGCGCGGCTTGGAATGGCGGCGGGTCTCTGCGAGCGCGCGCCGGGGGCTCTAACACCAAGACCCGGTGCACGACCTTGCATCACCCGGCGTGACATTAATGGCCACGGGACAATTGCCATCGCCCGCCGGGGGCTTTGACTTTGACTCTGACATCGGGGGGGGAGAGTGCAGTGGAGAGAGAAGTTTTTTTGGCCTTCCATCACAGCAATGTGATGGATGTTTATGTAAATTATGTTGTGTCTTGGGTCTATTTGTTTGTAATGTATGGCTGCAGAAACGGCATTTCGTTTGGACCTCAAGGGGTCCAAATGACAATAAATTGAATTGTATTGTATTGTATTTGTTTGTAATGTATGGCTGCAGAAACGGCATTTCGTTTGGACCTCAAGGGGTCCAAATGACAATAAATTGAATTGTATTGTATTGTGAGTTGATGATCTTCCCGCAGTACTTGAAGTCCATCCCTGAATGCGCTCCTGGGAACAGTCTGTAAATCACAGAGTCCTCTGTAGAGGAGCTGTTGGGAAAAATCAGGACAGGGACCCTTGCAAATCCACATTCTGCTAGGAGGTGGGCAACCAAGTTCCTCCCTCCCCAGCACACTTATCTCTCCTTAGATGTGTTTGTACCTATTCAACTTTTCCATCATGGTTGTTTCATTTGAAGTTTTTTATTCACCTTTGGACCGGGCTGGCTTTAGATCACGGGTTACACAAATAAAAGCATGGTCTTGTAAGACTTTGACTGATCTGGTCTGAATAATTGCTCAGTCAATTGTGTATTTACGTAAGCTCTTTAAATTAAGGAGCATTTAGACCAATTCCCACCTGCTAATTTGCATATTTTGCCATTAATTGCGATTCTATTGGTGGGGAGAAGAATCAGAGGCCAGTCTGTGGTGTCAGGGGCATCAGCGGGGGCTTTGCTGAAAGAGCTGGAGCAAAGCCAGCAAGTCTTGCAGCCAGATAATGAACTGAAATATTTCTCCTGTTCCAGACTCGTTAGAAATGCCAACCTTGATCTTCTTCTTATCGAGTCCACATCACAAGATTAGAAATTGTTCAGCCGGAGGTGAACACACTTCTCGGCATCTGCATACAATGGCATCTTGCGCTTCCTATCAAAGTCTCTCTGTGGAAAGGAGCATGGTTCATGTAACCACTGAGATTTTAGCCCAGCAGACAATTAGTCTAGAGATACAGTGCGGAAACAGGCCCTTCAGCCCACTGAGTCCGTGCCGACCAGCGATCCTCTCACATTAACACTGTCCAACACACACTAGGGACAATTTACAATTTTTACTGAGGCCAATGAACCTACAAACCTGTACGTCTTTGGAGTGCGGGAGGAAACCGAAGATCTCAAGAAAACCCATGCAGTCACGGGGAGAACGTACAAACTCCGCACAGACAGCACCCATAATCAGGATCGAACCTGGGTCCCCAGCGCTGTAAAGCAGCAACTCTACCGCTGCGCCATCGTGCTGCCACAATTCTGCTAACCTTTTTTATCCTTGGCCAATGTAAAGCGTTTTTTTTTCACGTTAAACCGCTACCCAGATTAATGTGTGGATGTGGGGAATTCAGGCAATCATCTTCAGAACACTGGGAGCAGTTTTACTTGTCGTCTCCAATCCTATGAATTAATTCAATGTTACAGTATGTCCCCTAGTTAGAGATCTCCCTGCTTGGGAAAATAAATTGTTTCTGTTTGCCTTGAGTGGACATTGCGATTTTACACGACTTAATTAAAGCAAATTACAGCCTCACTTGTCCTATAGACAATGAACCCAGTGTAGGCAATTTCACATCCTAACTTTGTCCAACTGTGGCAGCTTGCTCTTAATTCTCCCCTTGCTCACTGTCAGGGCATTATATGTCCACAGTAAACACAGGAACTGCAGATGTAGGTTTATGAAAAAGAATGACACAAAGTGCTGGAGTAACTCAGCAGGCCAGGCAGCACCTCTGGAGAACATCGATAGATGACGTTTCGGGTTGGGACCGTTCTGCAGACTGACTGTGGTGGGGAAAGGTAGAGAAAGCTGGAAGAGAGGTGAGGTAGGACAAATCCTCGCAAGTGAATAGTGGATACGGTTGAGGGGGGGGGGGGGGGGGGAAGTTTGATTGGCTGATGTTTGAACAAAAGTCAGAGATGAAGAGAGGGGCAGGTCAAAACCTGGTGAGTGATAGGTGGACAGAGGGGGTGTTTGATAGGCAGATGTTTGATAGGCAGAAGGCCAGAGATGAAAAGACAAAGGATGTGGAATGAGGATAGAAGATGTGCGAATTGTGAAGCCAGATGAAGGAATATAGATGGAAAAGGTGGGGGAGGGGGGATAAACTAGTGGAAGTCTGGGTGGAGCACAGGGAAGAGACGTGGGTGGGGAGAAATGGGGGGGGGGGGGGGGGTGGGGTGGTGCGGGTTACAGGTTAGTTACCTAAAATTGAAGAAATCAATGTACATATAGTTTGCTTATAAGCTTGGTTGAAAGATGCCTGCGATGGGTTGAGAGTGATATCACTGACAATGACTCCAGCACTAACCGATAACCTAACGTTGAAAGTGACATGGTCCTCATCATCCCAGTCGTCAAATTGCTTCTGAGAAGCAAAACACAGAAAAGACAAAATCAGAGACATCGAGTTAAGCCCAAGTTGGGATCATGGAAAACCACAGATACAGGTCCACCAACGATTTCCTGGCAACTGGTGGTCCGGCACCTCCTTTCACACGGAAAAAATGAAGAGAGCGCACTTGAAATCCTCCCTCAGAAGTCCCTCCAAAAATATGGCACCTAGGCCGGGTGAAGCGGCCGATCTCAACCTCATCGGGACTTCCACGCTGATCGGCATGTCGATTTGTCCCCTCTTGCCGGGGCTCTGGAACTCAGGCCCAGCAGGAACCGGCAGATCTGATCCCATAGTTGACTTCCACGGCTAACTTTGTATGTCGGCCCCTCGGCTGCCTAGGCAGACTGTTTCGGTAATATTCGACTCCTCTCAGAGGTCGTGACCTCTGTTGGTCCGGCAAAACGGGTAATGTGGAAAGGCTCTGGAACCAAGGGTGCGGGAACATCGGTGGTGGACCTCTACCAGTTTCTACTCAGATCCAGATTGCGATCAACTTTAGGGTAAAGGCAGACCCAGAATAAATAGGCAGGCAACTACTAGAGGTGGTGCAGTGGTGCTGCAGTACAGCTGCTGCCTTGAGCGCCAGAGACTGGCTGGTCCCAGTTCTAAGTATGCGTCATAACCACGCCACTAAAATTAGCAATAACAAACCATAGACCCAAACCCAGGACTGGATATTTCAAACATGTGGCAGACAAAGCTTATCATTGCTTACATCGCGTGTAATCTGTGTTTCAGATTGTTGCATTTCTTTAGAGCAGCAGGGTGGCGCAGCGGTAGAGATGCTGCCTTACAGCGCCAGAGACCCGGGTTCAATCATGACTGCGGGCACTGTCTGTACAGAGCTTGTACGTTCCCCCTGTGACCACGTGGGTTTTCTCCCAATGCTCCGGTTACCTCCCACATTCCTAAGATGTACACGTTTCTAGGTTAACTGGTTTTGGTAAAGAACGTAAATTGTCCCTAGGATAGTGTGAGCGTATAAGGATCGCTGGTCGGCGTGGACTCGGTGGGCCGAAGAGCTTGTTTCCACGCTGCATCTCTAAACTGTAATCAGTGCACATGGAAGATTACATAACTACAGATAAGAATTCACTTAAAAGATCGCAATATTATTACACATGATTCCGAAGTAGTTATGAATAATATCCATGTTCAAATATATTAATATTAGACACCTACCAGTAGCTAAATGCTGTGCAGAGAGAATTGATAATGTAGGAAATATGTAAATATTTAGTTATATATAAATCTCAGGTCTGACCAAACAGGAAAGGATGGTTAAAAATTAATGTGTCAGGTTTCTGCAGTAAAAGCAATTCTTCAGTAATAAGTTATCCTCGTTATTATTCTCATACAGAGTGAAAGAAATATTGTGCTTAGAGAGGGAAAAAAAAAGATATGATTAAAATAATTACCTGAATAGAAAATGATTTTGGAAATTCAGATAATGGAGTGAATCTTCGAGGCTATTGGCAATATTATTTGCAGGAGTATGATATATATTGAATGTGTACAGTATGTACCTTTAAGAAGTACATTTATGAAATGATGCGTTTTTGTACTATCAACTACTATTAGTTGAGTGTTGACTACCTTCAATAAAACAACATGTTTAGCTGCTCCATTTTTGTTCCCATGCCAAACATCCATACAAAATACAAAAAAAAACAAAGCTACTGACCTGAGGAAGGTTCCCGACCCAAAATGTCACCTATCCATGTTCTCTGGAGATGCTGCCTGACCCACCGAGTTACTCCAGCACTTTGTGCCTTCTTTTATCGATAAAAAAAGAGGCTATGAATGCTAATGGGACTTCTCCATGTTTAATCATGGTAGAGATTGGTACAGGCAATGCTGGTAGAGCTGCTGCCTCACTGCACCAGAGACCCGTGTTTGATCCTGACCTTTGGTGCTGTCCGTGAGGAGTTTGCACTTTCTACCCTGTCACTGCATGGGTTTTCGTTGGGTTTCCTCTCCGGTTTCCTCCCAGGTCCCAAAGACGGGCAGATTTGTAGGTTAATTGGCCTCTGTAAATTGTCCCTTGGGTGTAGGGAGTGGATAAGAAAGTTCGATTACATAGAATTGGGGATTGATGGTTGGCATGGACTCGGTGGGCCGAAGGGCCCGTTTCCCTGCTGTGTCACTAAATTATTGACATGGATCAAAGCCAATAGTGACATCTTGCTGTGCTGGCAAATGCTTGCTGGCCTCCTTAAGTGCTGTGTGGGAGAAGCGGGGGAAATTGAGAGGAGATAGTATAGAGCAACATAAATGATGAGAGGCAGGATAAACAGAATCACTGCCCTCTGCAGAGAGGAGAAACAGTGAGGCAGCTAGTTCATAATTTCTAGGAGCAGAATTAGGCCATTCGGCCCGTCGAGTCTACTCCACCATTCAATCTTGACTGATCTATCTTTCCCTCTCAACCCCATTCTCCTGCCTTCTCTCCATAACATCTGACACCCTTACTAATCAAGAATCTATCAATCTCCGTCTTAAAAATATCCACTAACGTGGCCTCCATGGCCGCCTGTGCCAATTACTTCCACAGAACCACTAAAGAAATTGCTCCCTTTCTCCTTTCTAAAGGGATGTCCTTTTATTCTGAGGTTATAGCCTCTGGTCCTAGACTCTCCCACTAGTGGAAACATCCTCTCCACATCCACTCTATCCAGGCCTTTCACTATTCGGTTATTTTCAATGAGGTTGCCCCCTCATCCTCTAAGCACCAGCGAGTACAGGCCCAGTGCTGGCAAATGCTCATCATATGTTAACCCAATCCTTCCTGGGATCATTCTCGTAAAGATTTAATGTTCTATGTTCTATGACCTATTGAGTTACAAACCTTAACAGGATTTAGATCAAACATTTGTTTAGGCGCTCATTAGAGGCCATTGATGTTTTTTTTAAATCGAAAAAACATTGTGTGCTACGTGGCCCAAGGCCGCTCTTGTAATTATAAATGATTAAAAATGTAGCCAGGATGGAATACAAGTCTATGGCACTGTAAGGGAACATCTACCATTGCTCCACTGTGTCGCCCAGCCCCTACCTCTTCCAGACCCCACATTAGACTATTTACAGTAGGGAGGTGAAAGCTGGGAAAGAGATGTGGAGCAGGATAAAGCCTGACAAATGATAGGTGGATACAGGTATGAGGTCATTTTGCTGACAGATGGCTGGACAAGGTGTACAAAGACTTGAAGTGAAAAGGAGACAAAGGGTTTCAGGTATGAAAAGACGAGGAGTGAAATGTAAATCCACAGGGAGGGATATGGGTGGAAAGGACCGGTGAGAATTGGGGTTGGGGTGAGGGTGAATAAGGGAAAATGAGCCGCCCCAGCGCAGTTGAGGGCTATGGGTGAGTGGTGGAATATTGCGTCGGGGGAACGGGTTGCATTGGGGGAACGGGTGAGTGGTGGAATATTGCGTTGGGGAATGGGTTGCGTTGGGGGACCAGGCCTCCCGTGTGACAGGGACCCGATGGGTCCCATTTGGACTAGTATCCATCTAAACCTGTCAGTGGGCCGAGGGGGCCTGTTTCCGCACTGTATCTCTAAAGTCTAAAGCCTACAACTACAAGAAACCCATTTATTTTGGGTTTCTTGCACTTGTGTAAACGATTCTGTAATGCAGTCAAGGCAGTTTGTAATTTCCACAACACTGTTTAGTTTGGTATAGTTCAGTATAGTTTACTTTAGTTTAGTTGATGGTAACCCTCATGATGTTGTAGGAAAGTGGACTTTGCAATGTCATTGCCATTGAATTTGATGGGGTGTGATCAGACTTTCTGCTGTTGGAGGTAGTTGTTGCCTGGCTCTCGTGAGTACGTAAATTCCAATCATCTGTGCTACAAAATCTGCACTTATGAGATCTAATGTTTGAGTCACGAAATTACAACTAATCGTACTTTAGTTTAGTGTAGAGATACAGCGCGGAAACAGGCCCTTCAGCCCACCATGTCCGCGCCTGACCAGCGATCCCCGCACACTAACTCTCCTATACATACCAAGGTCAATGTACAATTTTACCAGGCCAATTACCCTACAAACCTGTATGTCGTTGGAGTGTGAGAGGAAACCAGTGCTCCCGGAGAAAACCCACGAGGTCACAGGGAGAACGCACAAAATCTGTGCAGACAGCTCTCGTATTCATGATCGAACCCGGGTCTCTGGTGCTGTAAGGCAGCAACTCTACTGCTGCGCCACCGTGCCGCACATCTGTGTCCATCTGTGAGTAGATTTATGAAAGGATGGGTGAAAGTGAAGAAAGGCCTTCTTTCGAGTTCTGACGAGTTACCCCTGCTGTCAACTCCAGGGTAATGACCAAATATCTGCTGCAATGATATCAGTTATAGGATAAATATGGACCAGAACACTGTAGAAGATGTTCCTGCTTGTTATTTGAAATGATTGTAGTGTTTCAGTTAATATGTTGAAACAAGGAGCAGCAAATGCTGGTTTACGGAAAAAAGCACAAAGTGCTGGAGTAACTCAGCGGGTCAGGCAGCATCTCTGGGAACATGGATAGGTAACATAGGGTTGGGATCCTTCTTCAGACTAATTGTCGGGTGGAGGGGGAGGAAAGCTGGAAGGGGGGGGGGGGCAGGACAAGGCGTTGCAGGTAAAAGGTGAACACAGGTGGGGGGGGGGGGGGGTTGATGGGCATATACTTTTCTAAGATCAGTTACTGTCAGGAATCAGGTGGTTAACTTCTAATATATGATGGTGAGGAGTTTCTTTAGCCGGTATGTGGAGAATCTATGAAATTAATTGCCACAGACAGCTGTGAAGACCTAGACATTTGGGTATTTTTAAAGCAGGAATTGATAGGTTCTTGATTAGTCATGGTGTCAAAGGTTACAGGAAGGCAGGAGAATGAGGTAGAGGGGGGAAATAGACCAGCCATGATTGAATGATGGAGTAAACTCAATGGGCTGAATGGCCAAATTCTGCTGTCTTATGATATAGAAACATAGAAACATAGAAAATAGGTGCAGGAGGAGGCCATTCAGCCCTTTGAGCCAGCACCGCCATTCATTGTGATCATGGCTGATCGTCCCCTATCAATAACCCGTACCTGCCTTCTCCCATCCCTTGACTGCACTAGCCCCTAGAGATATCCAGCTTCAAACCTCTGCCCGTTACGCTGAGCAGTGAATTATGGTGAAGAATTATTTAAAATAAATAGCAAGGCAGGACTTAAAAAAAGCACTGATATTAAACTGATATTTTATACGTTTAAGTCAAAGTGTCATGAACAAATATTTAAGAATAAATATATAACTGGTATTGTATTAGAATGTATTGCATTACAAAATCGTTAACTGAAAGAATTACTATATATCTGTTTAAAAAATTGATTTCTAGAGCCTTAGGGATTAATAATCTGTAGGTGTTGCTAAGCACATACAAAAATGGATATATGAAGCATTAAGACATAATATTTGCAATGAAAAGAATATTCGCAATGCCGCTGATTTCATAAGAGGATGGAAGCAGATGCAAAACACTGCCCTCTGTTGTAGAACAGGTACACGCTGAGAACAAATGCAGCCTTTCTGCTTTGACTTCCCGCTCATACTCTCCAGAACCTGACAAGTGTGTGAAGAAGGGTTTCGGCCCGAAACGTCACCTATTTCCTTCGCTCCATAGATGCTGCTGCACCCGCTGAGTTTCTCCAGCATTTTTGTGTACCTTCGATTTTCCAGCATCTGCAGTTCCTTCTTGAACACAAGTTTTTGTTTAGCGCAGCTTAGTTCAAGTCAAGTTTATTCGTCACATACACATACGAGATGTGCAGTGAAATGAAAAGTGGCAATGCTTGCGGACTTTGTGCAAAAAGACAAACAAACAAACAACCAAACAAACTGTAAACACAATCATAAACACACATATATTCTTTTACATATTAAATATTGGAAGGAAAAACGTAGTAAAGTTAGTCCCTGGTGAGATGGGAGTTTACAGTCCGAATGGCCTCTGGGAAGAAACTCCTTCTCAACCTCTCCGTTCTCACTGCATGGCAACGGAGGCGTTTGCCTGACCATAGCAGCTGGAACAGTCCGTTGCATGGGTGGAAGGGGTCTCCCGTGATTTTATTTGCTCTGGAGTTGCACCTCCTGATGTATAGTTCCTGCAGGGGGGCGAGTGAAGTTCCCATAGTGCGTTCGGCCGAACGCACTACTCTCTGCAGAGCCTTCTTGTCCTGGGCAGAGCAATTCCCAAACCAGATGATAATATTTCTGGACAAGATGCTTTCCACAGCCGCTGAGTAGAAGCACTCGAGGATCCTCGGAGACACTCTGAATTTCCTCAATTGCCTGAGGTGGTAAAGGCGCTGCCTTGCCTTACTCACGAGTGCTGAGGCGTGTGATGTCCATGTCATATCCTCAGAGATGTGGACTCCCAGATATTTAAAACAGTTCACCCTATCCACAGGATCCCCATTTATCCTCAATGGAGTGTACGTCCTCGGATGATGTGCCCTCCTAAAGTCCCCGATCAGCTCCTTAGTTTTTTTGATGTTCAAGAGGAGGCTGTTGTCCTGGCACCAGAGTGCTAGATCAGCCACCTCCTCCCGGTAGGCCTTCTCGTCGTTGTCTGAGATCAGGCCCACCACCACAGTGTCATCAGCAAACTTAATTATTGAGTTGGAGCTGAACCTAGCCACACAGTCATGTGTGTACAGGGAGTACAATAGGGGACTGAGGACGCAACCCTGGGGCGATCCTGTGCTCAGGGTGAGGGACTTCGATGTATTCCCTCCCATCTTGACTACCTGGAGCCTGGTGGTGAGAAAGTCCAGGGCCCAGGCACACAGGGGGGTGTTGAGCCCTAATTCCAGTAGCTTCCTGGCCAGTCTGGTGGGGACTATCGTGTTGAAGGCTGAACTGAAGTCTATGAACAGCATCCTCATGTAGCCCCCCTTCTGGCTGTCAAGATGAGAGAGAGCAGTGTGCAAAACCTGGGAGACCGCATCGTCCGTGGATCTGTTCGGAGTTTAGAGTTACAGCGCGGAAACAGGCCCTTCAGCCAACCGAGTCTGCGCTGACCAGCGATCACCCCGTACACTAGCTCTATCCTACACACACTAGGGATAATTTACCATTTTTACCAAGCCAATTAGCCTACAAACCTGTACGTCTTTGGTGTGTGGGTGGAAACCGGAGCACCTGGAGAAAACCCACGCTGGTCACGGGGAGAATGTGTAAACTCCATACAGACAGCACCCGTAGTCAGAATCAAACCCGTGCCTCTCCTGCTGTAAGGCAGGAAACTCTACTGCTGCGCCACGATGCCACCTTAATGCGAGCGCTACACTTTTTGTCGTCATGTGGGCTGTTCCGTGGGGTTCACTGGCGAGGCTGAGTTATTCCGCCATTCCACAGGGCAGCACAGTACTACAGGAGTAAAGCTGCTGCCTCACAGCACCAGAGGTCCAGGTTCGATCTTGACCTCGGGTGTTGGCTGTGTGGAGTTTGAGACAAATAGGTAACATTCAGTCACTGGGAGAACGTACAAACTCCGTACAGGCAGCACTCATGGTCAGTATCGAACCTGAGACTCTGGTGCTGTAAGGCAGCAAAACTCTACCGCTGTGCCACTGTGTACTTCCTAAACCTGTGACCTCTCCGTCCAATAAGAACTAGTGCAGTTAGTGCTTAGTTTTAATGACTACAGGTCATGGGACGACAGATGGCACAATGGGCTAAGTGTTCGGCTGGCGACCGGAAGGTAGCCGGTTCGAATCCCGCTTGGAGTGCATACTGTCGTTGTGTCCTTGGGCAAGACACTTCACCCACCTTTGCCTGTGTGTGAATGTGTGTGAGTGATTGGTGGTGGTCGGAGGGGCCGTAGGCGCAGAATGGCAGCCACGCTTCCATCAGTCTGCCCCAGGGCAGCTGTGGCTACAGAAGTAGCTTACCACCACCGAGTGTGACTGAGGAGTGAATGAATAATGCGATGTAAAGCGCCTTGAGTATTAGAAAGGCGCTATATAAATCCCATCCATTATTATTATTATTACAGGTTACCTTCCGAGTTGGACCCCTTCCTGACTTGCAAATGTACCACAAGACTAAATAGTAGAAGTCCCTACCACCAGAAGGAGTGCAGCAACTCACTGTAATCTTCTCAAGGCAATTAGAGGTGGTCATTATATAATGGTCATGAAATAATCCACTCACCAGCTAGAGAGTGGTGCTGACCTACCATCTACCTCACTGGAGACCCACAGACTATCTTTAATCGGACTTTACTGGACCTCATCTTGATCTATACCTTATCCCATTTATCCTGTATCTGTACACTGTGGATTGCTCAATTGCAATCATTTATAGTCTTTCTGCTGAAGATACATCTGGAAATCAGACTGTGGACTTTCACAAAGCGACTGGTTCATTTTCTAGAATCAAAAAACATCAGATGGTAGTTTATACCCAAGATAGACAAAAGTGTTGGAGTAACTCAGCAGGTCAGGCAGAATCTCTGGAGTAAAAGGATGGGTGACCTTTCAGGTCGGGACCCTTCTTCAGACTGGAAGTAGAGGGGAGGAAACTGGAAGTAGGAAAAGGACAAAATAAAGCAGGGCCGACAATAGATGACCAACGAAGGGTGGGGCCCATTATGGCTGACTGGTTATCAGTTATGGGATAAATATGGACCAGAACACTGTAGAGGATGTTCCTGCTGTTATTTGAAATGATTGTAGTATATAGGTTAATAGAGAGAAACAAGGAACAGCAGATGCTGGTTTACAGAAACAAGTACAAAGGGCTGGAGTAACGCAGCAGGTCACGCAGTATCTCTGGAGAACATGGATAGGTGACATTTAGGTCAGGACTCTTCTTCAGATTGATTGTAGAGTGATCATGTAGACTGATTGTATCCCCTTTATCTTGTATCTGTCCACCGTGGACGGCTTGATTGTAACCATGTGTACACTTTCCGCTGACTGGACAGCACGTAACAAAAAATGTTTTCACTGTACCTCGGTAAATTTGTTAATAAACTAAGCTAAGCTAAACCAAACAGACACCAAGGGTACAGTCCAAAACAGGCAGACGAGAGTAAGTCCAATAGCTGAGAAGAGAGCACATTCTGCGCTCCAAATGATAATGCAGTAATGACCATCTCATGCCTTGCGGATGACGGGCTCAATGTCCCTCGTGACCCAGGCCATTTTCCTCCCTCTAATTGCCTGGCATTACACTTCAACGAGCTGAGTGTGCAATTAGCAGCAAGATGGCAGAACGCACTTAGCCCGGTCCCTGCTGCCGTCACACACAGACCGCTCGGCAATCAGCAAGAAATAAAAAGCTCCAACTTCCTTGGCTGCCGTGAATGTTTACTGCAAGTAATGAGGAGCAGTGTGGCGAATGGTCATTAATACATTTATATTCTCAAAGTTCAGTCAATGCCATTCATCAATGTTACTTAGAAATTCAACCAAGTTATCTTTATTCAATGTAATTGAAGATTGATTGATTTCCCCAGGGTGGAACGTGATCGCAGTCACTGCGTCATTCTGGAAGTTGAATTGGGCACATTTGGGCATCGGTGGCATCGTTGGATCATGGAGCACAGAACGATGCCAATACTCACCCGACACTCCCTAGAGTGCATTGACACCAAACTGTGACGAAGCCATTCTGGAAGAGCCACATCGTTCACAATCCCAGGATTTATATACTGTGAGACCAGGGAAACATGGTGGCACAGCTGTCTGAGTTGCTGTCTGACAGTGCCAGAGACCTGGGATCGACCCTGACCACGTGAGCTGTGTGTACGGAGTTTGTATGTTCTCCCTGTGACTTGTGTGGGTTTTCTCCAGGAGCTCCGGTTTCCTCCCACACTCCAAAGACGGACAGATTTGTTTTCGGTAAAATTGTAAATTGTCGCTAGTGTGTGTAGGATAATGTTAGTGTGGGGGGATCGCTGATCCGCACAGTCTCAGTGGGGCGAAGGGCCTGTTTCCACGCTGTATCTCTATATTGGCGGATTATCCTTTTGTGCAATTAATCTAATTGTGAGTTAGATTGGCACAGAGACCTTTTCCTGCTCTGGTATATCCACTTAAAATACAGCTCATTATGGCCCCTCCACTGCTTTCATTATTAGTGTCAGAGATCATTGCCGGTGTGAGACTATTTTAAAGCTTGTATCCAATGGGGATAGTTTATCATCATTCATCGTCATATAATTTAAAGGTAGAATAATCAATGATTGGCAGTTCACGGGGTGGGTATCTGTCGATCCTTTTGGGGACAATGAAATGGAAATGTTGAAAAGAATCGTGATCTTTTCTTCGTACGTAATGTAATGGAGTGGAGCGGAAATATATTACTAGGTGATTAAGGGTGGCCCAGTAGCGCAGAGGTAGAGTCACTGCCTTAGATACCAGGGTTCGATACTGACTATGGGTGTTGTCTGTGCGGAGTTTGTACATTATCCCTGTGACCACGTGGGTTTACTCCGGGTGCTCTGGTTTCCTCTCACATTCCAAAGATGTACAGGTTTGTAGGTCAATTGGCTTCTGTATCGTGTCTAGAGTGTACAATAGAACTAACGTATGGGGCGATCGTTGGTCAGCGTGGACTTGGTGGGCCGAAGGGCCTGATTCCATGACAGAGAGGAATGTGGAGGAGTCACTGTGATGGATGTTTATGTTAAAATGTGTTTTGCATGTTCCGTTGCTTTTTATTTGTATGACTGACTTGGCAAATGAAATTCCTCATATGTTGCAAAATATATAATAAAGTATTATAGTGATTGTGATTGTGCTTGTGATTGTATCGTTATACTAAACTAAACTAAACTGAACTGATCTAAACTAAACTAAACTAAACTAATCTGTAATATGTTTGGTTTAATTAACTATTTATACATTGTGTTTTTATCCATCTGTCAATGCGTATAGGTCTATAATTTGACATTTACATTTTTACCAACAAAATCCCATTATGCTACTTTCCTTCATACCAAATTTGTATGCAGAAAACAACCTTGACATATCAATATGTTGATGTCAGAAAAGATCTGAATTATTAGGGTGAACCATGTTATCAAGAATATTTTCTGTGTAGGTTTGATCTGATGTGTTGGCATTTGTTCTGGGTCAACTGTAGGAAAGGTTTTCAATGATTCAATGATTTTATTTTATTGTCCCGTGTACAAAGACAGAGCGAAATGCCTGTCGTGTATGCTATCCATCAAATTATACCGTACATGACTGCAATAGTTCCTCTTCTGGAAGAGCATGTGGAGAGGCCTTCTTGCCACTTCCAAGTTTCTTAAAGTCCAATCTTGGACAGTAACGTAACAGCAAGATTATAGGATTTATCATTTTTGAAGCGAATGTCAAGTACTAGAACATTTTTGCACGGCAGAGTTATATGATCGAACTCTGTTATTCTCTTCAGATGGAGAATGATGATCAAGTGCCACTGCTCATTGCAGGAGGAAAGGCGTTTTCAAAGTAATAATAATAATAATGGATGGGATTTATATAGCGCCTTTCTAATACTCAAGGCGCTTTACATCGCATTATTCATTCACTCCTCAGTCACACTCGGTGGTGGTGAGCTACTTCTGTAGCCACAGCTGCCCTGGGGCAGATTGACGGAAGCGTGGCTGCCAATCTGCGCCTACGGCCCCTCCGACCACCACCAATCACTCACACACATTCACACACATTCACACACAGGCAAAGGTGGGTGAAGTGTCTTGCCCAAGGACACAACGACAGTATGCACTCCAAGCGGGATTCGAACCGGCTACCTTCCGGTTGCCAGCCGAACACTTAGCCCATTGTGCCATCTGTCGTCAGTTGTAGGCAAATAGTAGGTTATTAGCTCGGTTTAGTTTAGTTGAGAGAAACAGCATGGAATCAGGCCCTTCAGCCCATCCAGTCTGTGCCGACCAGCAATCACCCATTCATACTAGTTTTATCCTAGACACTAGGGACAATTTACACAAGCCAATTAACCTACAAACATGCACGCCTTTGGAATGTGGGAGGAAACCAGGGCACCCGGAGAAAACTCATAGGGTCACGGGGAGAACGTACAAACTTCGTACAGACAGCATCCGTAGTCAGGATCAAACCCGGGTTCATGGTCCTGTACTCCTGTACACTGTACTCCGTCCTAAATAAAGTTATATCTTTTTATAGCCTTTCTCAGAAAGAATAGTGACTAAAAACTCTATCTTCACATTAATTGCTGATTCTGTGTTGATCGTACTTACAAAGATTAGACCAGCACAGTTTGAGGGGGAAACCTTGCTGAATGGGTTACAGAGAGGGCAACGACTCCACTTCTGGTGTTGTACTGATAACCTGGATTGTAACAGAGGCAAAACACAACATATCATCACTGACCGACCACTTATAGTGTTGCATGGCAAGAACTTCCCATGTCTATCGAGGTCAGAATTGAATAGTTTGTCTATAAAGCACACGCCATCTACTATTGCCTTTGGTATTTGTTTTGTGTTCTTTCCTTGTGCTTTTTTGCTGCAGTTTTTATACAACTTTTAATACAATTATTGTCATGTGTATTGAGATATAGTCTTACCTCCAGAACAAAATTGGGGTCAATAAAATGCTATCGGCACAGAGCAGGCACTGATGGCCCTGAAGGATGAAGGTGAAGAATTCACCTACCTGGTGGGTCATAGAGATTTGTAGATTCATACCTCACGGAAAAAGGCCCTTCAGCCCAACCTGTCCACGCTGACCAAGATGCCCAATCTAAGCTACCCGCATGTGCCCTCCACCTCATTGGTGATCCTCGGACTATCTTTTATCGGACTTGATCGGACTTTATCTTGGACTAAACGTTTATCACTTTATCCTGTATCTGTACACTGTGAAAGTTTTGATTGTAGTGTGTTGTCTTTTCATTGACTGGATAGCGCACAACCAAACATCTTGGTACACCTAACAATTATAAACTAAATTAAACTTGTCCCATATCCCTACAAATCTTTCCTATTCATGTACCTGTACCTGTACCTTTTAAACATTGTTATTTTACGTGCCTCAACTATCTCCTCTGGCATCTCATTCCATATACCCACAGCCTCTTAGTGAAAATGTTGCCCCTCAGGTTCCTGTTAAATCTTTCCCCACTCCCATTAAACCTATGTCCTCGGGCTCTTGAGTCCCTTACCCTGAGTAAAAGAACTTGTCCATTCACCTTATCAGTTCCCCTCATGATCTTATACATACATGAGGGGAAATGCCAATAGCAGGATTACCTGGACAGTATTGAACATACAACATATCAGTGTAGAATTACCATATAACCATATAACAATTACAGCACGGAAACAGGCCATCTCGGCCCTTCTAGTCCGTGCCGAACACGTATTCTCCCCTAGTCCCATATACCTACGCTCAGACCATAACCCTCCATTCCTTTCCCGTCCATATAACTATCCAATTTATTTTTAAATTATAAAAATGAACCTGCCTCCACCACCTTCACTGGAAGCTCATTCCACACAGCCAACATCTCTGAGTAAAGAAATTCCCCCTCATGTTACCCCTAAACTTCTGTCCCTTAATTCTCAAGTCATGTCCCCTTGTTTGAATCTTCCCTACTCTCAGTGGTAAAAGCTTATCCACGTCAACTCTGTCTATCCCTCTCATCATTTTAAAGACCTCTATCAAGTCCCCCCTTAACCTTCTGCGCTCCAAAGAATAAAGCCCTAACTTATTCAACCTTTCTCTGTAACTTAGTTGCTGAAACCCAGGCAACATTCTAGTAAATTTCCTCTGTACTCTCTCTATTTTGTTGACATCCTTCCTATAATTAGGCGACCGAAATTGTACACCATACTCCAGAATTGGCCTCACCAATGCCTTGTACAATTTTAACATTACATCCCAACTTCTATACTCAATGCTCTGATTTATAAAGGCCAGCACACCAAAAGCTTTCTTTACCACCCTATCTACATGAGATTCCACTTTCAGGGAACTGTGCACAGTTATTCCCAGATCCCGCTGTTCACCTGCATTCTTCAATTCCCTACCATTTACCATGTACGTCCTATTTTGATTTGTCCTGCCAAGATGTAGCACCTCACACTTATCAGCATTAAACTCCATCTGCCATCGTTCATGGAGAATCAGTGTAGAATTTGCACCAAAGCAAAATGGTGCCTTGAGTGAGAAAGTTGAAAAGAAAGCCCGAAGTGCTGGAAATCTAAAATAAAAAGAGAAAATGCTGGAAATACTTAGCATGTTTTCAACCTGAAATATTAACTCTGCTTCTCTTCCCACAGATAATTTCATAAGATATAGGAGCAGACTTGGGCCATCACGTCTACTCTGCCATTAAATCATAGCTGATATATCTTTCCCTCTCAATCCCATTCTCCTGCCCTCTCCCCATAACTCCTATCACCCGTACTAATCAAGAATCTGTCATTCTCCACCTTAAAGATATCCATTGACTTGACAGATTCACCACCCTCTGACTAAAGAAATTCATTCTCATCTCCTTTCTAAAGCTACTTACTTTTATTCTGAGGCTATGCCCTCTGGTCCTAGACTCTCCCACTAGTGGAAACATCCTCTCCACATCCACTCTATCCAGGCCATTCACTATTCGGTAAGTTTCAATGAGGTCCCCCCTTGGAAACCTCCAATTATAATGTTCCTACGCGCCTGCTTCCCTTCACTTTCCCGACGGGAGAGATTCTAGAAATTTCCTAAGTTTGAAAACAAGGGGCCGAAAAAAGACAGGAGAGCAGTGGCTGTTATGTGAAACTATCAAATGTGTAGGAAGGAACTGCAGATGCTGGTTTACACCGAAGATCGACACAAATCGCTGGAGTAACTCAGCGGGACAGGCAGCATCTCTAGAGAAAAGAAATGGGTGACGTTTTGGGTCGAGACTCTTCTTCAGACTGAAATTCACGGAAAAGAGAAACGAGAGATATAGACAATAGAAACGTCACCCATTCCTTCTCTCCAGAGATGCTGCCTGTCGCGCTGAGTTACTCCAGCATTTTGTCTTTTGTGAAACCATGACGTCTTTTAGCACCGGACTATGCAAGTGAGCACATTTTGGTGCCCCACCACTGAAGCTACTAAGAAGGCAGACACGGCATGAAGAATAAGCACGTCGTTGCTCTTCTAACGGCCAGAATGAGGCACATTTGTGCAACATCGAGAAAGACAGATTTATTTTCCATCTGACTAAAATTACCCTGGGGAGATGATCTGTCCCAGTTCCTTAGGAACAACATTGCTCATCTTAATGGTGTACAAGATTACATCCCAAAAGGATCCCATATATTGTAAACTTGTGAGCCATTGAACAGCAGGGGCTTAGTGGCTGTTAGGCATAATGAACTGATGTTGCGGCTTTAAGTGCAAGGAAGCTAATCTTTCCACAGAGGCTTGCCATTCAATGTCAATCTCTCAGGGAATGTATCACATTCTGAGCATGTGGAAAAGCTGCCAGCAGATGTACAAAGGCTCCTGTAATGACTCGATGCAATATGCTGAAGCTAATTGTAATCAGTGTATTACAAACGGTTTTACTTTAGACTTTAGAGAAACAGCGCAGAAACAGGCCCTTTGGCCCATCCAGTCCATGCTGACCAGCGATCCCTGTACACCAACACTATCCTACACACTAGGGCCAATTTATAATTTTACCAAAGCCATGTTAACCTACAAACCTGCAGGTCTGTGGAATGTGGGAGGAAACCGGAGCACCCGGAGAAAACCGACGCAATCACAGGTAGAATGTAGTCAGGATCGAACCCGGGTCTCTGGCGCTGGAAGGCAGCAACTCTACCACTGCGCTACCCAGCTCATTCCACATATTTGCAATGGCTTACAAATAAATACTCGAAAAATGTATGGATTTTGGTGATTCCTCCTCTCAGGATTGTATACAATATATAAACGGCGTGTACAAACCATCGGGAGTTTCCTTGAATTTTCAATCACATTTTATATATGCGATTATATGCAATGCGATGGGCGAGGACGGTAGGAGAGGAGAGGGAATCGGGATCTGGCCTACTGCGTCCTCAAGGTCGGCTGTGGGAGGCTCCCCCAGGGAACAAAGGTGGACGGGCGAGGAGGGGACATTATGTCCATGGAAGGCGATGGCTGGAGCTTGAGACTTGCCGGGAACAGATATCGCTCATCAGAACTACAGCGAGAACTACAGCAGCGCCTCTTGCATGGGTGCTCAGTAGACTATTTCTGTACACTTGCCAATCGAGGATGTGCTTAGGTATGGGAATACTGTGCTGGACTGCAGGTCTGAAAAATAATGTCACTGTGCAAAGATAGACACAAAATGCTGGAGTAACTCAGCGGTTCAGGCAGCATCTCTGGAGAGAAGGAATGGATGATGTTTCGGGTTGAGACCCTTCTTCAGACATTTTCTTCTTCACCCATTCCTTCTCTCCAGAGACGCTGCCTGTCCCGCTGAGTTACTCCAGCATTTTGTGTCTATCTTTGGTTTAAACCAGCATCTGCAGTTCCTTCATACACATAAAGTGGGAGGAGAATCCACATCTTTCACATGATCATCTCATGCCTTTGTTGATTTTTCCTTCTTCCTGACAACTAAAGCTCTTGTCGGGAACTTGGAATGAATTGTATTTCCTGTCAGGTCTCTTTACCTAAAACAAAAAGATACACTTCCCATAGAGGGAGCACATTGAATATTCACTGAACTGTTTCCTGGGAAGTGGGGTTAGCTGCAAGGAGAGGTATTGTAGAATAGGGTAGAAACAAAATAAAACTGCAGATGCTGGTTAATACACAAAAGGACACAAAGTGCTGGAGTAACTCAGCAGATCAGGCAGCATCTCTGTAGAAAAAGAATAGGTGACGTTACAGGTCGAGACGCTACTTCTGGAACTCCCTCCCCCAACTGATCCGCAATTCCGTGTCCCTCACCATCTTCCAGTCCCGCCTCAAGACCCATCTCTTCACCTCTGCCTATCCTTAGCCCCACGTCCCCATCCCTTTTCATCTGTGCTTGAATTGCCTCATATTGTGTTTTGAATTGAATTCTGTCTTTATTTGTGTACTAGTCATGTCTCTACTATTTATTTCATTCCGCTTACATGTTTTTCCTCTACTTGCTAAATTTTTGTAAGGTGCCCTTGAGAATCTTGAAAGGCTCCCATAAATAAAATTTATTATTATTATTATTATTACTTCATATCGTTTTGAGTCGACTAGGCTTGTATTCTCAGGATAGCCCCAAATTGGTAGAGAGGAGAATGCAGGTGATTTACGAGTCATCTTTAAATATGGGTGAGGTGCCAGACGACTAGAGGGTGGTAAATGTTGTGCTTCTTTTTAAGAAGAGCTACAGGGAAAAGCCTGGGGACTACATGCCAGAGCCAACCATCTGTGGTTGGAAAGGTAATAGAGAGTATTCTGAGGGATGGGATATATATGCATTTAGATGGGCCCAGGCTAATTACAGAAAAACAGCATTGTTTTGTACATGGGAGAATGTGTCTCAAAAATCTGATTGAATTTTTTGAAGATGTGACCAAAAACGTTGATGAGAGCAGAGCTGTAAACATTGTATACAGTGTATGGACTTCAGCAAGTCATTTGACAAGGATCCACATGGTAGGTTACGCTGCAAGGTTAGATCCCATGGGATCCAAGGAGAGAGAGCTGAATGGATAGAAAATTGGCTTAATGGAAGGGTGTTGGTGGAAGGTTGCTTTTCAGACTGTAATTAGTGGTATGCCTCAGGGTTCGGTGCTGTCTATCTGTCCGTCTTCTATATCAATGAATTGGATGAGAACGTATAAGGTATGATTTGCAAGTTTGCAATTGCCGCAAATGTGGGTGGTATTGCAGATAGTGAGGATGGCTGTCAAAATTAGCAGCAGGATCTTGATCGGTTGGCCAGGTGGGCTGAGGAATGGTTGATGGAATTTAATACAGAGAAATGTGAGGTTTTGCATTTTGGGAAGTCTAACAAGGCTAGGACATGCACAGGGCTCTGATGAGTGTTATAGAGCAGAGGGATCTAGAAGTGTAGGCACATAATTCCTTCAAAGTGGCAACACAGGTTGATAGGGTGGTCAAGAAAGCTTTCAGCAAATTTGCCTTCATCAGTCAGAGTATTGAGTATAGAAGATGGTAAGTCATGTTACAGTTGTATAAGACATTGGTGAGGTCATATTTAAAGTATTGTGTTCAGTTTTGGTCACCATGTTATTGGAAAGATGTTATCAAGCCGAAAAGGGTGCAGAGAAGATTTACGAGGATATTGCCAGGACTTGATGGCCTGAGTTATAGGGAGAGGTTGAGCAGGCAAGGATTTACATCCTTGGAGCACAGGATGATGAGGGGTGGTCTTAGTTGAAGTGCAAGTGAGTTTATTGTCATGTGTCCCTGTATAGGACAATGACATTCTTGCTTTGCTTAAGCACACAGAAAATAGTAGGCATTTACTACAAAACAGATGAATGTGTCCATATACCATGATATAAATATATACACACATGAATAAATAAACTGATAAAGTGCAAATAGCAGAAAGTGGTTATTAATATCAGAGTTTTGTCCGAGCCAGGTTTAATAGCCTGATGGCTGTGGGGAAGTAGCTATTCCTGAACCTGGTTGTTGCAGTCTTCAGGCTCCTGTACCTTCTACCTGAAGGTAGCAGGGAGATGAGTGTGTGGCCAGGATGGTGTGGGTCTTTGATGATACTGCCAGCCTTTTTGAGGCAGCGACTGCGATAAATCCCCTCGATGGAAGGAAGGTCAAAGCCGATGATGGACTGGGCAGTGTTTACTACTTTTTGTAGTCTTTTCTTCTCCAGGGCGTTCAAATTGCCGAACCAAGCCACGATGCAACCGGTCAGCATGCTCTCGACTGTGCACCTGTAGAAGTTAGTGAAGGAGGATGAAAGATTTAATAGCAACCTGAGGGGTAACTATTTTACACAAAGGGCGGTGGGTGTATGGAACAAGCTACTGGAGGACATCATTGAAGCAGGTACTATCATTACATTTGGACAGGTACATGGATAGGATAGGTCCAGAGGAATATGGATCAAGCGCAGGTAGATGGGTATGTTGGTTGGCGTGGGCAAGTTTGACCAAAAGGCCTGTTTCTGCATTGTATGACTATGACTTTATGACAGTCATAATGTAGCGTGTGAATTTTACTATCCAACATGCTAGGATGTCTCTTTATGCCCCTGTCCCACTTAGGAAACCTGAACGGAAACCTCTGGAGACTTTGCGCCCCACCCAAGGCTTCCGTGCGGTTCCCGGAGGTTCCCGAAGGTTTTTGTCAGTCTCCCTACCTGCTTACACTACCTGCAACCTCCGGCAACCACCTGCAACCTCCGGGAACCGCACAGAAACCTTGGGTGGGGCACAAAGTCTCCAGAGGTTTCCGTTCAGGTTTCCTAAGTGGGACAGGGGTATTAGCTTCCTCCTTATGAAATAACTCCTTGACCAACTTTATAGTTTTCTACCAGAATTTCATTTTGTTCTTTTAATACATTTTTCAAGAAGCCCAAGCATCACAAAGAGTATCCAGAAACATGAATCACTCCATACATGTGTTCATTTGTTGCAGGGATAAGGGACCACAGATTTAACAACGTTAATATTGTGATTTATTCCAAGAAGTAGACACGTATCTAAAGAAAACAAAAAAGCCATAACGACTAAGTTTTGAAAATGCATTTTGTTCTTCAATGGATATCCCCTGAAGTGGTTCAATTAGAACTTATTGACCATGTTCCTATAAAAGGTCTAGAAGTATTTGCTGCATTAAAAATGCTTTGGCTGGTTATGATGCAAATCAACTCCTGCCTTAGTAATGTCCTGGATGTTGTATCATTACAACAGATCGAACAGGTCTGGTCTCGTTGGCCTTCCACTCTATGCTGAACAACTAAGACAACAGGTACTTGTACACCAGGCTGTTCATAACTACAGCTCAGTGTTCAACACCTTTATCCCTTCCAACTTCATCATCAAACTAGGCAAGACCAAGCGCAGACTGGGCGATCGTTTCTCTGAACACCCTTGCTCAGTGCTCCTTGGCCTATGCGATCTCCCGGTTGCCAAACACTTTAACTCCCCTTCCCATTCCCACACTGACCTCCTCCGCTGTCAGAGTGAGGCCAAACGCAAATTGAAGATAGACCACCTCATATTTTGCTTTGGATAGCTTACAACCCAGCGGAATGAATATTGATTTCTCTAAAATTAATTAATCCTTGCAGTCCTTCTCTCCGTCCCTGCCTCACCCTAGTCCTCCTATAACTTTCACTGTCACCCGGTTGAGTTTCACTGCCTATATAACCCGTTATCTCCTATCCCACAACCAACAATGGACCATTGTGGGCTCCACCATTCCTTGGTCATTGTTGCTGGCTTTGAGTTGTTCTTTTCATACATTTCATTCATTTGTTCTTGGTACCTTTCATACCTCTAGTTTCCTTCTGCCCTGACTCTCAGTCAGAAGAAGGGTCTCGATCTGAAACGCCACCTATTCTTTTTCTCCAGAGATGCTGCCTGACCCGCTGAGTTACTCTAGCATTTTGTGTCTATCAAACTCGGGAACTGGGTCTCCTCTCCTCCCTATGTAACAGGATGCTTGACTTCCTCATCAACAGACCTCAATCAGTACGAACTGGCACACACACCTCCTCCTCAATAAGCATCCACACAGGGCACCTTAAGGTGCACACACCCTGCTCTACTCTCTCTATATCCAGACTTCAGAGCACATAGGTTTAAGGTGAGGGGGGAAAGATTTAATAGGAACCTGAAGGGTAACTTTTTTTACACAAAGGGTGGTGGGTGCATGGAATGACCTGCCGGAGGAGGTAGTTGAGGCAGGTACTATTGCAACGTTTAATAAACATTTGGACAGGTACATGGATAGGACAGGATTAGAGGGATATGGGCCAAACGCAGGCAGATGGGACTAGTGTAGATGGGGCATGTTGGTCAGTGAGGGCACGTTGTGCTGAAGGGCCTGTTTCCAGGTTGCATTACTCTATTACTGTGTAGGCAGCCACAGCTCCAAATCGGTCTTTTACCTCGGCCCCCACAAGGCCGTGACCTATGTTGTTCCGGCAAACCAGATAATCCAGAAAGGCTCTGTGACCAAGGGTGCCGGAAAATCGGTGGTGGACCTGTATAGAACTTGAGAAGCTCCAGCTTCTTCCCATCAACGATCAGGCTCTTCCACCACACTCCACAACGCTAATCACAACCCCAGGCTCAGTACTGAACAACTGTGCACTTTGTACCTCGAAGGTTGCAAGACACATTTTGCTTTTCCCACAGTCAGGTTTATCGAGTATAATTTATTTGTTGTGCTGTTGCATTTACTGTAATGTGCCTGTAAAGCAGCAGTGAATAAGAATATAATTGTTCCGGCCCTGGAGTGTTTGACAATTAAACACACTTGACAATCTTTGTCGGCTGAGAGAAATCGATCGACTGTCCATCTGGTGGGGATTCAGATGGTTGTTAAATCCTGTTTTCCATTTAATAATCTCAAAAGGATAAGTTTAGTTTAGAGATACAGCGTGAAAAACAGGCCCTTCGGCCCACGGGGTCCGCACCGACCAGCGATCCCCGCTTATTAACACTATTCTACTAGGGACAATTATTACATTTACCAAGCGTGCAGTAGGACAACTTGTTCTATTTGATCTTATTTGATTGTGCACACCAGGTTGATTGCATTCGTCAAAACAGGGCGGACCATGTGAAGGTTGCAATCTCCCACCCCACAAAACTTGATGCACTTGCAGCACAGGAGAATGGCGAGTAAGGTGGCGAAAATTCGTAGCGCTATCTGGTACCGTTTTTTGCGCAAATTAAAAAAAAGCAATGCAAACCGGAAGAGGACAAGATGAGAGTTTTGTAAGTGTATAGATGACAATCAAACTCTCTTGATTCTTGACTGGAAACGTTCACTGTTGGTCTTTTGTGTTCCCTGCTAAAATTATTATGGAGTGATCAGGATCTCCCATGATCACATTGTGGGGCAAAATACATGCAAACATTGATTATCACCTCAGTCTTAGACAAATAAGATGGACACAAAATGCTGGAGTAACTCAGCAGGACAGGCAGCATCTCTGGAGAGAAGGAATAGGTGACGTTTCGGGTCGAGAGCCTTCTTCAGACCAATTTTCACTGTACCTTGTTACACGAGTCAATAATAATAAACCTAATCTTAAAATGTCCTGGAACTAAAACGAGAATAGCTGTTTCACTTTCCACAGATGCCGCTTGATCTTCTGAGTGTTTTGGCCCAATCTATATGTAGATTAAAGTCACCCATGATAACTGCTGTACCTTTGCTACATGTATCCCAATGTCCTGCTTGTTGCTATCTCCCTACTGCTGTTTGTGTAAACAACACCAACAAGGGTTTTTTTGTCCTTGGCTACTTCGTAGTTCTACCTATACCGATTCTACAGCATCCAAGCTAATGTCTTTCTTTGCTATTGTATTAATCTCCTCTTTAACCAGCAATGCCACCCCACCTCCTCGTCCTTTCTGTCTATCCTTCCTGAATATTGAATACTCCTGCATGTTTAGCTCCCAGCCTTGGTCACCCTGGAGCCATGTCTCTGTAATTCCAACTATATCATATTCCTTAACTATTAACTGCACATTCAATTCATCGGGACGACAGATGGCACAATGGGCTAAGTGTTCGGCTGGCAACCGGAAGGTAGCCGGTTCGAATCCCGCTTGGAGTGCATACTGTCGTTGTGTCTTTGGGCAAGACACTTCAACCACCTTTGCCTGTGTGTGCATGTGTGTGAATGTGTGTGAATGTGTGTGAGTGATTGGTGGTGGTCGGAGGGGCCGTAGGCGCAGATTGGCAGCCACGCTTCCGTCAGTCTGCCAGTCCGTCAGTATTATCCACCTTATTACGTACGCTCCTCGCATTAAGGCACAAAGCTTTCAGGTTTGCTTTACCCCTTCTATCTTTTGCTTCTGTCCTCCTTTTATGTCCCTCTGTCTCCTTGCATTGGTTCCCATTCCACCTGCCCTGTTAGTTTAAACATCACCTTTCCTACACTCTCTTTCCCGTTAACTGCACGCAACGCTTCCATGTTGTTGACTCCCCCCGCCCCCCCCTACTGTTTAATTTAAAACCACCCGTGCAGCACGAGCAAACCTGCCTGCCAGAATGTAGGTCCCATTCCAATTAAGGTGCAACCCGTCCCTTTTGCGCAGGTCACCCCTGCCCCAGAAGAGATCCCATTGATCTAAAAATCTAAATCCCTGCCTCCTGCACCAACTCCTCAGCCACGCATTCAGATCCCCTATCTCTCTATCTCACTAGCATGAGGTACTGGAAGCAACCCAGAGATAACCAGCCTAGAAGTCCTGTTTTTCAGCCTCCTACCTAGTTTTCTACACTCACGTTGCAGAACCTCCTTCCTCTTCTTACCCACGTCATTTGTGCCTACATACACAACTACTTCCGGCTGTTCACCTCCCCTCTCGAGGATTGCATGGGTTTCCTCCGCGTGCTCTGATTTCCTCCCACATCTTAAAGATGTGCGGGTTTGTGGGCTAATTGGTCTCTGTAAATTGCCCCTAGTCTTTAGACTTTGGACTTTAGGGATACAGCATGGAAGCAGGCCATTCGGCCCACTGAGTCTGTGCCAAACAGCGATCAACCACACATTAACACTGTCCTATAAACTAGGGGCAGTTTTAGAAGTTACAGAAGCCAATTAGCGTACAAACCTATACGTCTTTGAAGCGCAAACCCACTTGGTCACGGGGACCACGTACAAACTTAGATTAGTTTAGTTTAGGTTAGTTTAAAGATACAGCATAGAAACAGGCCCTTCAGCCCACCAAGTCCGTACCACCAGCCATCCCTGCACACAAACACTATCCTACACACACTGGGGACAATTTACTATTTTACCTATGTCAATTAATCTACAAACCTCTACATCTTTGGAGTGTGGGAGGAAACTGGAGCGCCCGGAGAAAACCCACGCAGGTCACGGGGAGAATGTACAAACTCCGTACAGACAGCACTCGGGGTCAGGATCAAACCCGGGTCTCTGGCGCTGTAAGGCAGCAACTCTACCGCTGCACCACTGTGCCGTCTCATTTCTAAACCCAATTAAACTTAATTTTGCCCACATTGCCATCAACTCTCCCCAGATTCTGCTATTCACTCGGGGCCAATTAACCTTCTAACCCGCACATATTTGGGATGTGGGAAGAAACCAGAGCACCCGTGGTAAACCCACACTGGCACAGGAAGTACGTGCAAACTCTACGCAGACAGCGGCGGAGGTCAGGATAGAAAGGGGGCCATTGAAGCTGCAAGATAATCACTCTCCCAGTTGCATCACTGTAGGGCAATTATTAACTGAATTAATATTCCAGATTTGAACTCTGGTGTCTGGATGAATTGGAATTAAAAATGGATAGCTCAAATAAAAGTCTCATTACATGTGACTTATAAATTACTCGATTATCATTAAAAAACAGTTCATTAAACTCCTTCAGGGAAGTCAAACTGATATCTTTACCCATTCTAATGTAAATATAACTCCAGCTCAGCAATGGTGTTGACTCTTAACTGTAGCCAATTCAGCTGCGTTAAAAATTGCTCCATCAACATAGATATATATCGTTATGTGATATGACAATATACAATTTTGATATGTTATGATATGGTGTGACATTATATGATAGATATGATATGATGTGATGTGATGTGATGTGATGTGATATGATGATATGATATGAGATAATGAGACCATAATGGATAACGGCCTCTATAATCTCCTCCACCCTCATTACTCGGAGGTTCATGAGGCTGGAGGAGGTTACAGAGGTGGGCAGACAGTTTTCCCATTCTCCCAACCTGTCCAAGTCCTTCTGCAGACTCCCTGCTTCCTCAACACACCACGTTAATTACACCGAAGATAGACACAAATGCTGGAGTAACTCAGCGGGACAGGCATCATCTCTGGACAGAAGGAGTGGGTGGCGTTTCTTCCGACTGGTCTCCACCCGAAACGTCACCCATTCCTTCCTTCCAGAGATGCTGCCTGTCCTGCTGAGTTACTCTAGCATGTTGTGTCTATCGTAGGTGTAAAGCAGCATCTGCAGTTCCTTCCAACACATTTCGTCTGCCCCTACACCTATCTTTGTATCGTTCGCAAACTTGGCCACAAAACCATCAACTCAATCAGCCACCAATGTAGACCAAACGCGAACTGCGTTACATAGTATGTGGTCCAGACTTTGTCTGTTCCTAGGCTAATGCATGAAATGTCAGGTGTTTTTGCTGGCCCTGCTTTTTTATGCACATGTTTGAGTTTATATTCAAACACTGTGGATTCTTAAGTTAATATTTACACCTCATCATTTTTCTTTTGGCCAGAACAGCTGCAAATTCCGGAGATTTGCAGATTTTACTTAATCAGCAGCAGAGCATCCGACAGTGACTGAGTTTGAGTACAGGTTGCTGTATTCTTGTTAAGTCAGCTCAGATAATTGATCTTCTGTGTGATGAACTGAAATAGATCAGAGTTAGGGCAGCGCACTCCATTAAGATGTTTTTTTTAATGCATTTTTAAAATCTCATCCATCAAGCAGGGCTTGGTTCTTAATGGCGGCACAGTGGTTCGGCGGGTAGAGCCACTGCCTCGCAGAGCCAGAGATCTGGGTTTGATCCTGACCTCTGCTGCTGTTGTTGTGGAGTTTGCACGTTCTCCCTGCAACTGTACGGGTTTCCTCCGGGTGCTCTGGTATCATCCCACATCACAAAGACTTGCGGGTTTGTAGGTTAATTGACCTCTGTAAATTGGCCCTATTGGCTTATTGGGGTTAGGAATTCATGGTTAGACTGCATTTGGACTATTGTGCACAATTCTGATTGACCAATACAGGGAGGCTGTGGAGGCTTCGGAAAGTTTACCAGAATGCTGCCTGGATAAGGAAATATTAGCTACAGGGAGAGGTTGGACCTATATCTTACCACTGGAACACTAGAGTTTGCGGGAGGACCTGATAGAAGTATATACATTTATGAGAGGCATAGATATAGAGGACAGTCAGAACCTTTTTCCCAGGATGGAAAAATCAAATACTAGACGACATAGTTTTAAGGTGAGAGAAGCAAAGTTTAAAATATGCGGGGCAAATTATTCATACAGAGGGTGGTGAGTGCCTGGAATGTGTTGCCGGGGATGGTGGTTAAGGCAGATACGATAGTGGCATTTAAAAGACTTGGATTGTCATATCCAAAACAACATATGGAGGGATATGGATTATGTGGAGGTAGATAAGCGATGGTCTTGGCATCAAGTTCGGCACAGACATTGTGGGCCGATTGGCCTGTTCTTGTGCTGTACTCTTTCATGGTCCATGTTTGAGGTTCTATTTTCACCCTGTGACAGTGTGGATTTCTCCCAGATTCTCCAGCTTTCTCCTACATCTCAAGGATGTGCAGGTTTATAGGATATTTGGCCTCCATAAAATTGCCCCTAGTGCGTAGGGAATGGATGAGAATGTGGGAATACATAGAACTGGCGGGAAAAGGTGATTGGTAGTCAGTGTGGACTCGATGGGCCGAAGGGCTTGTTTCCATGCCGTATCCCTAAACTAAATGGGGCAGCACAGTGGCGCAGCAATAGTGTTGTTGCCTCACAGTGCCAGAGACCTGCGATCGATCCTGACTAAGGGTGATGTCCGTACAGAGTTTCTTCTTGTTTCTTGGTCCTCCAAAATATTCCAAATGGAATTTAAACTGGAGGTGGTGAAGGGAAGGGAGAGTTTGTACCGTTCTCCCTGTGACTGCGTGGGTTTTCTTTGGGAGTTCCGAATTCCTCTCACACTCCAAAGATGTACAGGTTTGTAGGTTAATTGGCTTTGTTAAACTTATAAAATTGTCCCCAGTGTTAGTGTGGTTAATTGACACGGTTGGCCGAAGGGCCTGCTTCAGCATTGTATCTCTAAATTAAAGTCTAAAGACTAAACTAAGAAAAGAGAGAGATAGAGGCAAACAAGAGAGAAACAAAGAGAGAACGTTGAAAAAAAAAGAAACTGTAACACTCGATTACCAAGAAGACAATGATTTTAAAACTCTTCACATCATTGAACATGTGAAACAAGCAGGCAGCACGGGTATGCACTTCATGCAGATGTAATGATACTTCAATTTTTAATATTGAAATCTGTTCCCAAATGCCACCTGATTCTTACCTCAAGTCAAAGTCAACGTCAAAAGAGTTCATTGTCATGTGTCCCTGATAGGACAATGAAATTCTTTCTTTGCTTCAGCACAACAGAACATAGTAGGCATTGACTACAAAACAGATCAGTATGTCCATATACCATTATATATGTAAATACACACATGAATAAATAAATTGATAAAGTCCAAATAACAGATAAAGGGGTATTATTTACTGGGTACTGATACCCAGTAAGATGTCGACTTTATTTGCTTGATTGGTTTCTTATTTTGATTGCTTATTGCATGGCTATTATTTTTACTCATGTTTTATGTCTTTTGATTTATTGTTGTATTTCATATGTGATTTATGCGCCTTATGTGAGCTGTTATGTTATGTTCTGTTATGTTGTCTGTTTATGATGTCTTGTTTTTTCTTCTGTACAGCACTTTGGTCAACATTGGTTGTCTTAAAGTGCTTAACAAATAAAGTTGGATTGGATTGGATTGGATTGGATTAATGTTTTGTCCGAGCCAAGTTTAATAGCCTGATGGCTGTGGGGAAGTAGCTATTCCTGAACCTGGTCGTTGCAGTCTTCAAGCTCCTGTACCTTCTACCTGAAGGCAGCAGGGAGATGAGTGTGTGGCCAGGATGCTTTATTCATTTCAAGCCTCAATTTGGAACAACTTGAGTTTACTAGTGGGCAAAATGGAATTTGATTATCTTCCTGCTTTGGTCTATTTGATTCTTGATGATTCAGTTAAACTACAAACTATTAAGGAGTCATGTGAGATGTTGGAAGGAACTGCAGATGCTGGTTTATGCCAAAGATAGACACAAAATGCTGGAGCAGCTCAGCAGGTCAGGCTGGATCTTTGGAGAAAAAGGATGGGTGATGTTTCGGGTCGGGACCATTCTTCACACCCGAGTGATATTTAGTTGACGTTCGTGAAAGAATGTTTGTGTACATTAAACAGCCTCTGCTAGAGATGAACCGAGTGCAGTTGATGACTTTCTTGAAGCTCTGTTGGAAGGAACTGCAGATGCTGGTTTAAACCGAAGATAGACACAAAAAGCTGGAGTAACTCTGTGGGTCAGACAGCATCTCTGGAGAAAAGGAATGGGTGACAGGTCGGGTCGAGACCCTTCTTCAGTCTGGAGAGTCAAGGAAAAGGGAAAAGAGAGATATGGACTTTCATTCTTTCATTCATTTGTTCCATATCTCTCGACATCATTGTCTATATCTCTCATTTCAGCTTTTTACTCCAGCTTTCTGTGTCTATCCAGTTTACATTCCTTCCTACACATAGAAGTTGGGAGGCCCAGGTGCAGTTATATAAGACGTTGGTGAGGCCACATTTGGAGCATTGTGTTCAGTTTTTGATACCGTGTTATCGGAAAGATGTTGTCAAACTGGAAAGGGTACAGAGAAGATTTATGACAATGTCACCAGGATTTGAGGGCCTGAGTTATAGGGAGAAGTTGGGAGGGTAGGACGTTTATTCCTTGGAGGGCAGGAGGATGAGGGGTGATCTTATAGAGGTACACAAAATCATGAGAGGAATAGATCAGGTAAAGTGCTCTTGCCCAGAGTATGGGAATCAAGAACCAGAGGACATAGGGTTAAGGTGAGGGAGGAAAGATTTAATAGGAACCTGAAGGGCACCTGATTTACACATAGTGTGGTGGGTGTATAGAACGAGTTTCTGGAGGAGGTAGTTGATACAGATACTATTGCAATGTTTAAGAAACATTTAAATAGATACATGGATAGGACAGGTGTAGAGGGATATGGGCCAAAAGAATGCAGATAAAAGGACTGGACAAGCTAGATGCAGGAAAAAAGTTCCCAATGTTGGGGGAGGCCAGAACCAGGGGTAAGTCTAAGAATAAAGGGGTGGCCATTTAAAACTGAGATGAGAAAAAACGTTTTCACCCAGGGAGTTGTGAATTTGTGGAATTCTCTGCCACAGAAGAGGACAATTCACAGATGAATTTAAAAGAGAGTTAGATAGAGCTCTGTGGGCTAGCGGAATCAAGGGGTATGGGGAGAAGGCAGGCACGGGTTACTGATTGTGGATGATCAGCCATGATCACAATGAATGGCTCGAAAGGCCAAATGGCCTCCTACTGCACCTGTTTTCTATGTTTCTACATTTCTATGCTTCTATGGGACTAGTGTAATTGTAGTTGGGGAAACGTCATTTACTTTTCAGCAGTTTTTTTTGCAATGGAGTGTGAGAGCCGTAACTCAGGTTGTCACTGAATTATTCCTGACTCCACTAGCTGTCTCCTGCAACACAGAAATATGCCCAAGTGGATGACAGAGTAATTCAAGACCTTGTTAAGAAATAAATAAATCCACAAACGCATTCTGTAGCAGTGGACTGAAAATATTGGACTCTCTGTGAATTTATAAATTGTTCTCGTTCCGAGAAGGCAATACAATACAATACAATACAATTCAATTTATTGTCATTTGGACCCCTTGAGGTCCAAACGAAATGCCGTTTCTGCAGCCATACATTACAAACAAATAGACCCAAGACACAACATAATTTACATAAACATCCATCACATCGCTGTGATGGAAGGCCAAAAAAACTTCTCTCTCCACTGCACTTTCCCCCCCGATGTCAGAGTCAAAGTCAAAGCCCCCGGCGGGCGATAACGAATTGTCCCGCAGCCATTAAAGCCACGTCGGGTGATGCAAGGTCGCACACCGGGTCTTGGTGTTAGAGCCCCCGGCGCGCGCTCGCAGAGACCCGCCGCCATTCCAAGCCGCGCGGGGCGGTGCTGTAAGGCCCCGCTCCAGGAGCTCTTCAACCCCGCAACTCGGGCGGGAGAAGTCGCCGCTGCGGAAGCCCCGAAAAGCGGTCTCCCTCCAGGGACCCGCGGGCTCCCGGTGTTACCGTCCGCCAAACCCGCAGTTGCAGCCACCGAATCTCCAGGGGTCGGGTCGCAGCAGCGTCCACCACAGCTCCACCCGCTCTGGACTCGGCCAGCTCCGCGACAGTGAGGTGAGTAGTCGGCACCACAGCCCCCGGTCTTCCTGTTGGAGGCCGCTCCTCGTTGCAGCCCCAACGACAACGGAGACCCGACAAAGAAAAGGTCGGGTCTCCCGTGCAGGGAGAGATTTAAAAGTTACCCCCTCCCCCCCACACCACCCCCACCCCCCCACACACATACCCCAACAAAAAATAACAAAAACTACATAAAAACATAGACATAAAATAATAAAAACGCAGACGGACTGCAGAGGCCGCTGCTGACGAGAGTCGCGCCGCCTACCGGACTTTCACGTTCTGAAGTATTTATATAATTAGGAGGGGAAACCTTCAGTGCAAGACTTTTGAACTGGGAGAACGAGTAGAATTACTGTCCTTGGTAATTATATTCAATGGCAATATTTTCTTTGAATTGAATTCAAATTATCAATACTGCTAGGTATTTACTTAAATTTGACTCACAGCAGCATGCAAAGAATTTTGTCTAGATCACAGTGGTGGACACTGTAGGTGCCTCACAACTCCACTGACCCGGGTTCGATCCTAACCTCAGATGCTGTCTGTGCGGAGTTTGCACCTTATCCCTGTGACTGCGTGGGTTTCCTGCGGGTGCCCCGGTTTCCTTCCACATCCCAAAGGCGTGCGGGTTTGTAGGTTAATTGGCTTCTGAAAATTGCCCCTCTTGTGTGGGGAGTGGAAAGGTAGGATAACATTGAACGAATGTTAATGTGTGATCGATGGTCTGTGTGGACTCGGTGTGCCAAAGGTCCTGTTTCTGTGCTGTATCTCTAAAAGTAAAGTTAAAAACTAATGTTATTTTACTTGGAGGAGTTTCCTGCAAGTAACTTCAAACTACACTGGCCACCATTCAGAAATAGAAAGGGCAACATGAGCCCAGGTACAATCAAATTCAGAATTGCAATTATCCCACTGCAGGGTAGTTGTAGTAAAATTTCAACAGCTTATTGAGCGACAGGCTGCTCTTGAACTCTGAATTAGTTCGTAATATGCAACTAATGACTGATGGGACATTGCAAGCTGAGATAGCCATCGAGAGTCATAGAGTTAAACACCGCAGAAACAGGCCCTTCGGCCCAATTTGCCTACACCAACCAACATGTCCCATCTAGACTAGTCCCACTTGCCTGCGTTTGGCCCATATCCCTTTAAACCTATCATATCAATCCTAAGCATCGATAACCTGTTCACACTAGTTCTATGTTATCCCACTTTCGCAAACACTCCCTACATATTAGGGACATATTCAGAGGCCAATTAACCTGTAAGCCCGCACGTCTTTGGGATGTGTGAGGAAACCAGAGCACAGTGGCGCAGCGGAAGAGTTACTTCCTCACAGCGCCAGGGACCCAGATTCAACCTTGACTATGGGTGCTGTCTGTATGGAGTTTGTACATTCTCCCTATGATTGTGTGGGTTTTCTCCCGGTGCTCCGGTTTCCTCCCACACTCCAAAGGCGTCTAAGTGTGTAGGTTAATCAGCTTCAATATAAATTGAAAATTGTCCCTCGTGAGTAGGATTGATTTAGTGTGCAAGTGTGACCGCTGGTCGGCGCGGATTCATTGGGACGAAGGATCACAGAGATACCGCTGTTTCCACACTGTACCTCTAAAGTCTAAAGTTACCTGGAGGAAACCCAAGTGGTCACAGGGAGAATGTGCAAACTCCACACCAACAGCACCCGAGGTCAGGATCGAACCTGGGTCGTTGGCGCTGTGAGACAGTAAAGAAAAGAGAGACAGCAGTAGATGCTCTCCACCAGCAAGCACACCATATTTATTGATAAGGCCTGTATCTATTTTGTCTGCTTATCATTATAAAGTGACTAGAGAACAGATTTTTCATAACAGCCATCAAAGAGTTTTAAAGCAACATTATGCTTCTGATGTAAAATGATAGTCTTCTGATTAGTATTTAAGTAGCCTTCAACTCCTTCCTCCCCTCCCTAAAATAAACCCAGCAGATGGGAGTGAAATAAATGCTGCAATGTAAACAAGCTGTTATTTTATTCAGTTGCACGCGGCATGTATCTTTTTTGTGAAGTCAGATGATTGCACTCTTCTTGTATGTGACCTGGTGGACTAGAGAATATTCAGTGAGACTGGAGATGTAACGTTAAATTTATTTATTTCTGCTGACTACCCCAGTAACGACCCAGCGATTCTAGAAAGACAGCTTACATGTAAAATCGCTATTTTCGTTGATACCTGAACACCAATCTACCGCAGTGTTTCTGGCATATTGAAGAGGCTGATTTCTCACTTGAATGTCACACTTAGGGCATGTAACAATGAATATGACAAGGTACTATTTCACCATATGCGACTAATTCCAAATGACTCAACTTAAGTCCCAGGGTAAACACACGCTCCACACACACGCAAGCACTCGATCTTTCTCACCTAACGCACATGCAAACACACGCACACACAAACACAACCCTCCAACCTCCAGCCTGCACCTCACTTCCCCTCTCCTTCCCATAATCTCGCCAATACTTTGCACAGCAAAGATAAATCAGTCCCTTCACTGACAACGAACAGATCAAAAGTTTAAGGTGTGTTGCTGACTAGTTTCGTTTAGATTAGTTAGTTTAGTTTAGTTTAGTTTTGTTTACTTGAATTGAATTGAGTTGAGTTGAGTTTAGTTTAGTTTAATTTAGTTTAATTTAATTTAGTTTTGTTTAGTTTAATTTAGTTTTGTTTAGTTTAGTTTAGTTTAGTCTGAAGAAGGGTCTCGAACCGAAACGTTACCTATTCCTTTTCTCCAGAGATGCTGTTTGACCCGCTGAGTTACTCCAGCTTTTTGTGTTTATCTTTAGTTTACTTTAGTTTAGTTTAGTATATTATTGTCATGTGTACCGAGGTACAATGAAAAGCATTATTGTTGCATGCTATCCAGTCATCAAAAGACTACACACAATTACAATCAAGCTGTTCGCAGGGAATAACATTTAGTGCAAGATAAAATCCAGTAAAGTCCACTTACAAGATAGTCCGAGGATCACCAATGAGGTCGATGGTAGGTCAGGACCACTCTTCAGTTGCTTGATAATAGGAAGAAACTGTCCCTGAATCTGGAGGTATGTGTTTCCACATTTCTGTGCCTCTTGCCTGTTGGAAGAGGGGAGGAGAGGGAGTGACCGGGGTGAGGCTCAATATGATATTTTTCCCATGAGGACTCCGGATAATCTTACTCATATATATTGAACCTTCTAATTTGTTAAAATGGTTGTAGAAACAAAGAACTGCAGATGCTGGCCAATAGACAAATGGACACAACGTGCTAGAGTAACTCAGAGAGTCAGGCAGCATCGCTGGTGGACATCAACTCTGGAGAACCCCGCCATTTCTTTATAACCAAAATATACAGATCAGTCACAGATAAGATACCAGCATGTCTCAGCCTTTTTGATAATTTTCTGATAACTGTTTAATAGTAATGGGACTGGGCCAAGTTCACAAAGCTAGGGGTAAACAATGGTGTCATTCAGAATTAGCAAAAATGTTGGCATCTTGAACTCTTGGTGTGGGAGCATCACCATCTGCAAATTATCCTTCAAGTCTCACAAACCATCTTACGCATCCGAACGAAAGGAAATCTACAGCGCATGATATGACTTGATAGATACTGCTGTTCATTTCTAAGATAGACACAAAACACTGGAATAAGCTTTTCACTGAAACCTCAGTACACGTGACAATAAACTAAACTAAACTAAATTCAGTGGTTCAGACAGCAACTCTGGAGAAAATGGATAGATGATGTTTTGGGTCGGGATCCTTCTTCAGACTGACCCGAAACGTCACCCATCCATGTTCTCCAGAAATGCTGCCAGACCCGCTGAGTTACTCCAGCACTTCGTGTTTATCTTTGGTACAAACCAGCATCTGCAGTTCATTGTTATTCCTGCTATTCAGTTGATAGTTCTTGCCTTCAGCAATAGATGTTCTTTTGATTACTCTGCTTCTGTTATCTGCTTATGCAAGAACCAACAAAGATCTACACAGACTGTAATCCTGAAAACAAAATGTGTTGTAAGTAATTCACCGGCATGGGATCTGAATCCTGGAACTCCCTACTTGATCCACTTATAATGGAACTTCCTACCACCACGTGATCCCGGTGTGGCCTCCTGTGCATCGGCGCGACCAAGCATAATCTCGGCGACCATTTTGCCAAACCTAGGCCTACTGGATCTCCCGGTTGCTAACCATTTTACAGTAACTCCCCTTCCCAGCCCAGTCACCAAGATGTTCAAGGGCAGTAATACGAGGAATACTTCCACTCGCGGACACTCTCAAAGAAGTAATATCACCCTCACCCTGACTTTGAAATATCTCATCGTACCTTGATCATCACTGGGTCTAAAAACCTGGAAGTCTTTCCTCAACAGTAGTATCTTCACTAGATAGACTTGAGTGGTTTAATAAGGTTCGTAACTTCCACTCTGTACAGGTCTTTCACTATTCGGTAAGTTTCTTCACCCTCAATCGGTGAGGTTCCCCCTCATCCTTTTAAACTCCCGCAAGTACAGGCCCAGTGATGTCAAACACTCATCACTTTTATCTATTCAATGGCAAACAGAGATAGGAATGCATCCTGAAAGTGAATATGAATATGCAACCAGAGTTTTGGAACCAGAGTTTGACTTAGTGTTTGACTAAACCAGACTAAGGGGGCAAGTCTAGAACCAGAATTTACACTGCCGTCCTCTTGAACCATTGCAAGATGGCACATCACCATCTGCTTGCAAAGTTGTGACGTTTCTGAAGGTCCTACAGTGATGGCGTGTAGCGTGTTCAGGATTGACAAGGCTAATTCTCGGGATGGCGGGACTGTCATAAGCTGAGAGAATGGAGCAGCTGGGCTTGTATACTCTGGAATTTGGAAGGATGAGAGGGTATCTTATTGAAACATATAAGATTATTAAGGGTTTGGACACGCTAGAGGCAGGAAACATGTTCCCGATGTTGGGGGAGTCCAGAACCAGGGGCCATAGTTTAAGAATAAGGGGTAAGCCATTTAAAACAGAGATAAGGAAACAATTTTTCACACAGAGAGCTGTGAGTCTGTGGAATTCTCTGCCTCAGAGGGTGGAGGCCGGTTCTCTGGATAATTTCAAGAGAGCGCTAGATAGGGCTCTTAAAGATAGCAGAGTCAGTGGTTAGGGGAAGAAGGCAGGAACGGGATACTGATTGTGTATGATCAACCATGATCACATTGAATGGCGGTGCTGGCTCGAAGGGTCGAATGACCTACACCTGCACCTATTGTCTATTGTCGATTGATTCAGTCCCGACCACCTCATTAAAATGGTCAATTGGAAGATGAAGGAGAAAAGATTTAACAGGAGTCTGAGGGGTACATTTTTCACACAAAGGGTGGAGGGTGTATGGAACAAGCTGCCAGAGGAGGTAGTTGAGGCTGGGACTATCCCAAGATTTACGAAACAGTTAGACAGGTACATGGATAGGACAGGTTTGGAGGGCTACGGACCAACTGCGAGCAGATGGGCCTAGTGTAGCTGGGACATGTTGGCCAGTGTTAGCATGTTGGGTGGAAGGGCCAGTTTTCACACTGTATCTCTCTACGACTCTATGAAACCACCAGCATGATCCATCTCTTTGCAGCTATGTTCCCAGCCCTTCCCACGAAGAATGCGTGTCAGAGCTTCTACTTTCTTGGAAGTTGAAGGAGATTTGGCATGTCAACCAAACACTTTAATAAACGTCTACATATGTTTAATTTAGCGATACAGCATGGAACCAGGCCCCTCAGCCCACAAAGTCCACATCGGCACGTGATAATAAAGAACCATTGGACCACTGTTGGGCAGGAGATACAGAAGCCTGAAGTTCCACACCACCAGCTTCAAGAATAGCTACTTTCCTGCAACCAGCGGTTCTTGAACCAACCTGCACCACCCTAATCCTCCCTCAGCAACGGAACACCACAGGCCACCTCTTGCGCTACCGTAGACTTATTTCTGATTGCAGTTTTTTCACTAATGTCTTGTTTTTTTTTTCTTTTCACTGCCTTGTTTAATTTATGTTCTGAGTGCTGTCTGAGTTTACACGCCTGTGATACTTGCAAGCAAGCTTTTTATTGCACCTGCAGCTCGGCATGATTGTGGTTATGACAATAAAGCCGACTTGACTTAGTTCTCTCCTTGTACAACCAAGGCCAGCAAGAGCTGCTTAATTTATTATCGATATTGTTATAAAACCCTGAAGTAACTCAGGCTGACAATGCGTGGGCCTTGAACACATCCAAGAGGAGCATTACATTGAAACATGCTGGGTTAATGAGCACACATCTATTGTTGCTTATTTACAGATTGACATGCACGGAGAAGACACAAAAGAAGGTTAATGTCAAATCTTTCTGTTACTGCAGCTGCTGACTGTAAAAAAAAGGTTTGGATAATTAGGCTCCATGCAGAGTTTTTATATGACACATGTATCAGGAAAGGCAAAATGCAGCATTGGTGGGGGTAAACTAAGAGGAAGCGGAGTGAGAAGGATGAAAAGATAAATAGAAAAATACTTTGGGTAATAATAAAGTGTAGTGTAAATTACCTAGATACAGTCGCTGTAGCTGACATGACTGATGTTATGGTTTCTTTATATATAAAAAGTAATATATATAAAAAGCTTATTTGAGTGTTGAGTCTAATTCATCAACCTGCCTCTCTCCCAATCATTGCCCACACTGCCCCACTGATCTCATGGGACAATGGAAGATGTAGTAAGTAAGTAAGTAAGTAAGTTTTATTTATATAGCACGTTTTAAGTCAACTCGCATTGACACCAAAGTGCTTTACATAAATTAAATAATAAGTTCCATTACAAACCATAGAAAAAGGTTAAAAAAAATGAATAAAATGGACACAACACATTATAGGGTTCAACACAAACGTCCCCCCACAGCAGAATCAAAACATTTCCACTGTGGGGAAAGGCACCAGAAAGTTAAGTCCTCGTCCTCTGTGAAACACCCGAGGTCGGGGCCCATTTGTGGCCGTGCAGCCAGTCCGATGATTTTCAGGGCCCTCTTGCCGTGAAGATGGAACTTCGGCGTCGGGTGAAACATTCCTCAGCGGCTTGGAAAAGTCTGGAGCGGCTGCCTCCTCCCTGGAGACCGGGGAACTCGTAGTCCTCAGGCCGCGCCGGTTGGAGCTCCGACCCTGGTGAACTCGATCCCTGGCTCTGCGGCGCTCCAAATCCAGCGCTGCCCGCGGCCGGACGCCCGCAGCCTCAGCTCCGCGATGTTGGGATCGACGGCCACAACGCTCCGGAGCTTACCGCACGGCGACCCGGTAAGGCATCGCCCGCTCCGTGTTGGTATCCCAGCGCTGCGCCACCGCTGCCGAAGCTGTAGTCCCGGCCGGTCCCGACAGGAAACGCCGCTCCATTCTCGATGGTAGGCCGCGAGGACGGGGCGAAGAAGCAGCTTGGAGGGATGCTGCCTCTCCGACCAGGTAGGTGACTACGAAATAAAGTTTCCCCCTTCCCCACCCCCACCCCCCACATAGAAGACCTCCACTAACATTTTTTAACAGGACTTAGAATAAAATAAAATAAAAAAGGTGTAGAGACGGACTGCGGGCAGGCTGCCATACACAGACGGCGTCCACTCCCGCACATCCGCCATCTTGGAATATCACCATCTAGTTCAGTGTAGTTTAGTAACACAAACAACTGGAGTAACTCAGCGGGTTGAAGTTCCGGGTCTGAAGAAGGGTCTTGACCCAAAATGTCACCTATTCCTTCTCTCCAGAGATGCTGGCTGTCCTGTACTCCAGCATTTTGTGTCAATCTTCGGTGAAAACCAGTATCTGCAGTTCCTTCCTACGACATCGTTCAGTGCATGGGTTTTGCATTCAGTGGGCTTTTGTTGTCACTGTATGAAGAGCTAACACAGTGAAATTATTTTACAAATGTCCAGTGGAGTATTGCCATACCCCCAATCCTTGATTAGCAAGTGTTCAGGTATAGTCCACTGAGCCTGCCTGCAAGAGGCGCCATTTTCAAAGTCCGCGCTCCAGTTCTTATGAGCGATGCCTGTTCCAGGCGAGTCACAGGCTGTTATGGGCCTCCAGTCATCTCCTTCCTTGGCCGCCACGTCCCTCTCCTTGCCCGTCCATGTTTGTGCCCCAGGGGCGCCTCCCGCAGCCGACCTCAAGGACGTGGTAGGCCAGACCCCGGCTCCCTCTCCTCTCCTATTGGCTTCACTCCTCGCCTGTCATTGCTGACGTCTCCGGGGGACGAGCAGGGTCCGGCACGGCGGCCTCTCCCTCCCAGACCAGCGGTCCTGCGGGTCCAACGTGCAGGGGACCGGGGCGATGTGCTCACCCTGAAGCTGCGATCCGCTGGCCCAGCCTGGGTCAAGGCCTCCCGAGGTATATTGGGTTGGATGGCACTGAAGGTAACGCAGAAATTCTGTAGAGGCTCACCTGCCATTTCCAGACTTTCTGGAACCTGTGATCGACACCAGTGTCTCGGGCACCGTAAAGCAGCAACTCTATCGGTACACCACTGTGTTGCCTTCAGGACCCCTACTGTTGATCAGCCACAAACATGAGCAGTTCAGTAAAACAGCTGATGTAAACCTGTGGGTCACCGTGAACTGTGCAGCAATTCAAAGCCACACCAAGCATGCAACCAGAGATAAACATAAGGTGGTGGTTAGCATTACTGTGCATGGTTATATATCAACTGGTCCCCTCCTGCTAAACAGCCAAGAACAGGAAAGGTTCAGTAAAACAGCAATGAAAACTTGGCATCGAAGAGATTATATTTTAGTTTGTTTAGTTTAGTGTAGAGATACAGCATGGAAACAGGCCCTTTGGCCCACTGATTCCATGCCAGCCATCGATCACCCCTCCATACTTGTTCAGTGTTATCCCATTTTCACATCTACTCCCTAAACACCGGGACAAATGCTACAAAGGCCAACTAATCTACATATCTGCACATCTTTGGGGGGGGGGGGTAATCGGAACAGCCGGAGAAAACCCACATGCTCACAGGGAGAATGTACAACTCCTCACAGACACAGTGGCCTTACAGCGCCACAGACCCGGGTTCAATCCTGACTACGGGTGCTGTCTATACGGAGTTTGTACGTTCTACTTGTGACTCCGGGTGCTCCGGTTTCTTCCCACACTCCAAAGACATACAGGTTTGTAGGTTAATTGGCTTCAGTAAAATTGTAAATTGTAAATTGTACCTAGTGTGTAGGGTGCTGTCAGTGTACGGGGTGATCACAGGTCAGCGCGGACTCGGCGGTCCAAAGGGCCTGTTTCCACGCTGTATCTCTAAACTAAACTAAACTATATTAAACTAAACTCAATTTGGGTTGGTTTATTTGAAGATTTAACTGAGATATATAAAACTATAAAAGGCCTGAATAGGGGAACAGGTACTTTTTTTCTGCAAAGAAAACAGAAATTAAGGCAGAAACAAGGAACTGCAGGTGATGATCTACAAAAGAAGATACAACGTGCTAGAGTAACTCAGCGAGTCAGGCAGCACCTCTGGAGAACATGGATAGCTAACAATTCAAGCCGGGACCCTTCTTCAGACCCATAATTAAGGCAGATGCAATTGTGGCACTTGAGAGGCTTTTAGATGGACACATGGACATGCAGGGAATGGAGGGATATGGATTATGTGCAAGCAGGTAAGAGTTGGTCTTCGCATCCTGTTCGGCACAGACTGTAAGGCAACAAGTCTACTGCTACGCCACTGTGTCTGTGAGGAGTTTGTACATTCTCCCTGTGAGCATGTGGGTTTCCTCCGGGTGTTCCGGTTTCCTCCCTTAACCCAAAGATGAGCAGATATGTCGGTTTGTTGGCGTTTGTAATGTTTTTTTGGCACAGACAGTGTGTGCCGAAGGGGGGCCTGTACTGTTCTATGTTTTATGCTCTGAGATGGTACACCACCAGATATTTTATATTAATGTTATGGATTTTAAATCCAATTCATTTTGGATGTGCCTGCTTACTACTTCTTGCACATTTCAGCTGCTCCTTTAGTATTGCAAACTATTAATCTATTCATTATTGAGCACTGCACAACTTTTAGAAAGCCCATTTTTGATTTAGTTTTTCACTGCACACTTTATGACTGAAGAGACCACTTACTTACCTTAGTGGAGTGAGATATGTGACAGGTTGCAAGAGTTGTAGTGCATGAATTGAATGGTGAGGAGGATTCAGGGAGGTTTCAATGGGAAATAGCAAAGGAAGTAAATAAGTGAGGACAGATGGAATTTGATGCAGGAAAGCGTCATGTCATCACTTTGATAGAACATAAAATGAAAAGGAGAGGCTTTTATAAATGGTGAGAGTTTGAGAAGTGTTGCTGCGCAGATGAGTTTTCATTCACGAGAATCACATGATGGTTAAGAACAACACGGTGATGCTGTTGGTACAGCTGCTGCCTCACAGCGCCAGGTTCGATTCTGACCTCAGGTGGTATCTGTTTGGAGTTTGCATGTTCTCCCTGTGACCACGTGGGTTTCATCCAGATGCTCTGGTTTCCTCCCACATCCCAAAGACATAAGGGTTTGTAGGTTAATTGTCCCCTATTATGTCGGGAGTGGATGAAAATGTTGGATGACATAGAACTAGTGTGAATGGGTGATCGATGGTTGGCGTGGACTCAGTGGGCCACGGAGCCTGTTTCTATTGTGCATCTCTAAACTAAACTAAACTAAAATAAAATAAAATAAAATAAAATAAAATAAAATAAAATAAAATAAAATAAAATAAAATAAAATAAAATAAAATATAAATATAAATAAAATAAACTAACAGGTAAAGAAGCAATGGTATGCTGGCTTTTATGCCAGAGGAGATGATACAAGAGTAAAGGCAACGGCGGCACAGTGGTGCAGCGGCAGAGCTCCAGAGCCCCAGGTTCGATCCTGACTACAGGTACTGTGCGGAGTTTGTACATTCTCTCTGTGACCGTGTGGGCTTTCCCTGTGGGCCCCGGTTTCCATCCACACTCCAAAGATGTGCAGGTTTGAGGTAAATTGGCTTCGGTACAATTACCCTTAGAACAAAGGGGAACCTTTGTGGGTGGGGGGGGGGGGACGGGACACACGTGGGGGGGTTGGGACACAGAGAACAAAGTGGGAAATGGCGGGTGAAGCAGGGGGCCTACTGCAACTGTTTGATAGTTTTGTAACTTTGTCAGCGCCAACATGTGGCGAGACATGCGCTGCCTATATTGTACGCAAAATAAAGTATTTCACTGTACCTAGGTACTCGAGCTACATGTGACAATAACGTTTCATTCATTTATTCAATCTACTGTGTTTGGATGCGGAAGTGGGATAACATAGAACCAGTGTACGGGTGGTCGACGGTTGGCATTGTCTCGATGGGCTGAAGGGTCTGTTTCCACACCGCATCTCTAAACTCTAAAGGCAAAGCATGCCGCGTTTGACCCGACAATAGTTGTGGAACATTTATAACCTTTGCTTCCTGTGATTGAATGATGCAACAGAATAAAATTAGATTTACACAATCAAATCAAAGCACACACTGGAAGGCAATCATGAACAATGTGACTGAATCTAGGTTAAATTACAATCACTTCAGTTTACAGTTCCAGTCTTTAAGATGTTTGTTTACATAAGGCTTAAAATTCAGTGGGATGAAATTATGTTTTCTGCTGTTAAATTCAGTGATTATGTTGTTATGTATTAAAGGCAAATACAATTTCAATTGAGAGCAGATGGTAAAGATATTAATTCTTTATTCCCAGGAAATGTTTGAATGTTGGGCGGCACGGTGGCACAGTGGCAGAGTTGCTGCCTTAGGGGCCTGTCATTTACGTGCCACGACGCATGACGTGCGCATGGTGCGTGGTGACATAGGCAGTGAAGCGCGGTCGCGCGCGGCGCCCCAGGATTTTTGGATGTACAAAATCTTCGCACGCCATCTGCGTGACACGCAATTGATGCCCAAGTGGGACAGGCCCTTTCCAGCACCAGAGATCCGGGTTTGATCCTGACTGCGGGTGCTGACTGAACAGGGTTTGTCTGCTCCGCCTTGTGACCTCGTGGGTTTTAATCGGGTGCCCTGGTTTCCTCCCACCCTCCAAAGATGTACAGGTTTGTAGGTGAATTGGATTCTGGAAAAAATTGTAAATTATCCCTAAAGTGTAGGATAGTGTTAGTGTATGGAGATCACTGGTTGGTGCGGACTAGGTAGGCTGAAGGGCCTGTTTCTTCGATGTGTCTCTAGATTAAACTAAACTAAATATTTTGTAAAAGCTAAGCGTGCATTATTCATTCCTTACAAGCTACCAACAGATTGCTACGGTGATCTTGGTTGATTTGTGTTTGTTAACTCTGACTATTCCTGTAAGAAATAATGGCCTCTGATCTAAATCCCAGGAAATAAATCTTTAACAAGGGCGCAAGTTCTAATATTGTACTGCTGTGACTGATTTTTCAGTGACAAGAACCTCAGGACATAATATTTGGGAGAGAAGCTATTACGTTGCTTTTGGAAAGATTTACAGAGGTGATGACATTTATTTTAAGGTTAGCAATAACACACAATGAAGAACTTGTCATGTTTAAGAAGGAACTCCAGATGCTGGAAAATCGAAGGTAGACAAAAATGCTGGAGAAACTCAGCGGGTGAGGCAGCATCTATGGAGCGAAGGAAATAGGCAACGTTTCAGGTCGAAACCCTTCTTCAATCAGAAGAAGGGTTTCAACCCAAAACGAAGAACTTGTCATGTTGTCATTTCATTCCTAATTCAATCTAGTGACTTTCGGATGTTAAAATGAAATCAAGAGATTGGACCCCTTTGGACCTATTTTTAAGACATAAATGAAGCATTAAAAGCACACTCATTGGTGACCCTCGGACTATCTTTGATTGGACTTTACTGGCTTTATCTTGCACTAAATGTTATTCCCTTATCATGTATCAATATACTGTTAATGGTATGATTGTAATCATCTAATGTCTTTCCGCTCTCTGGATGGCACACCACAAAAGCTTTTCAATGTACCTCAGTACACGTGACAATAAAACAAAACTGAACTACTGATCTTCTTGACCGTTGAGGATTTGGACAAGGCACTTGCAGACATCATTTACCTTGAGGACACAAAGTGCTGGAGTAACTCAGCGGGTCACGCAACATCTCTGGAGAATATGGATAGGCAACGTTTCAGGTCGGGACCCTTCTTCAGCCAGAAGGAGAACGTGCAAACTCTGCACAGACAGCACCTGAGGTCAGAATCGAATCTGGATCTCTGGCGCTGTGAGGTAGTGGGTCCACCAGCTGTGCCACTATTGATCAACATATCGCACAATGTATTCCCATGAATGTAGAAGAGTACCTGCCACTCCCATCCATCAAAGCCTTACACATGCTTTCCATTCTTGATGAAGTCTTCTTTCAATGCACTAAGCTGTATTCAACAGTTAACAAGCAGTTGCCTACACAGAGGTCAGCACACAAATTGGTTAACAGCTCCAGGGATTGCCTTCATTAAGCTTCCACTGATTTGCTATCTTAGTTATTCATCCCATTCCCACTCTGACTCTTTGTTCCTGGTTTCCTCCAGACATGTTCACTAATCAGATGACAAAGTCTGCTTCAAGGTAAATGATGAAAAAACAAGGAATTGCCGGTGCTAGCTTGCACAAAAGGACACAAAGTGCTGCAGTAACTCAGTGGGTCAAGCAGTATCTCTGGGGAACATGGATAGGTACCGTTTCTGGCTGAAGAAGGGTCCCGACCTGAAACGTTGCCTATCCATATTCTCCAGAGATGTTGCGTGACCCGCTGAGTTACTCCAGCACTTTGTGTCCTCAAGGTAAATGATGTCTGCAAGTGCCTTGTCCAAATCCTCAACGGTCAAGAAGATCAGTAGTTCAGTTTTGTTTTATTGTCACGTGTACTGAGGTACATTGAAAAGCTTTTGTGGTGTGCCATCCAGAGAGCGGAAAGACATTAGATGATTACAATCATACCATTAACAGTATATTGATACATGATAAGGGAATAACATTTAGTGCAAGATAAAGCCAGTAAAGTCCAATCAAAGATAGTCCGAGGGTCACCAATGAGTGTGCTTTTAATGCTTCATTTATGTCTTAAAAATAGGTCCAAAGGGGTCCAATCTCTTGATTTCATTTTAACATCCGAAAGTCACTAGATTGAATTAGGAATGAAATGACAACATGACAAGTTCTTCGTTTTGGGTTGAAACCCCACATCCTAAAGTGGGACGAAACCTGAGGTTAATTGTCCTCTGTAAATTGCCCCGAGTGTGTAGGGAAAAGTGGGATAGCATAGAACTAGTTTGAACAGGCGATCAATGGTCAGCATGAACTCAGTGGGCAGAAGGGCTTCTTTGCGAGCTGTGTCTTAAAACAAACAAATAAATATGGTTAAGAAGGAACTGCAGATGCTGGAAAATCGAAGGTAGACAAAAATGCTGGAGAAACTCAGCGGGTGAGGCAGCATCTATGAAGCGAAGGAAATAGGCAACGTTTCGGGTCGAAATCCTTCTTCAGACTCATGAATAAATATGGTTAATTAGTATTACTGATTTAATTTATTGATTATTGTATATTTATTAGTTGTGTTGCTGTTCTAATGAGCCTGCAAAGTTGCAACAAGTGAGAATTTCATTGTTTTGTTCGCACTGCACCTGTCACTGAAACACTCTAGGAGTTTGTTTAAACACATAAACACACTTGGACAGGTACATGGAACAAGAATAGGCGATGTTTCGGGACGGAAGCAAAGCTGTACACATACACAGCTTGCAAGAATGGCGCTGAAGTAGAGATGGTCGAAAACATCAAAAAGCCTCGGAGTCAATATCACCAACAACTTCTCCTGGACCACCCACATTGAAGCAACGACCAAGAAGGCACACCAACGCCTCTACTTCCTTAGAAGGCTTAGGAAATTTGGCATGTCCCCTACAACTGTCACCAAGCATTTTGTCAGGATGCATCACAGCTTGGTTTGGGAACAGCTCCATCCATGACCAGAAGAAATTGCAGCAAATTGTGGACGCAGCCCAGGCCATCACACAAACCAACCTCCCTTCCATTGATTCCATTTATACCTCACGCTGCCTCGGCAAGGCCAGCAGCATCATCAAGGACGAGTCGCACCCTCTTCTCCCCTCTCCCATCAGGCAAAAGGTATAGAAGTGTGAAAATGCACACCACATGATTCAGGGAGAGTTTCTTCCCAGCTGTTATCAGACAACTGAATCATCTTACCGCAACCAGAGAGCAGTGCTGAACTACTACCAACCTCTTTGATGTCCCTCAACTATCCTTGATGGGACTTTGCAGGCTTTACCTTGCACTAAAGGTTATTCCCTTATAATGTATCTATGCACTATAAATCAATTGATTGTAGTCATGTATTGCCTTTCTGCTGACTGGTTAGCATGCAACAAAAAGCTTTTCACTGTACCTCGCTACACGTAGCAATAAACTAAACAGAACTGAAATTGAAACTGAACTGAACTGAATCCATCTTCTCCAGACATGATTCTTGACCATCTGAGTTACTCAGGCTTTTTGTGTCTATCTGCAGTTCCTTGTGTTGAGATTTCGACCGACTTGGATAAACAGCAAATAGCAAGTAAACTCTTCACAAATGCACGTTGTAGACATATTCACTAGGATCTGAAACAGATGTAGAGCATAGTGAACCGTGGGTCCAAGAGAGCTCCAAGCACTAGTTCCCCTTTGGGGCACCTGGACCAGATGGAAGGCACGACAATATCCTCAGGGCAAAGTCAAGGGAATGATTGAACATTCATTGATATTTTACGCAGCCTCAGATATTTGTTGGAGCAACACCCAAGAACTGCAGATGAACCTTGCTAATCAGACAAGCAGTGATGCAAGGGGAAGTGATTTGTTTACGATTACTGAATGATGAGTGAACATGTTTATTGAGTTACCATTAAATTGTGGCAGCTGAAAGTAATCATGCAGCAGAATGAACAGCCAAGGTTTGTCAATGTAAACTGAGGCAATCTGGGGGTGAGATTGTTGTCCTCAATGTTGGGGTCACAAACAGAACAAAATACGCTCATTTATTTGAGATGGTTGATAGGGTGGCAGAGTGGCGCAGCTGGTAGAGCCGCTGCCTCACAGTGCCAGAGACCCGGGTTCGATCCTGACCTTGGGTGCTGTCAGTGTGGAGTTTGCATGTTCTCCCTGTGACTGGGTGGGTTTTCTCCAGGTGCTCCGGTTTCCTCCCACATCTAAAAGATGTGCAGGCTTGGAGGTTTAATTGGCTTCTATAAATTGTCCCTAGTGTGTTGGATAGAACTAGTGTATGGGATGATCGTGGTTGGCATGGACTCGTGGTGGGCCGAAGGGCCTGTTTCCACGATGTATCTCAACACTAAACTAAACTGGGTGACATTTTGAGTGAACTCACTCAAGAAGTGACTTCTTCAGTCTGAAGAAGGATCCCGACCCGAACCATCACCTACAGTATTCTTTTCTTCCAGAGTTGCTGCCTAATCCGCTGAGTTATTCCAGCATTTTGTGTCGATCTTCCATATAAACCACCACCTGCAGTTCCTTCCTGCACATTTTATAGGAATTTGGTTCTGCTGCATTTGGAGTAATGATCGTCCCATTACAGAAAGAATTTGAAGGCGTTGGAGAGGATGTTGAGAAGATTTACCAGAGTGATGCCTGGATTATTGGGTATAAGCTATATGGAGAAGTTGGACAGACTTTGATTGTTTTCTTTGGAATTACGGAGGTTGTGGGGAGACTTGATATAAGTATATAAAATTATAAGAGGCATAGATAGGGTAGATAGTCATAACCTTTTTCCCCAAGATGGGAATATCAAATACTAGAGAGCATAGACTTAAGATAAGAGGTGCACAGTTTAAAGGAGATGTGTGAGAAGGTTTTTTTACACAGGGGGAGTTGAGTGTCTGGAATGCGCTACCGGGGATTGTGGTGGAGGCTCTTACAATGATGGCCTTAAACAGACTTTTGTAAGGCACGTGGTTCTTGGCATCATGTTCAGCACAGACATTGTGGGCCGAAGGGCCTGTTCCTGTGCTGTACTGTGCAATACTGTTCTATGTTCCAGATGAAGATTCTCTATTACTTATTTCTCATCCTGTTCATGTAAACGGGATGGCCCAGGGCGGCACAGTGACGCAGCGGTAGAGTTGCTGCCCCACAGTGCCAGAGACCCGGGTTCGATCCTGGCTACGGGTGCCGTCTGTACGGGGTGTGTTCGTTCTCCCTGTGACCGCGTGGGTTTTATCCGGGAGCTCCACTTTCCTCCCACGCTCCAAAGACGTACAATTTTGTAGGTTAATTAGCTTCGGTAAAAATTGCAAATTGTCACAAGTGTGTAGAATAGTGTTAGCTGGTCGACGCAGACTCAGTGGGCCAAAGGACACTGTATCTCTAAACCATTCAATATAGCTTTGGACTTCAACGTGCTTGATAAGGGCCAGGGTAGGATGCATTAAATTGGCTCACACAGTTGGTCCTAAGGTAGAAAATAGTAATTCCCCCCAAAATAATAATATATTCTAACTCAATGTGCTACCTAATACTCAAAGAGCATTAGACTTCTCCGGGGCACAGAGGCAGAGGAAGCCAGTCTTAACGCTCTATAATACCTAACCTTATCAAGAGAGGCATCCTAGCTCTCAATTCAAATTTCAATTAAGTTTAAAGCACACCTTTTAGAGATGCTAAATTCTGGTTGACTTGGGGATGGATTTGCATTCACCGCCTGAATTGGATTTAAAGTCAGATCAAAGCTGAGAAAAACAATCTTCCAATGCACCGTGACTTCCAACTGCAAGCAGCAGAGGCAATACAATCATCCTGCAGCCTAGAGCTCAACGCTCTTGAGGAGTTTGCAGTAAGGTCTGAAATGAGTCTTCAAACTAAGTTATAGAGACACTGAATGCTTGGAGAGAGAAGCACCAAAGTTCATTAAAATGTAAATACCGTACAAAGAATTTTGTGCCAAAGCCAATTCTATGAATGCGCCGTGGAAAGCATTTTATCGGGATGCATCACAGCGTGGTTTGCAGACAGCTCCATCCCAGACAGTAAGAAATTGCTGAAAATTGTGGACGCAGCCCAGGCCATCACACAAACCAATCTCCCTTCCATTGATTCCATCTGCATTTCACGCTGCCTTGGCAGGGCCACCAGCATAATCAAGGAGCAATCTTACCCTGGTCACTCCCTCTTCTCCCGTCAGGCAAGAGGTACAGAAGTGTGAAAATGTACACCTCCAGATTCAGGGACAGTTTCTTCCCAGTTCTTATCAGGCTTAATTGAACCATCCTATCACCAACTAGACAGTGGTCCTGAGATACCATCTACCTCATTGGAGACCCTTGGACTATTTTATCAGACTTTACTGGACTTTATCTTGCACTAAATGTTATTCCCTTTATCATATGCCCATAAGGAATATAGGAAACATGTTACAGCCTCTTGTAAATTCATTAAACAGCTGTGGGGGAAATTGGTGAAATAAATGGATTTATTTATTCACATAGAACACAAAGTGCTGGAGTAACTCAGCGAGTCAGACAGCAACGGTGCAAAACATGGATAGGTGATGTTTTGGGTGTGAGACAAAAGGATTGAAGACTTGAACCTGGACACACCTGTGTCTCCCCACTCCCTCCCCCCCACCCACATTCCTTCCTCTGGCTTCACAATTCACAACCTTTCAGTCCTTTTGTCTCACACCTTCAATGTTTTAATCTCTGGACTTTGTTCCAACCATCTGCCTTTCAAAACCTCTTCACCTGTGTCAACCTATCACCTGCCTTGCTTTGTCCTGCCTCACATCTCCCCCAGCTTTCTTCCCCCCCTCCGCACCCCCACCTCCACATTCAGTCTGAAGAAGGGTCCCGAAATATCACCGATCCATGTTCTTCAGAGATGCTGCCTGACCCGCTAGGTTACTCCAGGACTTTGTGCTTTTTTTTTGTAAACCAGCATCGGCAGTTCCTTGTTTCTACGTGAAATAAAGAGAACATCTTCTTCTAGTATTTCTATCTCCCAGCTATGGAAGAATGAGTCTATTACTGGACCAGCTAGTATTCTTCTACAATAAAAAAAGAACATAGTATGAATATATATTGTGAGCAGTTTTGGGCTCCATATCTGAGGAAGGATGTTCTGGCATAGGAGAGGGTCCAGTGGAGGTTTACAAGAATGATCCCAGGAATGATTGGGTTAACATATGATGAACGTTTGACGGCACTGGGCCTGTAGTCGCTGGAGCTTAGAAGGAGGGTACTCATTGAAACTTACCCAATAGTGAAAGGCCACTAATAGGACCAAATAGCCTCAGAATAAAAGGACGTACCTTTAGAAAGGAGATGAAGAGGAATTTCTTTAGTCAGAGGGTGGTGAATCTGTGGAATTCATTGCCACAGACGACTATGGAGGTCAAGGCAATGGATATTTTTAAAGTGGAGATTAGCGAATTCTTGATTAGTATGGGTGTTAGGGGTTATGGGGAGATGGCAGGGAAATGAGGTTGAGAGGGAAAGATAGATCAACCATGATGGAATGGCGGAATAGACCCGATGGGCCGAATGGCCTGAATCTGCTCGTATAACGTATGAATTTATGAAGATTTTATACATCTATTGACATTTTAAATATATTTCGACTGGCACATCAACCTGGATGCCAGAATGTGAGATATTGCACCCTGACAAGTTGCCCTCTGCAAAGACGGGCATGTCAGAGCAGGTCATCGAAGTGTGGTTTATCAACGGGAGGAACAAGAGATTATATTTCTCATTCGAGCGAGGAAAAAGAATCAATTCTGAAAGTGAAGCAAGAGTGATTTAAATCACCATTTAGCTGCCACAGCTTCATGGTTTATTGTGGTTGCACTGATTATCAGGTGAATATTTTGCAGTCACCACTCTCCTGAAGCTTTAAAAGGACATGCTCTGATTTAAGTTGGAGAGTTTTTAATTGAAACTAAATTGGCTCTAAATTAAGTCTTACTTCGAGGCTGTCACAGTGGCTCATCTGGGTTGAAGTAATGAGTAACAGTTCTATGCAGGCCACGAAGATATGATCTTCAATTCCCAGGATACACAGAGGGACCTGTACTCATCCAAAACAACAAGAACTTGCATTTACATAGAGTTTTCGACCTAAGGAAAAGGTGCTTCGCAAATATATATATATATATTTAATACAGCATGGAAGCAGGCTCTTTGGCACGCCAACTTCATGCTAGCCATCGATCACCATTCACGCTGGTTAGACTGTAGACTTTAGAGATACAACACGGAAACAGACCCCTTCAGCCCACCGATTCTGCGCCGACCAGCGATCATTCCGTAAACCAGCACTATCCTACATACTATGGACATTTAACCAAAGCCAATTCACCGCTCCATGCACCATGCTTCACTCAGGAAGAAGGTATATAACTTTGATTAGTACGGGTGTCAGAGGTTATGGGGAGAAGGCAGGAGAATGGGGTTAGGAGGGAGAGATGGATCAGCGATGATTGAATGGTGGAGTAGACTTGATGGGTTGAATGGCTTAATTCTACTCCTATTCCCTATGACCTTATGGCCAAACCTGTACATCTTTGGTGTGGGAGGAAACCGGAGCACCCGTAGAAAACCCATGCGGTCACAGAGAGAACGCACAAACTCCGTACAGACAGCACCCGTAGTCAGGATCGAACCCGGGCGTGTGGTGCTGTATTGAAGCAGCAACACCGCTGCACCACTGTGTCGCACACTTCTGTGTTATCCCACTTTCTCATTAGCATCCTACACATGAGGGGCAATTTTAATTACATCGAGGCCAATTAACCTAGAAATCCGCGTCTTTGCGATGTGGGAGGAAACTGGAGCACACGCAGGAGATCGAAATGACCACAGGAGAAACGTGTAAACTCCACACAGACAGCACGCGAGGTCAGGAAGAAACCCGGGTCTGGTGCTGTATGACTAGCTTGCATGGGATCCAGGAAGAGCTAGCGAACTGGATACAGAATTTGCTGTCGGAAGCAGAGGGTAAATCACTTAGGTGATGTTTTGGGCGCCTACAGGCGACTGCCACAAAATCTTCAACATGTTGAAAAATGTTCGGCGACAGTGACGACAATTTGTGCTGTCATAGGTGCTGTCGTAGGTTGTCGCCAGATGTCGTAGGTGAATTCCATTAAAACTAGTCCCTGGCAGTTGCATAAAGAGTCGCCTAAGTGGGACAGGCCCTATAGAGTGACACAGTGTGGAAACGGGCCCCTCAGCTCAACTTGCCCACACCATCCAACATGTCCCATCTACACTAGTCTCACTTACATGTGTTTGGCCCACATCCCTCTAAATCTGCCCTATCCATATACCTATCCGGAAGTGGCGGCGCTGTTAACAGCTGCGGCTCGCCTGCAGTCCGTCTGTCTTTACTTTTTTCTGTTGTTTTTTTTGTCTTGTTTTGGTTAAGTTTTAGTTTGTTGGGTTGTGTTAGGGGGGGGGAACATGTTCTCTGTCTCTTCCTTCGGGGGAATGCGACTTTTTCGTGTCGTATCCCCCTTCTCTGCCTCCCTCTGCGCTGAGGCCTAATGGCGGAGCTGGCGGCCTCCAGCCTGCGACTGACCCCGAGGCTCCGGAGGCAGAGCCAGCCAGGACTCACCAACGAGAGGCTGGCCGTCTTCGGGGCTGAGGCAACGGTGGCCCGACTTGCTGGTGCGGCGTTCTGGCTTTTGGCGGCGGCCTGGAGCTGATGCAGCGGGGCTCGGAGCTGAGACTGCGGGACCCGGAGCTGGGGCAGCGGCCTGGAGCTGGGGCGGCTGCCCGGAGCGGAGACTGCGGGACCCGGAGCTGGGGTGGCGGGACCCGGAGCGGAGACTGCGGGACCCGGAGCTGGGGTGGCGGCCCGGAGCGGAGACTGCGGGACCCGGGGCTGGGGCGGCGGCCTGGAACTGATGCTGTGGCGGACCGTCTCGGAGCGGAGACGGCATTCCGGCTTTCGGCGGCGGCGACATCACCACGGAGGTCCGCTGGACTGGAGGGCGGCATCTCCGGCCTGGATCGATCGCCTCAGCGCAGAGGGAGAACAAGGAGGGAAGAGACGGAGACTAAGACTTTGCCTCCATCACAGTGAGGATGTGCTTGGTGAACTCACTGTGGTGGATGTTTAATTTGTGTTTATTGTATGTTTTGTTTTTATTGGTTCTGTGTATGACTGCAGGCAACATAATTTCGTTCAGACCGAAAGGTCTGAATGACAATAAAGGAATCTAATTCTAATTCTAATCTAATACCTGTCTCATTGCCTCAACTACTTCCTCTGTAATTACTTCAATTCGTTCCATACATCCACCACCCTTTGTATGAAATAAATACCCCTCAGATTCCTATAAAATCTTTCCCTCTTCACCTTAAACTTTTGCCCTCTGGTTCTCGATTCCCCTCCTCTGGGCAAGAGGCTCTGTGCGTCTACCCAATCTATTCCTCTCATGATTGTGTACACCTCTATGAGATCACCACTCATCCTCCTGCAGTCCAGGGAAATAGAGTCCTAGCCTGCTCAACCTCTCCTTATAGCTCAGACACTCGAGTCCTGGCAACATCCTTGTAAATCTTCTCTGCACCCTTTCCAGCTTGATCATACTTTCCTGTAGTGCTGGAGGGTGTTGTAGAGATGGCCAAAGTGAATCTATGGAGGGTGTTGTAGAGATGGCCAAAGTGAATCTATGGAGGGTGTTGTAGAGATGGCCAAAGTGAATCTATGGAGGGTGACTATACGATACAGAAGAAATTGTGAAGAATTGCTTCTCAGTCCATCACACAGACCAGACTCCCCACCATTCGCCCCATCCACTTCACGCTGCCTCGGAAAAGCAGCCAACATAATCAAAGACTTGTCCCACCCCAGTCATTCGTTCTTCTCCATGCTCCACTCTGGCAGAATGTAGATAACTTTTTGAAAGCACACATCACCAGAACAGATTCTTCCCCTCTGTTAGCAGGCTTCAGAATGGTCCTTCCATTATCCAGGGTATTATCTAATTCATTTCATCCCCTTGAGGACATTGATCTTTGTCTGTGGAACTGCTGCGCTACAATGCTGAGAACTATATTCGGCAATCTGTATCTTCCCCTTTGCTCTACCTATTGTACTTGAGTTTGACTTGATTGTATTTATGTATGGTACATCTGGTCTGCTTGGATAGCATGCAAAAGAGAGCTTTTCACTGCACCTCGGTTCACTGGATCTAATGGGTGAGAGAATCAGGGTGCTACAATTGCTTTTAACAACAATAGGGATGCAGAGATGGAGCAGAAAATCTTCTTGCTCTCGTCGAATGCAAGACAGCGCCAATGAACCATATCTCAGGGTAGTCAGCGTCTTTTGTATTATGTTAGCAAAAAACGCAGATCCAAGAGGAATAGGAGGCAGAAAAGTATCTAGCAATGGTTGCCAGCCAAGGAGGTGGAGAAGATGTAAAGAATATTAAAATAAAATAGAAATAACAAACTTGCTTTGATGCTGGTTATGAAACAGTAAATGAAGACAGTAATAGTGATACCACGGAACAATATCTTCCAGCGATCACTGGGATTCATGGAGTGCATTGTGCTTGACTGCACGGCAGGACTAGGATATACCCTCTACCCACAACAATCTGAGGGTTAACACAATTTGAGAGGGAGAGATAGTGGGGGAGAGAGAAGGAAGAATGTTATCAGTATACTGGGAAAGAAAAATTGCAGAACGCAGGCAAACAAACAAGTCTTTAGAATTGCTCCCTAAGCAAAGGCCCACTTGGGTCTGAAGGAAACAGGTTGGCACAATGGCACAGCGGTGGAGTTGCTGCCTTACAGCGTTAGAGACCACGGTTTGATCCTGATTACAGGTGCTGTCTGTCTGTAAAATTGCCCCTAGTGTGTAGGATGGGAAAATGAGATAACATTAGAACTAGTGTGAATAGGTGATCGATGGTTGTCACTCTGTGGGCCGAAGGGCTGGTTTCCATGCTTTATCTCTGAACTAAGCAGTGGATGGATACTGTATATCTTCTTTGGAATATAATATAAGCAATTGTAACAGTGTAGCATGTCTGCCACATAACTGGAGATTGAGAACCTGGTGTCGAGACAACAACCTATCTCTCAATGTCAGCAAGACAAAGGATATAGTGATCGTCTTCAGGAAACAAAGCAGTACACATACATTGACAGCACCAAAGCAGAGATGGTTGAAAGCTTCAATTTCCCTAGAGTAAATATCATCAGCAACTTGTCCTGGACCACCCACATTGAAGCAATGGCCAAGAAAGTACACCAACGCCTCTATTTCCTTAGAAGGCTCAGCAGGTTCAGCATGTCCCCGACAACTCTCATCAACTTCTACAGATGCGCCGCAGAAAGCATTTTATCGGGATGCTTCACCGCATGGTTTGGGAACTGCTCCATCCAAGACCGCAAGAAATTGCAGAGAACTGTGAACGCAATAAAAACTTTTCACTGTACCTCAGTACACGTGACAATAAGTTAAACCCAACCCAAATGGTCTTTATCATTGAGTGCAAGTACTCCATGAGAGCAGCCACGACACAAATAAACATTTTTCTGAAGGCTCTGGGTTTGTTTATCCAAGGAATGTCCTCAGGGCAAGAAGTATGTCATCATTCAACTTTCATTGTTGAGATAAACTGAAGGATTTCTTTCTTGGCGATGAGAGAGAAGAGGAGCGAGGATGTCAATATTTCCATTAGCAATTGCAATGTTTCAGGAGTCCCCTGCATTGAATGGAAAGCTTGATGTTTTGCACATCAGTCATCAGGTCTAGAAGTAGAAGGGTCCAGAGGCGGAACAGTGGTAGAGCCGCAGCCTTGCAACGCCGGAGACCAGAGACCAGGGTTCAATCCTGACCTCGGGTGCCATCTGTATGGAGTATTCATATTCGCCCTGTGACCGCGTGGGTTTCCTCCTGGTGCTCCGGTTACCTCCCACATCCCAAAGTCGCGAGGGTTTGTAAATTAATTGTCTCTCTGTCTCCTACCCCTAATGTGCAGGAGGTGGATGAGAAAGTGGGATAACATAGAACTAATGCAAATGGATGATCGATGGTTGGTGTGGGCGCAGTGGGGGGAGGGGCCAGTTTCCATGCTGTATGTCTTAACAAGGAAGGTCTGGTGAGATATCAAACAATTAACCTGAGTGAGACAGTCAGAGAAGTGTAATCATGGGGAAAGAGGCAATTAATAGTGAGATTAAACGAGAATTTACCAGTTTGAAGTTTGATCTGTATTTTATGAGGAGTTACGATGAGGGATTACGTGAAGAACCCCGCCAGGACGCATGCGTGTCATTCTTCAAAGCAGCGGTGTGAAATCACAGATAACTGTAATGACTAAACATAGTAAGATTAGAGAAGAGATACCAGTTAAGTATAATAATAATAATAATAATAAATTTTATTTAATGGGCGCCTTTCATACATCTCAAGGACACCTTACATAGTAATCGGAATAAAAACATATAATCGGAGTAAAACAAGTAATTAAAGACATCACAATGACACAAATTAAAAACAGAATTAAATCCAAAAACAGAAAATCAAAAACACAGTGTGAAGAGAGAGCAGCGGCAACCAAATCGTGCCAGCGTCCACTCTCTCTTCACGGCAGCCATCTTGGACACAGACCTACAAGACTACAGTTAGACAAAAAAAAAATCATCCCCCCACAGTGGATAGCACTGTGGAGGAAGGCACAATGTCCAGTCCCCACCCCATGTTCACCCCAAAGTCAGGCCTATTGGGGCCACCGCTGTTGCCTCTACGGAGGCCCGATGTCCTGAGGGCACGTAATCCCTCATCGTAACTCCTCATAAAATACAGATCAAACTTCAAACTGGTATGTTCTCGTTTAATCTCACTATTTTACTTCGGAGTCACGTGAGTGACTACGTGAAGATTTTAAAGCTCTGTGATTTCATGCCGTGGAAATGAGTCCATGCATCACGTCTGCCTTGACTGTGGGAGGAATAGTGTTAACATAATTTGGACATGATTCGTCATTGAAATCATAAAATTTATTAACACAAATTATAACCCCTTTTATGGGTTTAATTAATTTACAGAACTTGAAATTTTTTCTGCAAATGTTCCAGATTTCATCACTGGTTTATTGTATAATAACTGGAAAGTTCTTTCCCCTGACCATCCTGCTGCTTCGAGGACTTGGTCCATGGGCACATCCAGTTGTACTGCTGCCGATGTAGCTGCAGCCCTGGTGGAATGAGATTTAAAAACGTTAGTATCCACCCCAGCCTGTGTCAGCACCTGTTTCAGCCATTTCGAGATGGTCTGGACCGTCACTCTTTTGTGAGGTTGCTTATGGCTGATCAGCAGTCCCTTCTCATTGCCTCTTAGGATTTTTGTTTTCTCTATGTATAATGACAGGTGTCTAACTATACAGAGACGGTCATCTGAAGGGTATGACCTAAATTGTATATTGAGGCCTGCTGATCCCTGTCTGTTCTGCTTTACCAATTCGTAGATGTGGAACGTAATATCGTCAGGTGAGGAGGTCATGTTGTCCAGTCTGAGTTTATGCAGTGACTGAACCCTCTGTGCCGTGACCAGTGCCATTAACATGACTGTTTTCAAAGTTAGTCTGTGTAGGGACAGAGTTGATGCTGGAGACCAGTTCCTGAGCGTTTTCAGGACAATGCTTACATCCCAAATTTGGGAGTACCTGGTTTTTGGGGGATTTGTATTAAATATTCCCCTCATGAGCTTTGTTACCAGAGGGTGAGTCCCTACAGTGTAATGCTCTGTCCCTTGCCATAGGTAAGTTGACAGGGCACTTCTGGCGCTGTTGATGGCACTGTAGCTGAGCCCCTCATCATAGTGGAGGCCTGCCAGATATTCCAGAACAGACGGGATGTTCATGTTTCTGTTGGTGATGTTGTTCTTATGACAGTACATTTCCCACTTCCTGATGTAGACCAGATATTGTTTTTTAGTTGATTCTCTTTGGGCCTCCGAGATCATGTTCGCTGTTCGGTCCGTTAGTCCCAGTTGTAGAAGTGATGTTTTTAAACTCTACAAATTAACAGGTTCAAGCTTTTATGGCATGGATGGCTATCCCCTGTCACAGGATGTAGCAACAAGTCTGGTCTATGTGGGATGGTAATACATGGTTCTAATACCATGTTTTGCACCACTGGGAACCATGGTTGTGTAGGCCAATCGGGTACTACCAAAATACCAGACGCAGAGTCTTGTTGTATTTTCCTTAATACCCGACTGATGAGGCAGAAAGGAGGGAATGCATAGATAAACAATTTCCCCCAATGCAGCGAAAATGCATCTGTTGCTGCTGCCCCAGGGTCTGGTTCCCATGAAACATAGTTAGGTATCTGGTTGTTTAGTCTGGAAGCGAATAGATCGATATCTGGTGTTCCATATTTTGCTGTAATATCAGAAAATACCATTTTGTTCAACATCCATTCGGTGTTTTCATTAAATTTGCGTGACCTGGTGTCTGCCACTAAATTTAGTCTCCCTGGTAGGTAAGTGGCTGATATCCAAATATCTCTCTGGATGCACCATTGCCAAATTGAATTAGCGAGATTGTCACATGATATCGATTTGTTACCACCCATGTGGTTGATGTATGCTACCACGGTGGTATTGTCTATTTGTAATCTAACATGCTGGTGATATGCCCCAGTACAATATGACTTAAGGCCATGGAATGCACCCAACATTTCCAAGTAGTTTATGCCCAGTGTGAGTAAGAAAGATGCCTCCTGTGCTGTCCATCTACCTCCACAGCTGGTGATGGTATTGGTGGCTCCCCACCCAAGTGCACTGGCATCAGTTTGTAGTACCATAGAAGGGTTACTGACAATGAATGGGTTGGAACAAAGGCCAGAGGTTGTCTATCCACCATTTTAGTTCCGTTTTGGCTTGGATTGGTAGTCTCATAGGTCTGTCAAAGTGACCTGCATTGATTTTGAGAGCTTGTATTTTTGCTCTCTGTAAGTTTTGGTAATGTAGAGGTCCAAATTGTGTGGCTGGGAAAGCAGCCACCATTTTACCAATTACTTTTGCTACCAATCTGATGGATGGATTTCTGATGTCAAGGAGGTTATTGCAAGCCTCTATTAAATCTCTAGCCTTTCCCTTAGGTAGTGTCACCATCATGTGAACTGAGTCAATGGTGAATCCCAAATAGTCCATAGTAGTGGACGGTGTTAGTTTGGATTTAACTGGATGGATGATAAATCCCAGTTTTTCAAATAACTGTTTTGTGGCTGTTACAGTTTGTATGGCCAATTCCAAAGTTATGCCCACAATGAGTATCTCATCTAAATATGCCATAACCATGTGTTTACGTTTCCGTAGAAACGCTAGGGCTGGTTTTAAGATTTTCGTGAACAGCCTGGGGGCTGATGATAGCACATTTGGCAGTGCTTTATATTGCCAATTTTGTCCCATCCAGTTGAATTTTGGTTAAAATATTGGACACGAATTCTAATGGTTCGTGTTGAGTTATCTCAATTACACCTTTTATGTAAAGCTGCTCCAGTTCAGCTTGTGCCTCTGATTTTTCTTTATCAGAGAGCACGAACACTCGGTTCGGTCTATGTTGAACTGGAGGGCTGTACACGTGTATAAACTCTATTAAGCAGTATCCATGGATACTGCTTAAGATGTAAGTATCGGTTGTTAGCATGCTCCATGCATTCAAAAACCAGTGTAGTCTCCCCCCAACCTCCATGCTCTCCATATCTTTTAGGGAACCAGACCCACCTACCTCCATTGTTACCAGTGGCAGGTTTACTTCTTTTTGTAGTTCTTCTGCTGTTGTTGTTGCGCTGGTGCCTGGTTTTTCGGGTTGGTTGGTGTTGGCGTTGGGGTTCCCCGCATCTTCCAAGAAGGCCGGCCTGGGCCATGGCCTAAAAAAGACTCATGTTTGGAATACCGTGCCTTCGAGCTTTCACCAGTTCTGCTGGTGGGTGCATAGGGATGCTGTCTTTGGCTGTAGTGGGATTTGGTTGGTGTTCCTTTTATTAATCCCAAGGTTTTGGCTTCCTCATCGAGCTCTTTTACCTGCTTCGATAGGTTGCCACCGAACAAGAGAATGGGTTGTTTCATGGCCCCAGGTTTGCACAGTCCCGCGAATTTTGGGTTCAGTGTGGGTTGTATGGCACTTTTCCTGATGTTATTTATTTTGTGCTGGGTGTTACAGAATAGTGCCAGCGCATCTTGTTGGTCCTGGGACATATTCCTGTCGTCCACTGTACGGGCAAATGCCGTTATCCCTGCGGTCAGTAATTTCAGTACTTTTTGTAATTTTACATCCATACTCCTGACCCCTGACCACGGAATCACGGTTTTGTGATTATCAGTGTGGAGCAACAATCTTTTTTTAATTATCACTGAACTTCTGCCTATGTGTTTCCATATACAGTTGTTGATAATTGGAACGTTCAGGGAAATGCAATTGCCCGATGTCTTCCTGTGGCATCCAGTACAGCCTGCTCTTGTAACTGGTTTAGTGACATGTAGTCAATACTGGCAGCAAGCTTTGGCTCCAGATTTTTTCCAGTCTGTTCCGGCTGTATAAAATTGGCCACCATGTCCAGCAAGTTCTCTTTTTCTCGCACCCCATGCACACTTATCTGTTCTTCTGCGGACCCCTCTTCCAGGTCAGCCCAGAACTGACCCGCAGTGCTCCCCTCTGATGAGGTGAAAACACTATGCAGCCCTTGAAAAGGTTCTGCTGTGGGTTTGTCATAGGGCCCACAGTGACCCGACTCCATCTCCCGGAGTCTGTCACGTTGGTGCAAATGCTCCATACACCGCTCCATTCGGTTCCAGCGCCCTCGGTCGCTGGCCGCCCGCGGTGGTTCAAAGTCGGACTCCTCCGAGTCCACGAACTTGTTAGTTTTGTATTTTGCCTTGCCGCCCGGCCGCGTGGATTTGGCCGGTGCGGCGGCGACATCGGGCACAGCTGATCCCACTACGGGTGATCCAAGTGCCGTCGGCTGCTTTTGCTGGCTGCCCGCTGCTCCGCGGTCCTCCCTCACCAGCTTTGTCGCAGCCCTTGTCTTCTTTGTTTTCTCCATTTCCCTGCCTGTAGTTGGGAAAGGAAACAAAAAAGACCGCAGAGTAAACCCTTACCTGCAATTAGCGGCTTTTAAACTGCCGCCGCGGAGGAACGTCCTTCCACCGCGTCTGACGTTTCGCAATGCGTGTAGCGATATGACACGCATGCATCCTGGCGGGGTTCTTCATGTAGTCACTCACGTGACTCCGAAGTAAAATTGATTCTTCAGTCCACTGATGATGAGAAACATTCTCCATCATTGTTTCAGCCTGGTAAGTGAATTTTTGTTTAAAAAGTAGAAAGCCATGAAAATAACCTTTGAGAAATGGAGAGACCACGGAATCACGGTTTTGTGATTACCAGTGTGGAGCAACAATCTTTTTTTAATTATCACTGAACTTCTGCCTAATTTGTTGCCATTTTCAAGGGGTCCTATATACAGGCTGTCAGACCCCCCATTAGAGATGAAATAGTTGCCTTTCAGAACCTCTTTAAATCTGTCCCCTCTCCCTTTAGATTTTAGCTATACAGCGTGGAAGCAGACCCTTCAGCCCATCAAGTCCATGACGACCAGTACACTAGCACTATCCTACACACAAGGAACAATTTACAATTTACAGAAGCCAAGTGGGGCAGCACAGTGGGGCAGTGGTGGAGTTGCTGCCTTACAGTGCCAGAAACTAGGGTTTCATCCTGACTACGAGTGCTGTCTGTTCGGAGTTTGTACGTGCTGCCTGTGACCATATGGGTTTTCTCCGGGTGATCCAGTTCCCCCCCCACACTCCAAAGAAGTAGAGGTTTGTAGGTTCATTGGCTTCTGTAGATTGTAAATTGTCCCTCATATGTAGGGTAGTGCTAGTGTACGGGTGAACGCTGGTCAGCACGGACTCAGTGGGCCGAACGGCCTGTTTTCATGCTGTATCTCGAAAGTCCAAAGTCTAAATCAACCTACAAACCCGTACATCTCTGGAACATGGGAGGAAACCCACGCGGTCACAGGGATAACGCACGAACTCCGTACAGACAGCACTCGTAGTCAGGATCAATCCTGGATCTCTGGCGCTGTGAGGCAGCAACTCTACTACTGCGCCACCCTCACCTGAAGTGATATCCTCTAGTTTTAGACGACCACACCCTGGGAAAAAGACTGTGACCGGTCACCTCTTCTATTCATCTCATGATTTTAATACTTCTTTGAAACTTTTTTACCCTGGACAATAATAGGTTGAAATCAAGTAAAAGTATGAACACAACCTGCTTTTATGTTGTGCTTAAGTACATTGTAAGGCTTTCCACAAGAGCAGTATCAAAAACTGGCACCAACACATACTTTAAGCAGTCATAAAGATGTACGTTTTAAGGAGCATCATAAAGAAGGAGAGACCATGAGTACTTGTAGTTCTGCTATAAAGTGATAGCTATTGCCCTTTTGAAACCTCAAAAATTATGATATAAAAATAATGGTGTGAAGGGAAATAGGGGGTTAGGGGCTAGAATGTTTCAGTTGCAATAACAACGTTGCTTTACAACGCACAATTTTCAAAGTTAAAGTTCTTTTTAATAGCTATAAGTTTATTTTTGCTACTGCAAGCTAAAAATTTGAAGGCAATTTGTTACATTGTTTAAATAGAGTCTCATTGCGCAAGTATCAATAGATGTGATTGCTTGTCAATTTCAATGCCCATCTGTGGTGAAACTGACAAACGCTGCTCTTAAACAGTGGTGTCTGATTACTGCAAGGATGCCACATGGAACAGTTTATTACCATAAACTTTTTTTTTTAACCAAGACAGCTTTTTTTCTGCTTGTCCATTTCTAAAATTATTTTTCCGTTGTTCGCTAGATCCTGATTGAAACTGTGTTATAACTAATTTGTCATGTGTAATACATATAGTGTTCCCTAATTCATCAATTGCGTTATATTCCAATTTGAAGTTTGGAAACCGACGTTATAGCAGAACTAATTGTAATAGAAAGGTTGAGGGAAGGAATTCCAATGTTCAAGGAATGGTGCTCGGGTAAGTTTGAATACAGACTGCTCCATGGAGCCAATGAAGATGGAAGCATCGCTACAGGACATGCAAATCTCCATTACTTCACCATTAATTTACAACAGGTGGGATCAAAAGGGAAATAATTATGGGTGAGAATAAAGTTCTATAGAAGAGCTAGCAGAGGGGATCTACATTCTAGACAGACGTGCAGGGCCCAAAGGTTTTCCTGATGGGGATGGTTATATAGTTCATAAGTTCATAGGTTCATGTCATAGGTTCAGAAATAGGCCATTCGGCCATTGAGCCTACTCCACCATTCAATCATGGCTGATCTATCTTTCCCTCTCAACCCTGTCCTTCTGCCAACACCCCATAACCTTTGACACCCTTACCTATTGAGTATCTGTCAATCTCCGCCTTAAAAATATCCATTGACTTGGCCTCCGCAACCATCTGTGGCAAAGAATTCCACAGATTCACCACCCTCTGACTAAAGAAATTCCTCCTCACCTGCTTTCTAAAGGTACCTCCTTTTATTCTGAGGCCGTGCCCTCTGGTCCTAGACTCTCCCCCTAGCAGAAGTATCTTTCCACATTTACTCTAACCAGGCATTTCACTATTGGGTCAGTTTCAATGAGGTTCCCCACCTCCCCATCATCCTTCTAAACTCCAAAGAGAACAGGCCCAGAGCGTGGGAGGAAACCCACGCGGTCACAGGGATAACGCACAAACTCTGTACAGACAGCTCATCACATGTTAACTTAGTCATCCTGGGATCATCCTCGTAAACCTCCTCTGGACCTTCTCCAGAGCCAACACATCCTTCCTCAGATAGGGGGCCAGAAACTGCTCTAAATGGATTGTTGGGGAAACATCAGGTTGCAGGGTGTGGGATTACTGTGTTTACAAACCTGTTGTGCTGCTTTAGTTTAGTTTAGTTTAGTTCAGAGATACAGCATGGAAACAGGCTCCAGCCCAACAGCAGTCCCCACACACTTACACTATCCAACACACACTAGGGACAATTTACAATTTAACCATGCTAATTAGTCTACAAACCCGTGCTTCTTTAGAACGTGGGAGGAAACCAGCTCCTGGAGAAAACCCACGCAGGCCACGGGGAGAAAGCACAAAATCTGTACAGACAGCATCAGGGTCTCTGGCGCTGTAAGGCAGCAACTGTAAGGCTACTGTGTAAGAATGTCATTGTTCACAGACAGTGGTGAATCTCTGGAATTCTCTGCCACAAAATGTAGTTGAGGCCAGTTCATTGGCTATATTTAAGAGGGAGTTAGATATGGCCCTTGTGGCTAAAGGGATCAGGGTGTATGGAGAGAAAGCAGGTACTGAGTTGGATGATCAGCCATGATCATATTGAATGGAAGGGCAGAATGGCCTACTCCTGCACCTATTTTCTATGTTTCTATGTTTCCGTTTCGATACATATGACTAGAAACATTCTTGAGTCTCTAGACTCTTGAGCTACCAGGAAAAGGGTGTGTGAAAGTAAAATGAAGATGTTTGACAACAAATAATCCTACGTCATTTCCGCCACCTCCAACGTGACCCCACCACTCGCCACATCTTCCCATCTCCCCCAATGTCTGCCTTCCGCAAAGACCGCTCCCTCCGCAACTCCCTTGTTAATTCTTCCCTTCCCTCCCGTACCATCACCTCCCCGGGCGCTTTCCGTTGCAACCGCAAGAAATGCAACACCTGTCCCTTTACCTCCCCCCTCGATTCTATTCAAGGACCCAAGCAGTCGTTCCAGGTGCGACAGAGGTTCACCTGTATCTCCTCCAACCTCATCTACTGCATCCGCTGCTCTAGATGTCAGCTGATCTACATCGGTGAGACTATGCAGAGGCTGGGCGATCGTTTCGCCGAACACCTCCACTCGGTCCGCAAGAACCTACCTGACCTCCCGGTGGCTCAGCACTTCAACTCCCCCTCCCATTCCCCGTCCGACCTCTCTGTCCTGGGTCTCCTCCATTGCCAGAGTGAGCAACACCGGAAATTGGAGGAACAGCACCTCATATTCCGCTTGGGGAGCCTGCATCCGGCGGGCATGAACATTGAATTCTCCCAATTTTGTTAGCCCTTGCTGTCTCCTCCCCTTCCTTAGCCCTCGAGCTGTCTCCTCCCATCCCCCAGCCCTCGGGCTCCTCCTCCTCTTGTTTTCCCTTCCTTCTCCCTGCCACCCCCTATCAGTCTGAAGAAGGGTTTCGGCCCGAAACGTTACCTATTTCCTTTGCTCCATGGATGCTGCTGCACCCACTGAGTTTCTCCAGCATTTTTGTGTACCTTTGATGTTTTACATTAGTTAGCTGTCTAACATACTTCCATGATAATTACCATCCTTAACACATTACAGAGTGCTAGCAGAGGGGATCTACATTCTAGTCAGACGTGCAGGGCCCAAAGGTTTTCCTAAAAGGACATGCTTCATGAATTTCAAATATTTTCAATGCCAATCTGCAACTGATTAAAAAGGCCAATACATGTGTACTACATGGAAACTGTCAATAATTGCCCTGGGGTGTCTCATTTACTAAATTAAGATAAAATGTACAATATTTGCATCAGACTTAATTGTAACATTTATAATAGACATAAATATACCTTGCGTCATCGAGCTCGAAAACAGGCCTTTCGGCCCAACATGTCCATGCTGACCAAGATGTCCCATCTTCGATAGTTCCATCTACCTGCATTTGGCCCATATCCCTCCTACCCTTTCATATTCATGTAGATGTCTTAATGTATTTTAAATGTTGTTATTGTACCCGGCTCAACTACCTTTTCTGGCAGCGCATTCCATATTCCTCCACCCTCTGTTTAAAAAAAGTTGCCCCTTGGGTTCCTATTAAATCTTCCCCCCCCCCCCCCCCCCCCCCCCACCTTAAGCCTTTGTCCTCAGGTTCTTGATTCCCCTACTCTGGGCAAAAGACTGTAGGGTCATCCTATCTATTATCTTATACACCTGATAAGATCACTCCTCAGCCTCCTGCACTCCAAGGAATAAAGAGCCGAGCATTCACCCAACATCTATTCCCCCCTGTGATTGCTTCTGTGTAAATCTACAATATATAATGAGTCCCTTGTCAATCTAACTCATAATAAAGAAGATACAAGCAACTGCAGATGCTGGTATAATACAAAATAATAATAATAATAATTCATAATAAGGAAGGGTATTTGCAGTTATTCATGTGAATTTCATTATTTTAACATGAATCCACCTGTAGAAATATGCTGTATTATCTATTAGCTCTGCACAAACTGGGGCAGCAGCAATTCCTGAGAGGTTGGTATTGCAAGAAGCTAGCGCATGAATTATTTAGCCTTCACATGAAGAGAAAAAATGTCTGACAGGAAGGAAGCATCCATTATACATGAGCATATCTTACGTCAAAGCCAGCTTGCTTGACAAGAGGTCGGACTACTCCACACATATTAGCACTCAGCAACAAGACCATCCTTTGGTGAACAAAAATAGTGATTCACACAGTCTGGCAGTAAATCATTATTTATTAGCCTGGTCAGTTTGAACTCACAAAGAATATCAGTTTCTTTCTCCTCCATACCCAATCAAACCACGTCCCATCCCGACCTCTGGTGCTGACTGCGTGGAATTTGCACGTTCTCCCTGTGAACATAAGCGTTTCCTTTGGGTGATCTGGTTTCCTCCCATATTCCAAATGTCATTGAATCATAGAGTCATACAGTGTGGAAAATGCCAAGTCCCATCTATACCACACTGTGAAAAAGTTACCCCTCAGATTCTTATTAAATCTTTTTGCCTTCAACTTATGCCTTCTGGTTCTCGATTCCCCTACTATGGGCAAGAGACTCTGTGTGTCCACCCGATCTATTCCTCTCATAGAAACATAGAAACATAGAAATTAGGTGCAGGAGTAGGCCATTCGGCCCTTCGAGCCTGCACCGCCATTCAATATGATCATGGCTGATCATCCAACTCAGTATCCCGTACCTGCCTTCTCTCCATACCCTCTGATCCCCTTAGCCACAAGGGCCACATCTAACTCCCTCTTAAATATAGCCAATGAACTGGCCTCGACTACCCTCTGTGGCAGGGAGTTCCAGAGATTCACCACTCTCTGTGTGAAAAAAGTTCTTCTCATCTCGGTTTTAAAGGATTTCCCCCTTATCCTTAAGCTGTGACCCCTTGTCCTGGACTTCCCCAACATCGGGAGCAATCTTCCTGCATCTAGCCTGTCCAACCCCTTAAGAATTTTGTAAGTTTCTATAAGATCCCCTCTCAATCTCCTAAATTCTAGAGAGTATAAACCAAGTCTATCCAGTCTATCATGATTTTATACACCTCTATAAGATCACCCCTCATCCTGCTGTGGTTCTAAGAATAGAGTCCTAGCCTGCTCAACCTCTCCCTATAGCTCAGATGCTTGAGTCCTGGCAACATCCTTGGAAATCTTCTCTGTACCCTTACAAACTTGCGAACATCTTTCCGATAACATGGTGCCCAGAACTGAAGACAGCAATCAAAATGTGGCCTCATCAACGTCCTATATAACTGCAACATGACCTTCCAACCTCTATACTCAATACTCTGATCGATGAAGGACAATGTGCCAAAAGTCTTTTTGACCACCTTATTTACCGGTGAAGGCACCTTCAAGTCATTATAGTTGGTAGTGTAAGTGTTCACTGTAACATGTACCTAGTGAGTAGATGGGGGGGGAAAAGGAAAATAAAAAATGACATTGGTACAGGATTAGTGTAGATGGGAGTTTCCTTCTTGGCTCAAAACTCAGTGGACCGAAGAGCTCATTTCCCTGCTGCACAAGTCTGTGAAATTAGGCCTTATCTTTTTTCTGCAAATATTGGAGGTTAGTCTTGTGTAGACTGGTTTAGTTTTGTTTAGTTTGGTTTAGAGATACAGTGTGGAAGCAGGCCCTTCGGCCCACCAAGTCCGCAACGGCCAACGATTTCTCATGCACCAGTTCTAACATAGTCAGTCATAGAGTCTTATGGTGTGGAAACAGGCCCTTCGGCCCAACTTGCCCATGCTGAACATGCTTGCCCCATCTACACTAGTCCCGCCTGCCCATGCTTGGCCCATAATCCTCTAAAGCTATCCTATCCATATACCTGTCCAAATAGCTCTTAAATATTATGAGCTATTTACTATCCTGCACACTAGGGACAATTTACAGAAGCCAATTAACCTGAAAACCTGCACATCTTTGGAATATGGGAGGAAACGGAGCACCCGGAGAAAACCCACATGGTCACAGGGAGAACGTACAGACAGCACCCGGAGTCCGGATCGAACCCTAGGTCTCTGGCGCTGCAAGACGGCAAATCGACTGCTATGTCATTGTGCCGACTAAGGAGTTGTGCATGAATGCCAGAGGAAGTAGTTGAGGCAGATGCTATAACAGCATCTATCCGACACTTGGATAGCTACATGGATAGGAAACGTTTACGATACAATACGATAGGATAGAACCAGGAGGGAAATTGATCAGCCAACAGTCATAAAACACAAAATACATGAAACATGAAATTAAAGTGATGAGTGGAAAGGACTAGGGATGTGCAAAGATTGGGGAGGGGAGTCAGAATGATATGGAAAGTTTTAGAGTTGTTACATTCAACCCTGTTACATAGAACTTGAATGGTCATTAATTCACCATGTGCAACTTAGGCAGAGATTCAGGGAATTCTGGAGTCCAATGCAAGGTGTAATGCTGACAACCTCAAGATATTAGAAATTGTAAAGCTGTATTAATTGGGAGCCTGTCGAGGCCCTTCTATCATGTTGACTGTGCTCACAGGGGCTGGCCTAAAGGCACCTATGTTTGGTTTTACATACTGCATTAATGTTTTACATTGAGCTATTTAAATCTGTTAGTGATTTTAATTACCTTACCAGAGCAGATCGGCTATCAGCAGTTTGATCTTGAACAAACCATCGCTTTCCCAAGGTCCCAGTTAATCATTTTATGTAAGGAATGTATTTCAATCGTTTAGTTCTCCCACACACCATTGAACCCGTTTAGTGTTATGCCACATAATTTCAATATTAAAATTGTGGTCATTGGATACTGGCCGGGGAAATTTAGATCAAATGTGGCAAGAACAAGGGACAAGGAGCAAGTGTAGGCCATTTGGTCTCTCATGATGATCAGTGGGTATTGTTAAGGCAGTGATAGATAGATTCTTGATCAGTACGGGTGTCAGAGGTTATGGGGAGTAGGCAGGAGAATTGGGTTAAGAGGGAAAGATAGATCAACCATGATTGAATGGTGGAGTAGACTTGATGGGCCGAATGGCCTAATTCTGCTCCTATCACTTATGAAGCCTGCCCTATCCCATGGCTCATCTGCCCCGGGTGCCATTTCTTCCGTGCCAGCTCCTACAGAGCCCTTAATTCCTTAATCTTACAGAACATTATCTATCTTCTCTTTAAGTAGCTCCAGTGATCAAGCCTCAAAAACCCCTTTGGGATTGAGAGTTCCGGAGATTCACCAACACCTGTGAGAAGATGTTCCTCTACCCCCATAACTTGTAAGTATATCCCGTTATTCAGAACATTCCCACCAGTGGTAACATTTAGTTTAGTTCAGAGTTACAGTGCAGGGATAGGCCCGTTGGCCCACCGAGTCCGTGACGACCAGCGATCCCCGTACACTAGCACTATCCCACACACTAGGGACAATTTACGATTTTTACCAAAGACAAATTAACTTACAATCCTGTACGACTTTGGAGTGTGGGAGGAAACCAGAGCACCCGGGGCAAACCCATGCAGGTCACGGGGAGAAGGTACAAACTCAGTACAGACAGCACCCGTAGTCAGGATCGAACCGGGGTCTCTGGCGCTGTAACGCTGCAACTGTATCACTGCGCCACCGTGCCACCTTGTGACGTCAATGTCTTGACATCTATCTTCTTGCATCGCCTGAGGATCTCATACATCATGATAAGTTTGCCCCTTCGTTCGTCTAAACTCCAAAAACTACAGGCATCTCACGTTTTATGCATACTTGGTTTACACGTTTTTAGAATAACGCACTTGTCTAATTACTACTGGAGTTTAATTTACACGCTCCTATTTTCAGAATAAACCACGCAAATTAATGCCTGGCACCATGCGGCAGTGTCATGGCATGCGGTGCTTGGCACATACCTGTTTGATTTACGGGGGGAAGCTCAGAAGCCCCAAAGACAGGAGAGTGGAGGAAGAGGGAGCCGCTGACAACAACGGAGGCGTGGAGTGGGCTGGTGGGAGAGGGACCCGGGTATTGCCTCCAGCAGCACATTCAAGGTTGGTTGCAGGAGGTGCCCCCGGGACACAGAGGTAGTCGGCCAAGGAGAGGGACGTCAGGTCACGGGCCTGCAACAGCCTGGGGCTTTCAGAGGGTGGTGAATCTGTAGCATTCTTTGCCACAGAAGGCTGTAGAGGCCAAGTCAGTGGATATGTTTAAGGCTGAGATAGATAGATTCTTGATTAGTACAGGTGTCAGAGGTTATGGGGAGAAGGCAGGAGAATGGGGTTCGGAGGGAGAGATAGATCAGCCATGATTGAATGGCGGAGTAGACTTGATGGGCCGAATGGCCTAATTCTACTTCGATCACTTATGACCTTCTGACCTGGATGGGGGGTGCTCCAGTACTTCCAACATGTGGATCGCGGTGACTTTGGACTTTATGGCCGTTTCATTTTCTTTGTAAATGTCGCCAAAATATGGCGACTGTGCATTTGTGAGCTGTGTAAAAGAATTTTGCCGTGTTATGCTTTTGTGACAAACTATTGAACCATGAACCATCAAGGAGTGCAGCACAATTCAGGGGAAAAGCAGCCCGTTTGACCGACACCTCAGCTTACCAGCCTATACACTCAGTCACTTCATTGCCTGCCTGCTCCCTATGCCCTGCACTGCAATAATCGCCACAACATTGTAGAAAGGCAAGGTCATCATAGGGTTGTCAGCACAAAATAGGCTTAGGAGGTTCGGCATGTCCCCAACAATTCTCACCAACTTCTACAGATGAGCCGTGGAGAGCATTTTATCACGGTGCATCTCAGCATGGTTTGGGAACAGCTCCATCCAAGACCGCAAGAAATTGCAGAGAATTGTGGACGCAGCCCAGACCATCAAACAAATCAACCTCCCTTCCATTGACTACATTTACACTTCACGCTGCCTCGGCAAGGCCATCGGCATAATGAAGGACGAGTCTCACCCCGGTCACTCCCTCTTCTCCCCTCTACCCTCAGACTATCTTTAATAGGGCTTTACTGGAATTTATCTTGCACTATATGTTATTCCCTTTATCGTGTATCTGTGCACTACGGGTGGTTGAATTATAATCATATATAGTCTTTCCGATGACCGGTTAGCACGCAACAAAAGTTTGCAAACAATAAACAAAACAAAACCAAACTAAACTAACTTCAAGTTGCACACTATCCTAATCTGGAAACACAATTCTGATCTTCCATCATCACTGGGCCAAAATCAGACAATTCCCAAGTTCCCCATGAATAACCAATCTGAGCGATTGCATGTTTTGTGCAGGAAGGAACTGCAGATGCTGGTTTATACCAAAATACTAGTTTAGAAGAATGAGGGGGAACCTCATTGAAACATACAGAATATTGAAAGGCTTGGATAGAGTGGATGTGGAGAGTATGTTTCCACTAGTGCGAGAGTCTAGGACTAGAGGTCATAGCCTCAGACCTAAAGGACATTCTTTTAGGAAGGAGATGAGGAGGAATTTGTTTAGTCAGAGTGTGGTGAATCTGTGGAATTCTTTGCCGCGGAAGGCTGTGGAGGCCAAGTCAATGGATATTGTTAAGGCAGAGATAGATAGATTCTTGAGCAGTACAGGTGTCAGAGGTTATGGGGAGAAGACAGGAGAATGGGGTTAGGAAAGAAAGAGATAGATCAGCCATGATTAAATGGCAGAGTAGACTTGTTGGGCCGAATGGTCTAATTCTGCTCCTATCACTTATGATCTTAATATCTTATGATAGACACAAAGTGCTGGAGTAACTCAGCGGGTCAGGCAGCATCCCTGGAGAAAAGGAACAGGTGACGTTTCAGTTCGGAATCATCACCTGCTCCTTTACACTGGAGTTGCTGCCTGACCCGCTGAGTTACTCCAGCACTTTGTGTCTATTATCGATTGGTTGTTTTGTTGTGAATAATCTCCATGTTTGATCAAAACTGTAAACATTATTTCTCTGCGGCATCCTTAAGGGCCTGTCCCATTTGGGCGTCATTTGCGCGTCACGCAGTTGGCGCGCGAAGATTGTGTACATCCCATAATCCTGGGGCGATCGCGCGTCACTGCCTACGTCATCACGCCCCATGCGCGCGTAATGCGCACCATGCCTGCATCACGTGCGTGACACGATGTGCGTGACATGATTGAATGGCGGAGTAGACTTGATGGGCCGAATGGCCTAATTCTACTTCGATCACTTATGACCTTCTGACCTGGATGGGGGGTGCTCCAGTACTTCCAACATGTGGATCGCGGTGACTTTGGACTTTATGGCCGTTTCATTTTCTTTGTAAATGTCGCCAAAATATGGCGACTGTGCATTTGTGAGCTGTGTAAAAGAATTTTGCCGTGTTATGCTTTTGTGACAAACTATTGAACCATGAACCATCAAGGAGTGCAGCACAATTCAGGGGAAAAGCAGCCCGCTTGACCGACACCTCAGCTTACCAGCCTATACACTCAGTCACTTCATTGCCTGCCTGCTCCCTATGCCCTGCACTGCAATAATCGCCACAACATTGTAGAAAGGCAAGGTCATCATAGGGTTGTCAGCACAAAATAGGCTTAGGAGGTTCGGCATGTCCCCAACAATTCTCACCAACTTCTACAGATGAGCCGTGGAGAGCATTTTATCACGGTGCATCTCAGCATGGTTTGGGAACAGCTCCATCCAAGACCGCAAGAAATTGCAGAGAATTGTGGATGCAGCCCAGACCATCAAACAAATCAACCTCCCTTCCATTGACTACATTTACACTTCACGCTGCCTCGGCAAGGCCATCGGCATAATGAAGGACGAGTCTCACCCCGGTCACTCCCTCTTCTCCCCTCTACCCTCAGACTATCTTTAATAGGGCTTTACTGGAATTTATCTTGCACTATATGTTATTCCCTTCATCGTGTATCTGTGCACTACGGGTGGTTGAATTGTAATCATATATAGTCTTTCCGATGACCGGTTAGCACGCAACAAAAGTTTGCAAACAATAAACAAAACCAAACTAAACTAACTTCAAGTTGCACACTATCCTAATCTGGAAACACAATTCTGATCTTCCATCATCACTGGGCCAAAATCAGACAATTCCCAAGTTCCCCATGAATAACCAATCTGAGCGATTGCATGTTTTGTGCAGGAAGGAACTGCAGATGCTGGTTTATACCAAAATACTAGTTTAGAAGAATGAGGGGGGACCTCATTGAAACATACAGAATATTGAAAGGCTTGGATGTGGAGAGTATGTTTCCACTAGTGCGAGAGTCTAGGACTAGAGGTCATAGCCTCAGACCTAAAGGACATTATTTTAGGAAGGAGATGAGGAGGAATTTGTTTAGTCAGAGTGTGGTGAATCTGTGGAATTCTTTGCCGCGGAAGGCTGTGGAGGCCAAGTCAATGGATATTTTTAAGGCAGAGATAGATAGATCCTTGAGCAGTACAGGTGTCAGAGGTTATGGGGAGAAGATAGGAGAATGGGGTTAGGAAAGAGAGAGATAGATCAGCCATGATTAAATGGCGGAGTAGACTTGTTGGGCCGAATGGTCTAATTCTGCTCCTATCACTTATGATCTTAATATCTTATGATAGACACAAAGTGCTGGAGTAACTCAGCGGGTCAGGCAGCATCCCTGGAGAAAAGGAACAGGTGACGTTTCAGTTCGGAATCATCACCTGCTCCTTTACACTGGAGTTGCTGCCTGACCCGCTGAGTTACTCCAGCACTTTGTGTCTATTATCGATTGGTTGTTTTGTTGTGAATAATCTCCATGTTTGATCAAAACTGTAAACATTATTTCTCTGCGGCATCCTTAAGGGCCTGTCCCATTTGGGCGTCATTTGCGCGTCACGCAGTTGGCGCGCGAAGATTGTGTACATCCCATAATCCTGGGGCGATCGCGCGTCACTGCCTACGTCATCACGCCCCATGCGCGCGTAATGCGCACCATGCCTGCATCACGTGCGTGACACGATGCGCGCGTCGTGTGTCATGACGCGTAAATGATATTGCGTAAATTACGCGCAAATGACGCCCAAGTGGGACAAGCCCTTGACTTAACCAGCAGCTGTTTTCATGGTGTAATTGGAAGTAATTAAACCTGATGGCATTTATGTCTTTGGCCTCTGTGCATAAATCATTTGACAAGACGCTGACTCAGCGGTGCTCTAGCTGCTGAGTACAAATGTGCATAATGTTGATGGATTATAGCATGGAGCAGGTGTAACTACAAGTCATTTCAACTGGTAGCTCATAAGACAGCAGGAAAATCATATCAGACATTAAAGTCTGGAACACCAATTCCAACACACAGAATGCAAGGGGCTTAGTGGTATTCCGTAGCTCCATAAGACACAGGCCATTCTGCCCACTCACTCTCAACCCCATTTTTTTTAAAGATGAGTTTAGTTTAGTTTCAATATACAGCAGGGAAATGCACCCTTCGGCCCACCGAGTCTGCACCGACCTGCGATCCCCACACATTAACATAATCCTACACACACTTGGGAGAGTTTACATTTATAAAAAGCAAACTAACCTACAAACCTGTACGTCTTTGCAGTCTGGGAGAAAACTGAAGGTCTCAGAGTAAACCCACTCGGTCACAGGGAGAACGAACAAACTCCATACAGACAGCACCCGCAGTCGGGACTGAACCTGGGTCTCTGGCGCTGAGGGCACTGTAAGGTAGCAACTCTACTACTGTGCCACCATGCCGTCCACCCCCTGCTCTCCTGCCTTCTCCCTGTAACCCCTGACACCCTCACTAAGACACCCTTACTAATCAAGAAACTATCAATTTCAACAATAAAAATACCCAATGACTTGGCCTCAACAGCCATCCATCTATCTATATTACTAAAAGTCTGTTCTTGACCGGTTTTGGCCATCTGTGCTGCGATTTCCGAGAGAACGCCGCCACCTACGGCCGTCATTTTTGGCCACCTCGCTCAGAGCCCCCCTCCGCCGTATGTGTGCTGAGGATTTTTCCCGTCGATGAAAAATGACAGATATATTAATATTTTTACAAAATTCCCCATTCTCTCTGCTGCTCCTGCTGGTGGGAGGGGGAGGGACTATAAAACCAGTAAGTGGTGTGCCTCAATTAATCTCTGCAAGCTGGAGCTCTGTCAATTAGTCTCTGTCACTCTGAGCTCTGAATGATACTGAACAAATGTCTACAGCACAGTGAGCACCCTTAATTTGGTTTGAAAATGAAAATATAGATAGTTTGAAATAAAATAGCATTGCCTGCAAATGGTTGTTTGGGTTTGGGTTGAGTAAAAAAGGCACTCTCTTTCTCTCTCCACCTGTCTCTCCCTATCCCTCTCTCTTTCTCCCTCTCTCCCCCCCCCCCCTCTCCACCCCCCCCCCCCTCTCCTCTCCCCCCCTCTCCTCTCCCCCCCTCTCCTCTCCCCCCCTCTCCTCTCCCCCCCTCTCCTCTCCCCCCCTCTCCTCTCCCCCCCTCTCCTCTCCCCCCCTCTCCTCTCCCCCCTCTCCTCTCCCCCCCTCTCCTCTCCCCCCCTCTCCTCTCCCCCCCTCTCCTCTCCCCCCCCTCTCCTCTCCCCCCCTCTCCTCTCCCCCCCCTCTCCTCTCCCCCTCTCCTCTCCCCCTCTCCTCCCCCCCTCTCCTCTCCCCCTCCCTCCTCTCCCCCCCTCTCCTCTCCCCCTCCCTCCTCTCCCCCCTCTCCTCTCCCCCCCCTCTCCTCTCCCCCCCCTCTCCTCTCCCCCCCCTCCTCTCCCCCCCCTCTCCTCTCCCCCCCCCTCTCCTCTCCCCCCCCCCTCCTCTCTCCCCCCCCTCTCCTCTCCCCCCCTCTCCTCTCTCCCCCCTCTCCTCTCCCCCCTCTCCTCTCCCCCCCCCTCTCCTCTCCCCCCCTCTCCTCTCCCCCCCTCTCTCTCTCTCTCTCTCCCTTCTTTTTCTCTCCTTCCTCCCCTCCATCCCCTCCCCACCGTCCCTCCCCTAAACCCCCTCCCTTCCCCTCACACACCCCTACCCCTTCCCTCCACCCTCCCTCCCCCTCCCTGCTCCCCCCCTCTCCCCCCTCCCTCCCCTCTCTCTCTCTCTCTCTCCCCCCCTCCCCCTCTCTCCTCCCCCCCTCTCTCCCACTCTCTCTCTCTCTCTCTCTCTCACTCCCCTCCTCCCCTCCATCCACTCCCCCACCCTCCCCTAAACCCCCTCCCCTCCACACCCCCTACCTTCTTCCCTCCACCCTCTACACTCCCTCCCCCTGCCTGCTCCCCACCTCTCCCCCTCACCCCCTCTCTCTCCCCCTCACTCTCACCCTCTCTCTCTCCTCCCCTCCACCCCCACCTTTCCCCCCTCACCCACCCTCCCTCTTCTCCTCCTCTCCACCCCCCTATTCCTCTTGCCCCTCTCTCTGTGTCTCTGTCTCTGTATCTGCCCCTTCTCTCTCTGCCCTCACTCTCTACCCCCCCCCCCCCCCCCCTCTCTAGATGTGACTGCAAGTTGGGGGTTATGCGTCAGTAGATAGGGTGGTTATGGGGTAAAAGGAGCAAATTAATAATATCAATATAATATCAAGGGGGGGTAATTAGCGTGAGTGCGGGGGGGGGGGGATAGTTAGTGTGTGACGCTGCATGCCGCCTCGCCCCTCACAACCGCACGTTTGGGGGAACAGACCCAACGGGTCTGCACTTGGTCTAGTATTCCATAGATTCATCACCCTCTGACTAAAGACATTCATCCCCCATTCATCATCTCCATTCTAAAGGCATATCATTTTATTCTGAGTCTGTGCCCTCTGATCCTAGACTCCCCCACTACTGGAAACAGATTACTGTATGTCATGTTGTTACTTGCGAGCGGAGCACCAAGGCAAATTCCTTGTATGTGTATATACTTGGCCAATAAACTTATTCATTCATTCATTCATTCATTCGCGTTGAGAGGAGACCAGACATATTTTAAATTATGAAAGGCATAGATAGGGTAGACAGTCAGAATCCTTTACCCAGGGTGGAAATGGCAATACTAGTTTATTTTATTTTAGAGATAGAGCGCGGTAACAAGCCCTTTGGCCCACCAAGTCTGCAGCGACCAGCGATCCCCGTACATTAACACATTGATGCTATCCTACACACACTGGGGACAATTGACACATACAACAAGCCAATTAACCTACATACAAACCTACATACCTGTCAGTCTTTGGAGTGTGGGAAGAAACTGAATATCTTAGAGAAAACCCACGTGATCACGGGGAGAACGTACAAACTCCGTACAGATGGCACCCGTAGTCGGGATCGAACCTGAATCTCCCGCGCTGTAAGCGCTGTAAAGCAGGAATTCTACCGCTGCGCCACCGTGACTGCCCTTGAGGGAATAGCTTTAAGAGTTTCAAAGAAGATGTACGATGTATGATTATTTTTTTTAGAAGAACGCAATGACAGAGTGAATAGTACGTACATATGCAGATACATTTCATTATGCACTGAGAAATGCATGCACATAAATCATGCGGTCAGTATTGCCTGGGGCAATTCCTGGGCAAAAGCTTGGTTTGCATTTGTAATGACGGTTCTAAATTACATCCTTTTATTGCAAATTCTCTTGAGATCCTGATGTGACTAGTTGACGCGACAGTGCATTTTTTAATTACTTTACTACATGAATTTGAACATTAAGATGTAACCCGTGGCACGCTGCAAATATCCACTAAAACCAAAACCAAGAACAATTTAAAGCCTGGGGCTCATTCCCAGATATACTGATTCAACTTACTATAGATTTGACAATGTTATCTTCAGTTCAAATTCCATTGTTATCAATTGTACACAGTTTAACAAAGAGAAATCAACACAGTCACTCATTAGCCATTTAGTGTAGAGATACAGATGGAAACATTGTACAGCAAACATTGATCACCCATTCACACTAGTTTTGAGTTATCCCACTTTCACATCCACTCCCTACATACTAGGGGCAATTTACGGAATTGACTCATAGATGCAGCATGGAAACAGGCCCTTTAGCACACGCCGACCATCGATCACCCGTTCACACTAGTTCCAAATTATCCCACATTCACATCCACTCCCTGCACACTGGGACAATTTACAGAGGCCAATTAACCTTGTTATGTCTTTGGAATGTGAGAGGAAACTGGAGCGCCCGGAGGAAAATCATGGAGAACAGGCAAACTCCACACAGACAGCACCCAAGGTCAGGATTGAAAATAGGCTTCTGGCACTGCGAGGTAGCGGAGCTATCAGCTGTGCCACTGTGCTGCCCTTTTGTGATTTCTGATCTACAATGCCTATCAACGTGTCTAATAACTAAAGGCTCTTATCTGAATACACACTACAGTGGAAACAGATTTATTTGCAATGAAGTGTAGGAAGGAACTGCAGATGCCGGTTTACACTGAAGATAGACACAAAATGTTGGAGTAACTCAGCGGCTCAGGCAGCTTCTCTGGAGAAAAGGAACAGGTGACGTTTCACGACTGGAGCCTTCTTCAGCCTGAGACAAAGGGTCTCGACCCGAAACGTCACCTATTCTTTTCTCCATAGATGCTGCCTCAACCGTTGAGTTACTCCAGCATTTTGTGTCTATCTTCATTTGTAGTGAGACAGCTCCAGGTATTTGTCGATGTTGATGGGAGAGGATTTGACAATGATTATGACGTTGAATGTCTAGTTGAAAAAGGCACAATTCGATATCATGAGAACTAGCTTTTTATTATATAAATCAAAACACACAGTGCTGGAGTAACTCAGCAGGTCAGGCAGCATCTGTGTAGAAAATTACACAATTCACATTGAGTTCACCAGATAGGCACTTGATGGTCCTCAGTAAGTCAATCAATAGAACTGAGCTCAGCAGAAGGAAGGTGATCAAGTCTTCCAACAATAAAAATGACTTGTAGATCTTGCGATAGAGCTTCCAGCAGCTCGTTTCATAGACCTACCACCCTTTGCGTAAAAATGTTAAATGGTTATTGCCTGACACATTTGTTACTTGCAGTTATCAGCTCATGTTTAAATGATGTTTTTATAGTATAACAATCGGGATAATGAACTGAATGCTAGTTGGATTGCTCGTGTAATGAGGCCATTTACAGCAAATAATAGCAGAACCATTTTATTTCATTAGGGATTGATGTGCTTGCTGCAGTTTCTGCTCCCCTCGTGCATGTTTGATCCACAAGTCATTTTATATTGTTGCTAGACTTGATCACCTTCCTTCTGCTGAGCTCAGTTCTATTAATTGACTTACTGAGGACCATCAAGTGCCTGTCTAGTGAACTCAATGTGAGAGGCTCAGTCTGAAGAAGGGTCTCGACCCGAAACGCCGCCTATTCCTTCTCTCCATTGATGCTGCCTCACCCGCTGAGTTTCTCCAGCATTTTGTTTACCTTCAATGTGAATTGTTTAATTTTATACACAGATGCTGCCTGACCCGCTGAATTACTCCAGCACTGTGTGTTTTGCTTTATATGATAAAAAGCTAGTTCTCGTGGTATAAAATTGTGCCTATTTCCTTGTAAACAGCAGTGAATACTTGGTGTAGGCTTTTCCTATCACTGTTGAGTCTTAGAGTCATACAATGTGGAAACAGGCTATTCGGCCCAACCTGCCCATGCTGACCAGCATGCACCATCTACACTCGTCCCACCTGCCTGCGTTTGGGCCCACATCCCACCAAACCTATCCTATCCATATACCTATTCAAATGTTTTTAAATTGTTGTGATAGTACCTTGTGATAGAGCTTCCAGCAGCTCGTTTCATATACCTATCACCCTTTGTGTAAAAAAGTTGCCCCTCAGTTTCCTATTAAATCTTTTTAAATCCTCACCTTCAACCTATGTATTCTGGTACTTGATTTCCCTATTCCGGGTAAAAGACTCTGCATTGACCCTATTTATTCTCCTCATGATCTTATACTCCACTAGTTAGTGAAAAGCCACTACATGATTACAATCCACTGTGTATAGATACACGATAAATGGAATAAGCAGTTGGAGTAGAGGTTTAACAGAGTGGAGCGATTGCAATGAGTGGTTGCAGATCCACTTCTGGGACCAGCACGCGGAGAGTTGCCTGGCTGGGGTGTCATCTTGAGAGTATAGGAGCTTCACCACCTCCTGGTGAAGTCAGATCTGGGTATCACCTAGAGGTAGACACAAAAAGCTGGTGTAACTCAACGGGACAGGCAGCATCGCTGGGGAGAAGGAATGGGTGACGTTTCAGGTCGAGACCCTTCAACAGACTGAGGAAGAAGGGTCCTGACCCGAAACGTCACCCATCCCTTCTCTCCAGAGATGCTGCCTGTCCCGCTGAGTTACTCCAGCATTTTTTGTGTCTATCTTCAGTTTAAACCAGCAAGTGCAGATGCTTCTTTCACATATCACCTAGAAGTGTTAGGTAACGCAGAGGGGAAGCGGAGGGGAAGAGGCAGAGCACAGGGGAAGATACAGAGTGCGGAATATAGTTCTCCGCATTGTGATGTATCAGTTCCATAGACAGACTCCAATGTCTGCAAAGGGCTAGAGGTTAATCGAATCTGTAGACAGCACCCTGGCTTATGGAAGCACTACACAGGAACCTGAGAACAGAGGGGAAAGAAGCTGTTTCTGAATCTGGTGGTGTGCGCTTTCAAACTTCTGCCAGACAGGAGCAGGGAGAAAACGGAATGTCTGGCCCAGGTTCTCTGATTTCCATCAGCAACCTGTAATAAAACGAAAATTGCTACAATCTGTTCTACTTAATTCAAGTTCACTTAATTCAAAGTAGCTGTTAATTTGGATTGAAGCTGTGCTCAAAGCACCTTCTGTGCTGCACTATAAATTGCTTGATTCACAATACTGTTTTTTCGTGCAAAAAAATAAAGCTGGCAGCAGCATAGCAATGAGAGAACAGATACAAGCAGGAAGAAAAGGATGCTGAAATTCAGCATAATAGGCAATGTTTGATTTTTAATAGACCGCTTATGTTGGGCCTGTCATTTTAATTAACTTCTCTCTCTCTCGCTGCCCGCAGCCCTTCATCCAAACTTTAAATTGTCAGATTGGGATTTTCTTTGATAGGGCCGGTGTGAGTTTTCTGACTGTGTGATGTAAACATCCACATCTTCAAATGACTATACCACACTCATGTCTGTCTCCTGGTCCCTAATTTGTGAGTCCGAGCCTCAAGTGGTGCATTAAACGAGTCCTCAAGTCAATATAATGTGCAACAAGCTAACTAGTGAGCAAAGATAATTGATAGCCATGTCTTGTGGCACAACAGTAAATCTCCTTAAATTGGTTTTCACATTCAATAACCAGACTGCATTGAGTTCAAGGGAAATTAAGAGTGGCCATTAAATACTGGCCTTGCCAGCCACAACTACACCCCATGACTAAATGACTAACATTTTTAAAAACGAAATATCTTTGACAATGCAGATAGACATGAAAAAAGTGGAGTAGCTCAGCGGGCCAGGCAGCATCACAGGCGAGAATGAATAGGTGGCGTTTCGGGTCGCGACCCTTCTTCAGACTGAGAGTGAGGGGAGAGGGAAAGAATGAAAAGGTACAGCACAAAGCAGACGACACCTGTAGACAACAGTCCATTGTTGGCTGAGGAGGAGGAGGAGGAGGTGAAAACGAAGGGATGCGGACAGTGAAACGAGCAGTGAAGACGAGGGTGGGGGAGGGATGGAGAGAGAGGGAATGCAAGGGCTACTAGAAATCAGGGAAATCAAATTCACACCGTAAGCTGCCCAAGCGAAATATGAGGTGCTGTTCCTCCAATTCGCGTTGGGCCTCACTCTGACAATGGAGGAGACCCAGGACAGAAAGGTCAGTATGGGAATGGGAGAGGGAGTTAAAAGATTTGGTAACCAGGAGGTCACATAGTGTACTGAGCATAGGTGTTCAATACACCTTGCTTTAATTGTTCAATGATGTATCAGTGGATCACGCTCGTTTGAGAAAGGGTTAAGTCTGCAAACGTTCAGAGGCTGCATTGTTAGGAGGGAGGAATGAATTGCCGTGAAACAGCTCCTCATCAATTCTCAGGACACCTCAAAACGATTCACAATTCATTAATTTTTAAAGCATTGCCATTTGTTGTATAGGCACATTCAATAGCCAGAAATATCTCAAACAGCATAGAAGATGAATGTTCCTGGTGGTGGCATTTGAAGGAGGAATTTTGATCAGGGTAGCATCTTTCTTCAAATTGTACCATGACATTAGAAATAAAGCAGAAAATGCTCAAAACTCTCAGAAGATCAAGCGGCATCTGTGGAAAGGGAAACAGCTATTCTCGTTTTAGTTCCAGGACATTTTAAGATTAGGGTTATTGATTATTATTGTCACGTGTGCCAAGGTACAGTGAAAATTGGTCTGAAGAAGGGTCTCGACCCGAAAGGTCACCTATACCTTCTTTCCAGAGATGCTGCCTGTACTACTGTCGTGCCTTACTCCAGCTTTTTGTGTCTATCTTCTGTGAAAATCTTTGCCATGTTATCCAATCAAATCAAATCAGATAAAACTATGCATACGTACAATCAAGCCAAACTCAAGTACAATAGAGAGAGTGCAGAATATAATTCTCAGCATTGTTGTGCACCAGTTGAGTTTAGTTTAGTTTAGAGATACAGCGCGGAAACAGGCCCGAGACCACGCTGAGTCCACGCCAACCCGCGATCCCAACACACTAACACTATCCTACACACTCTAGGGACAATTTTACATTCATACCAAGCCAATTAACCTACAAACCTGGACGTCTTTGGAGTGTGGGTGGCAACCGAAGATTTCGGAGAAAACCGACGCAGTCACGCGGAGAACGTACAAACGGCACCCGTAGTCGGGATCGAACCCGGGTCTCCAGCGCTGCAAGCACTGTAAGGCAGCAACTCTGCCGCTGCGCCACCGTGCCGGAGTTCCAGAGACAAAGTCCAATGTCCGCAATAGAGTAGAGGTGAATCGAACAGTACCCCAACTTGTGGAAGAACCAGTTCACAAGCCTCATAACAGTGGGCAAGAAGCTGTTCCTGAGACTGGTGGTGTGCACTTTCATGTTTCCGTATCTTCTGCACGATCGGAGGAGGGAGAAATAGGAATTACTGGGTGGGATAAGTCTTTGATTATATTGACTGTTTTTGAGGCAGCGTGAAGTGTAGAGCAGGTCAATGGTGGGGAGTCTGGTCTGTGTAATGGACTGGGCAACATCCACGACTCTCTGCAATCTCTTGACGTGTCGGGCAGAGCTGTTCCCAAACCAAGCTGTGACGCTCCTGACAGTATGCATTCTATACTGCATCTATAGAAATTTGTTAGAGTCACCGGAGATGTGCAAAATTTCCTCAGTCTCTTGGCTGTTGCTTCAATTAGTACTGGGAAAGAGAGAAAACAAGCTAGGCTCAAGGTGGTGGATGAGAAAGCAGGGAGTCTGCAGAAGGACGAACAGTTTGGGAAAGAAGCAGTAGATGGAATACAGCATAGCAAGCTGTACAATCATGCACTTTTGTACTAGGAATAAAGGTGTAGGCTATATTTTCTAAAAAGGGAAAGGATTCAGAAATCGGAGGCGCAAAGGGACTTGGGATTTCCAAAAGGTTAATTTGCAGGTTGAATCGGTGGCAAGGAAGGCAAATGCAATGTTAGCATTCATTTTGAGGACTAGAATATAAAAGCAGGAACATAAAGCGTCAGCATTACAAGGCACTGGTCAGGACGCATTTGGAATATGGTGAGCAGTTTTTTGGCCCCATATCTGAGGAAGGATGTGCTGGCGTTGGAGAGGGTCCAGAGAAGGTTTAGTAGAATGATCCTGGGAATTATTGGGTTTATGTGTGCTGAGCGTTTGATGGCTCAGGGCCTGTAAAATATATATGTATGTATATGTATACTGAACTGATTTGTTGTGCTGCTGCATCTAGGAATTTCATTGTTCCGTTTCAGGAGATATGACATTAAAATAATCTTGACTCTTGACTTTCTTCAGATGACCCATCTGAAGAAGGGTCCCGACCCGACATATGGCTTATCCACTTTCTCCATGGAGGCTGCCTGACTTGCTGAATTACTCCAACACTTGGTGTCCCATCCTGTAAACCAGCATCTACAGTCCAACATGTTGGTGAGTGTGAACACACACATTGGCAAGAGCAAAAAAGCCCATAGATTGCCTTCCTGTGATGGTACTTTTTGGATAATATGCTCACATCCTGGTTATCCTCATTGATGCAAGCTTTTTGAATTCCAGATTTACTGCCCAGATGGTAGGATTTGAACATGTCTCTTTTTTGATGGCTGAGGCCATTGAATGTTAACCCAGTAAGTTAAGTACTATGGTGGACACAAAATGCTGGAGTAACTCAACAGGTCAGGCAGCATCTCTGGAGAGAAGGAATGGGTGACGCTTCGGGTCGAGACCCTTCTTCAGACTGAAACATCACCCATTCCTTCTCTCCAGAGATGCTGCCTGACCCGCTGAGTAACCCCAGCATTTTGTGTCTGCCTTCGATTTAAACCAGCATCTGCAGTTCTTTCCTACACATGTTAAGTACTATGCTGTCAGATCATTGTAGGAGATGACTTGAAATCAGGCCATCAAGTAAATTCAGCCTGTCTTCTTCCCACAAACACATAGCATTAAATTCCATGCCTTCCATGGAAAACCAAAGGGCTCCTTGATGGAAGTGGATAATGGTTACCTGATACAGGGAGACTGCCCCTGAAGAAGTGTCTCGATCCGAAACGCCCCCTGTGCATGTTCTCCAGAGATGCTGCCTGACCCGCTGAGATACTCCAGCACTTTGTGTCCTTTACTGCCCCTTCAAAGCTGATTCTGAGGCACATTGTAATTCAGAGTTTAGTTTAGAGATATAGCATGGAAACAGGCCCTTTGGCCCACTGAGTCCATGCTGCCCATCGATCATGCTAGTTCTGTGTTATCCCACTTTTGTATCTACTCCCTACACACTAGGGGCAATTTTAAAGTAGAGCACCCGAGATCAAGATCGATCCCGGGTCTCTGGTGCTGTGGGGCATGCTGCCTGTGTGGAGTTTGCATGTACTCCCTGTGACTGTGTGAGTTTCCTCCAGTTTCTTCCCACACCCCAAACACATGCGAGTTTGGAGGTTAATTGGCCTGCGTAAAATTGCCACAAACGTGTCGGCTGTGGATGTGAAAGTGGGATAACATAGATCTAGTATGAACTGTCGATCAATGGTTGGCGTGGACTTGGTGGGTTGAAGGGCCTGTTTCTATGCTGTATCTCTAAACTAAAAGTCTGTGATAGCACAGAATCACAGCGCCAGAGACCCGGGTTCGATCCTGACATCAGATGCTGCCTGTGTGGGGTTTGCACGTTCTCCCTGTGACTGTGTGGGTTAACTCCCGGTGTTCCGGTTTCCTCCCACATCTCAAGGACATGCGGGTTTGGAGGGTGATCGGCCTCTCTAAAATGCCCCCAGTGTGAAGGGAGCGGATATGAAAGTGGGAATACACAGAAGTAGTATGATCTGGTGATCGATGGTCAGCGTGGGCTCGGTGGGCCTGTTTCCATGCTCCAGCTCCAAACTAAAAATCTGTGATAGAATGGAAGTCAGTCTGAATGACAAAATTTACTGCTCCATAAGTGCCTCAAAAATAAAGCTCCTGCTTGTATTCCAAGCATACTGACCAAACAGTCACCCCAACCTCTATTACAGCGAATGCCAGTAATCACTTTTGTTTTTGCTGAATTAATTCTGTTCTGCCATTAGTGACAATCAAATTTTGCTGTGACCTTATTTTAAAATAGGATAACTTTTTGTCTCTTGATTAGACAATTTCCCTCTCATCATTAAGCAGCGTGGTGAATAACAACGATTATTATGCTCTGATTCATTGTCACAATTTCAGGTTATTATTTTAATTTCTTGATATTATGAATATGTTTATTTAAATTGTTCAACGTGCTTCACTCTCCCTTCAATGTGATAAATCCTTTTAGTGCCGTTACAGGAGTGGGGAATTGCAAGCAGGCAAATGCTTTTGCAAGTCGAGATCCGAACAGGAATTGAAGAATTATATTGTAGTCGCTATATCTGTGCCAGCTAGAATTGGGACGATCTCACAAATATACTGGGGAATAAAATCCCACCCACACTACTTGTGGACACTCAAGGAACTGAGGATGCTGGCTTACAAAAAAAAAACACAAAATGGTACAATGTTAAGTTTAGTTTAGTTTAGATTAGTTTAGAGATACAGTGCAGAAAGAGGCCCTTCGGCCCACCATGTCTGCGCCGACCAGCGAGCACTCTGTACACTCGCACATTCCTACACGCCTGGGACAATTTTCAATTTTTACCGAAGCCAATTAACCTGCAAATCTATACGCCTTTGGGGTGTGGGAGGAAAACCGAGCACCCGGAGAAAACCCACGCAGGTCACAGGGAGAACATACAAGCTCCGTACAGGCAGCACCCAAGGTCAGGATTGAACCCGGTTCTCTGGCGCTGTAAGGCAGCAACCTTTCTGCTGTGCCACCGTGCCACCATGTTCAATGGTTCAATGGTTCTATATTGTCATGTATGTACAGCACAGTGACATTCTTTTGCACAACCCACATATGCACAGTCGCCATATTTTGGCACCGTATCGAAGGACAAAAACAGGCCAAAGTCCCAAGTCCAGTCAACGTGGTGGAAGTACCGGAGCGCCCCCGATCCAGGTAGGTCCCAGACTGCTGCAGGCCAGAGACCCAACGCCCCTCTCCTCTGCCGACCACCTCCATTTCCGCTAGAGTAACTCAGCGGGTCAGGCAGCATCTCTGGAGAACATGGATAGGCAACATTTCAGGTCAGGACCCTTCTTTAGACTGATGGAACACGACTTGTGTAAATGTTTAGGCTGGAGATACAGCACGGAAACAGGCCCTTTGGCCCACCAGGTCTGCATCGACCATCACACAAGACCTGTTCGCATTAGTTCTATGTTATCCAAATTTCTCATTCACTCCCTACACACCAGGGGCAATTTACAGAGGGCCAATTAATGTACAAACCTGCAAGTCTTGTGTGGGAGAACACCGGAGTAGCTGAAGGAGACCCACGCAGTCACAGGGAGAACGTGCAAACTCCACCCGGACAGCACCTGAGGTCAGGATTGAACCTGGGTGCGTGGCGCTGTGAGATTGGATCCGCCTGTAATGGGCGGTAGGTTTCATCTGTGTAATTTTAAAATATACCAGAAGAATACGTAGTGATGCACCAAACCACTGCGTGATTTTAATTCAGGTTATAAAATTCACGTCGAGTTTTCATTCAAATGATATAACGGAATAGAATGTTATTGTCTTTTGCCTCATTGTCCCGTTTTCGTCACAGGTGACAATTAAACACTCCTGACTCTCTCTTGACTCTTGACAGAAGTGAATAGTGGGTCTGGATCGCCAGCAAATGCACCAGTGTTAATATATAATTGGAATCCCTGGGGCATTCATTTATAGGATTGGCCCAGTGCGGTTTCCTACGGAAATAATGTGAATGTGAAAAATACTGGGACAGGCAGAACTGTAATTCTAATATTGACTGGCTTCAAGAGAAGAACAGCAGGTTTGATACTGTGCAGGCTTTTTAATTAATAGTTAATCCCTTTGTTCCACTCGTATTTGCAGAATAGATCAGGTAATTTGGAGGGGCAAGGACAGTAATGCCTCCAGCGCCTTCAAGGTCAGCTGCAGGAGGTGCACCCGGGACAGATAGGACGGAGAGATAGGTCAGTCATGATTGAATGGCCGGGGGAAGAGAGGAGAGGGACGTCGGTTCGCGGGAACTGCTCCAGTACATCGAGCGCAAGGGCCGACCGGACTTTGGACTTTGGATAACAGCGCCAAAAATGGCGGCATCTGCATGTGTAATATACGCAAAAAGAATTTCACTGCACAGTTGCATATAAAGCAAATGACAAAGAAAGCACCATTGAACCATTGATGCTGTGAAGCTTCTATAACAAGACAAGCGTGCCACTGAATCGGCTTAGAAGACAGAACATAAAATAATACAGCGGAATAATCTGGCGGTGAATCTGTGGAATTCTTTGCCACAGAAGGCTGTGGAGGGCAAGTCAGTGGATATATTTAAGGTAGAGATTGATTCTTGATTAGTACGGCTGTCAGAGGTTATGGGGAGAAGGCAGGAGAATGGGGTTTGGAGGGGGAGATAGATCAGCCATGATTGAATGGCGGAGTAGACCTGATGGGCCGAATGGCCTAATTCTACTCCTATCGCATGATCCTATGATATGAACAGGTCCTTCAGCCCACAATCTCTGTGCTGAACATGGTGCCTAGACCAAATCTTATCTGCCTGCACATAAGCAGGGAAATGAAGCCAAGGCCAAAATGAATAAATAGTGGAGCAAGTGTGGAGAGCAAACCAGGTGCTATTTCTATGTGTGATCCTATCCCGGTCTATTGATTCTCAGAGAGGCAGGGAGTTGACCAGCACCATCTGCATCCTGTAGATTAGAGTTTGAAGCTATCTCGGGCTTGGAGAGGGATAGAGGATGCTCAAATTGGGGTGGCAGGGTCACAAATTGGGGTGCAGCAATAGAGAGTGGCACAGTGGCACAATAGTAGAGAGTGACACAGTGGCACAGCAGCAGGGTGCTTCAGTTCCTCTCACACTCCAAAGACGTACAGGTTTGTAGGTGAGACAAAATGCTGGAGTGCCGCACTGGGCCAGTGGATCAGACAGCATCTCTGGAGAAAAGGAATAGACAGATTCTGAAGAAGGGTCTCAAGCTGAAACGTCAACTATTCCTTTTCCCCAGAGATGATGCCTGACCCGCTGAGTTACTCCAGCACAAACCCGGGTTTGACTCTGGCATTTTGTGTCCTTTTTCAGCGAAAACCAGCATCTGCAGTTCCTTCCTGTACTGGTTAATTGGCTTTGGTAAAATTGTAAAATTGTCTCTAATGTGTAGGATAGTATTAATGTGCAGGTTGTTTGCTGGTTGGTGTGGACTTAGTGGGCCAAAGGACCTGTTTCCGCACTGTATCTCTAAAGTCTAAATTGGCAAACAATGGTTCTTTCCTGTTGAAGTTCTAGATGGAGATTCCTGTCCCATTCTTGACTTAGTAAAATGAATCCTATTAAGTGAACAAGTCCATCAGCTTTCTCTTAATAGTTTAAACTTTCAACTTTTACAAAGCCTGAGACACAGTGTGGAAACAGGCCCTTCGGCCCAATGTGTGCGTGCCAACCAGCAATCACCCCGTACACTAGTACAATCCTACACACAAAGGACAATTTACATATTTTTACAGAAACATATTAACCTACAAACCTGCATGTCTTTGGATTGTGGGAGGAAACCGGTGAACCTGGAGAAAACCCACGTGGTCACAGGTAGAACGTACAAACTCAGTACAGACAGTCCCCGTAGTTCGGATCAAACCTGGGCCTCTGAGGGCGAAGTGCGAGATCTGGAATGATGCATCCTTTCAAGTTAGCCTGCCGCTCAACACAGCTGAAGCTTCGTGGAGACAGATCTTGATTTTGAGATAGTGTCATCTCTGAGCTATCTTGGCAAATTTAAAATGCCACTTTAGCACATTCTCCACTGCTGAACACTGCCAGTCTTTTGCCTTCAACAATGCATTGAGGGATTTGATTATATTCATAAGATCCTGCCAATTTAATGCTAATTGGGGCAGTGAGCTAGAGACCAAAATAAGAGATTTCCTTTATCCGGTTTCCAATTGCAACCTTTAACCACCAAACTACATCAAATGTTCTGGGCAGCATATCACAGGAGAAAGTATTAGGAATGCAGCATCAGTTTACTAGAAAGATTCATCGACTTGAGGAATAGAAACATAGAAACATAGAAAATAGATGCAGGAGGACGCAATTCGGCCCTTTGAGCCATTCATTGCGATTATGGCTGATCGTCCCCAAACAATAACCCGTGCCTGCCTTCTCCCCATATCCCTTGATTCAACTAACCGCTAGAGCTCTATCTAACTCGCTCTTAAATCCCTCCAGTGACTTGGCCTCCACTGCCCTCTGTGGCAGGGAATTCCACAAATTCACAATTCTCTGGGTGAAAAAGTTTTTTCTCACCTCAGTCTCAAATGGTTTCCCCTTTATTCTAAGACTGTGGCCCCTGGTTCTGGACTCGCCCAACATTGGGAACATTTTTCCTGCATCTAGCTTGCCCAGTCCTTTTATAATTTTATATGTTTCTATAAGATCCCCCTCATCCTTCTAAACTCCAGTGAATGCCTAGTCTTTTCAGTCTTTCCTCATATGACAGTCCCGCCATCCCAGGGATCAATCTGGTGAACCTAGATTGGGTAAATGCACATTTTACCCAGATTAGGTGAATCGAGAACCAATGGACATAGGTTTAAGCTAAGGAGGGAAGGATATAATAGATACCTGAGGAGCAACTATTTTTACACTAAGAGTGGTAGGTGTATGAAACAAACTGCCAGAGGAGGTATGTGTAGGAAGGAACTGCAGCTGCTGGTTTAAACTGAAGATAGACACAATAAGCTGGAGTAACTCAGCGGGAGAAACAGCATCTCTGGAGAGAAGCAATGGGTGACGTTTTGGGTCGGTCTGCAGGAAGGGTGTGGACCCGAAACGTCACCCATTCCTTCTCTCCAAAGATACTGCCTGTCCCACTGAGTTATTGTCTTTGCCGCAGGAGGTAGTTGAGGCAGGGTTTTACGAAACATTAAAGAAACATTTAGACAGGTACATGGATAGGACAGGTTTGGAGGGATATGTCCCAATCGCAGGCAGGTGGGACTAGTGTAGATGGGACATGTTGGTCGGCGTGGGCAAGTTGGGCCAAAGCTGCCCGTTTCCACGCTGTATGACTCTATGACTTCAAGATTTAAATTAAGGAAAAGGATTTTACAGTCCAGGCTTGCATTCAAAAACTGCAGTCAAAAATAAAAAAACAGAAAATCCCTGGAAATACTTATCAGGTCAAGCAACATCTGTGAAGAGAGAAACAGGTGCTGGCTGAGCTACTGAGTAATTATCACCATTTAAAACATTATTCTAAAGTTGTATTACTGGGAATGTAAAAGGTCTAAGAGAACATTTGATTGTATATACGGGTGGGGAGATAGAGTGTAATCAATCCTCGAAACTGAGGAGTCTCGGAGAATGATCCAATATTAGAGCCAATATTTCACAATGATGCAGAGATGCTGCCTGACCCACTGAGTTACTTCGGCACTTTGGCTATTAGTCATATTTGGTGTAGGTGGCTGGTGGGAGAATTAGGCGTGATAAAGGGCCCAATGCATGAGAAAAGAATACAGGTATGCACAATGGCACAGCGGTAGAGTTGCTGCCTTACAGCACCAGAGCACCAGGTTCGATCCTGACTATGGGTGCCGTCTGCACGGAGCTTGCACGTGGGTTTTCTCCGGGTGCCCTGGTCTCCTCCCACATTCCAAAGACGTGCAGTTTTGTAGGTTAATTGGCTTCTGTAAAATTGACCCTAGTGTGCAGGATAGAGCTAGTTTATGGGGTAATTGCTGGTCAGTGTGGACTCAAAGACCACACTGCATCTCTAAACTAAAACTAAAATAGGGGACTAGGATTGCTCTAATAACTGGTATAGAATTGATGGACCAAATAGACTACTTCTCTGCCATTGGGAAATATAATATAACCCTTCCAGACATCCATCGTCCATTTTCCAAAGACAGGATTGGGTAGGGAATATTGATCAAACTATTTGAAATCAACCTTACGCAGGTAATGCTGACTGAATCGTTTTCAATGTAATGTGCCTAGTTTCCACTTAATATCCATTGACCTCCATTGGCTTTCAGTCCAGCCTGTTTTAAAAATTACATCCTTTTATCACCATTTCAGCTTCCAAGGTGCACAATTATGCAAATAGGATTTTTAATGCTTTGTCGCCAAGTGCACTTTCAACAAATAGCAGTGCAACACCAACAGTCAGTTTACTGCTTAAATTTAATTTGGAAAATAAATAATTGCATCTCCATGGAAACTTTCGCACCCCTTGTTGACATTCAAATGACCTTCACCACAAAGGGATTAGTTTTGAATGGTAATCACTGATGCCTTGCTCCAAACCAACCTCCATTTCATTGACTCCATTTACACCTCACGCTGTCTCGGCAAGACCGCCAGCAAGGGGATGCCGCCCTCTCATCCCCTCTTCCATCAGGCAAGAGATACAGAAGTGTGAAAACGTACACTTCCATATTCAGGGCGTGTTTCTTCCCAGATGCTATCAGGCAACTGAACCATCCTACCAACAACTAGAGAGTGGTCCTGAGCTACCATCTACCTCATTGTAGACCCTGGAACTATCTTTGATCGGTCTTTACTGGACTTTATCTTGCGCTCAACGTTATTCATGTTATTCCCTTTGTTGTGTATCTGTACACTGTGGATGGCTTGATTGTAATCATGTATAGTCTTTCCGCTGACTGGTTAGCACGTAACAAAAGCTTTTCACTGTAACTCGGTACACTAAACTAAACTCAAACTCAAATCCAACTCAGCACTTTGTGTTTATCTAAAAATTCCATCATCTGCAGTTCCTTGTGCCCCCATTTTCTTCAACATATAGCGCAATATTTTTTACATTCAGGTTAGCACGCAACAAAAGCTTTTCACTGTGTCTCGGTATGAATCAGCATCTGCAGTTCCTCCCTACATAACTCTACCAGCTAGAAAGACAAAGGCAACAAAAGAATGGGGAAAAAAACACAAAGTGCTGGAGTAACAATGGGTCAGGCAGCCTCTGTGGAGGGAATGAGCAGGCGATGTTTTGGGTCGGAACACTTCTTTAGATCCCTGAGCAGATGCTGGAAGCTTGAGTAAAATACAAAGTGCTCGAGGAACTCAATGGGTCAGGCAGCATCTGTGGAGGCAATGGATGGATGATATTTTGGATCGGGACCCTTCTTCATACACTCTAGCAAAATGGCAAATGTTGGAAGAACTTGACGGGTCAGTATTCTGAAGAAGGGTCCAGACTCAAAATGGTGCCTGCCAATGCCTCCATGGACGCTGCCTGACCCGCTGAGTTCCTCCAACACTTTGTGTTTTGCTCAAGATGCCAGCAAAAGGATGGGAACGCCATCTAAATGGAAGTGCAGCCTGGCCAAGATGGTCATTCACGGGTACAGGCAGCAGGCAGTCCAGGGTTCGGCCCAAGTCGACTGCCTGCCCCTGGTCTGGGCCTACGCTCGTGCACGTGTGACCCTGGAGAGAGAACACATGGTGTCCACAGGGGTATTGGAGGCCTTCCATGAACGCTGGTCACAACGGGAGAGGGGGTTGAGTACATAATGGAAAAGGATGATAATGTCGTAACCTGATGATTGATTAATTGATGTTTGCAAATTGCTGGACAGATTTGATCTTTCCAGTACTTTGTTACTGTGATCATTGGAATAAAATCTCCTTGTAAGGAAAATGAAACAGGAAGCTGCCCTCCAGTCCACAGACCCACCCTGACTTGGAATTATATTGTCAGAGCTTCACCCCCATCAGGTCAAAGTCCTGGAAGTCTACCCCGAACCTGTGGCTCTACCCAATACTTCAAGGTCTCTAGATTGGTTGAAAGATACAGCAGGGAAGCGGGCCCTTCAGCCCACCAAGTCCCCGCCGACCAGCGATCACCGGTTCACACTAGTTCGATGTTATTTCTTTGCTCTAGGGAAAATTGACTGCGCCCAGTTGACCTACAAAACAGACCGTCTTGGGGTGTGGGTGAAAACCAAAGCATCTGGAGGAAAACCATCAGGGAGAACACGCAAACTCCACACAGAGAGCACCCAAGGTCAGGATTGAACCCGGGTCCCTGGTGCTGTGAGGTAGCAGCTCCACCAGCTGAGCCATTGTGCCTTCCTTCCAGGGAAGTCACAGAGGAGAGTTCTTGCAACACTTTGTTTTTGCTCTGTGTCTATGAATTTGCTGCTGAGTTGGAAGTTCCTTTAGATGAAGGGCCACCCAGCACAGGATCTCTGGGCTGAATGGACTCCCGCAACTTATTGTACAAGTAGACTGGAAGAAAAGCACATCAAGCATACACTCACTCACCAACATTTCTTCTGACAGCATTGACTGAACAGCACTGATTCAGCAACTGGCCTGACATTCACCTTTGTAGATTAATATGTGGCTTGACTGCCTTTAAATGGGGTCCTTAGCTATGAGCGTCGGCAAGAATGCAATTAGAAGCAATACACTAAAAGAACTGCCATTCATAAAGAAAAGGACATGTTGCAAAACAGGAGAGTAAAGGCTAAGAGGTAACCATGACAACCGTGATGAACGAGGGAGAGCAAGGCCTTCAACTGCGGAATTAAAAATACCCTGAATGTGCGTAAACACAACAACTAAAAGAATATTTGAGCAATGGGTCTTAACTGGGGCCTTTTAAAAGGGCCTTAGAAACAATGCCTTAGAAACAATGGCCTTAGAAACAATGAACGAGGTAATTCCTGGGGAGTTGGAAACATTCAGGGAAAGTGTGGACAATTTAGTTTAGTTTAGATTGGTGGTCAGCGTGGAAACAGGCCCTTCGGCCCACCTATGACTATGGGTGCCTTTGTGTACGGCGTTTGTACGTTCTCCCCGTGACTTGTGTGGGTGTTCCCTGTGATATCTAATTTCCTCCCTCAGTCCAAAGACGAACAGGTTAGTAGGTTAATTGGCTTGGAGAAATTGTAACTTGTTCCCAAGTGTGTGTAGGATAGTGTTAGTGTACGGGGATTGCTGGTCGGTGCACACATGGTGGGCTGAAGAGTCTGTTTCCATGCTGTACCTCCACACTAAACTAAAGGTTCAATCCTAATTTCTGCTGCTGCCTGTGTGGAGTTTGCATGTTCTTCCTGTGACAAGGTAGGTTTCCTTTGGGTTCCCAGATTTCCTCCCACATCCCAAAGGTGTGAATGTTGGTAGGTTAAATGGCCACTGTGTATTGCCCATAATGTGTGAGGCAGGTGTAGAATTTAGGGAGGGGAGGGAACCTGAAGAGTATGTGGGGAGAGGTGGGATAGTATAAACATGGGTACTTGTTGATTCTGTAGTAGGGTGACCAGAACCAGACGCAATATTGCAAGTCTGGGCTCACATATAACATAGAGTCATCGGCCCTTAGATATAACTTAGGCCCTTCAGCCCAACGTGCCCACGCCGACCTACATGTCCCATCTACACTGGTCCACCTGCCTGCGTTTGGCCAATATCCCTTTAAACCTATCATATTCATGAACCTGTCCAAATGTCTCTTAAATGTTATGATAGGACCTGCCTCAACTACCTCCTCCGGCAGCTCCGCCTCCACACCCCCACCTCCCTCCTCCTCACCGTAAACCTGTGTCCCCTGCTTTTTGATACCTTTACTCTGGGAAAAAGACTGCGCATCTACCTGATCTATTCCTCTCAAGATTTTATACACCTCTACAAGATCACCTGTCATCCTGCTGTGCTCCATGGAATAAAGTCCAAGCCTGCTCAACCTCTCCCTATAGCTCAGGCCCTCGATCACTGGCAACATCCTCGTAAACCTTCTCTGCACCCTTTCCAGCTTGACAGCATCCATCTCCAAACTTGTACAGTTGCAATGTGACATCACAACTCCTTGACTCAGTGCCCTAACCAAAGGTCATAAGGTAATGTGATAGGAATAGAATTAATCCATTCAGCCCATCAAGTCTACTCCGCCATTCAGTCATGGCCGATCTATCTCACCCTCCTAACCCCATTCTCCTGCCTTCTCCCCATAACCTCTGACACTCGTACTAATCAAGAATCAATCTGTCTCTGCCTTAAAAATATCCACGACTTGGCCTCCACAGCCTTCAGTGGCAAAGAATTCCACAGATTCACCACCCTCTGACTAAAGGCAAGCATGTAAAGCATCTTCTCCACCACCCTCTGTTGCTGTAACAAGATCATACACCATTCCCCATTTGCACCCACTCATCAAAATAAAATATTCCCTCAACAATACCAGTTAGCTTTTATTTAGTCTTGTTAACCTGTGGCCTATCTCTGGGATGTCACAGCAATCTCTTCCTGCCAGATATCCACTGAAATTCCCCGAAAAACACAAGCCGTGCTTTGACACTTTTAACCCAGAAATATCGAGTAACATTTTAAACCATTTCATTATTTCTAACTAGTTAAAAAATCGACAAACTACAATTTAGAAAGGAACAAAACACCTACATCAGGTGGGATTACACCGTCTTAATCCTACTAAAGGGTGGCACAGTGGCACAGCTGGTAGAGCTGCTACATCACAGCGGCAGCGGATTCAATCCTGAGATTAACTGTATGTTTGTGTGGAGTTTGCTTGTTCTCCTTGTAACCGTGTGGGTTTCTGTCAGATGCTCCGGTTTCCTCCCACATCATAAATACGTACGGATTTGTAGGTCAATTGGCCATTGTAAATTTTCCCTAGTGTGTAGATTGAGGCTGGGAAAGTGGGATAGAAGTAGTGTGAATGGGTGATCGACGGCCAGCATGGACTCGGTGTATCTTTCAATCAATCTAAACTCCATGAGTCAGGCAGAATTGGTTCAGGGTATGGACAGATGACGTTTAGGATCGGGACCCTCCTTCTGTCCGAAGAGGTCCCAGACTCAAAGCATCATGTCCATTCCCTCCACAGATGCTACCTGCCCCCGCTGAGTTCCTCAAGCACTGTGATGTTTGCTCAAGATGTCAGCATCTGCAGGTTCTTGCGTCTTCATAGATGGGAAGATGAGTTCCAAGTCTGAAGTATGCTCATTATAACTAATTCAACTGGTAAGGCTGTTTAGCTACTTGATGGCTCACCTTAGCCCATTGCCTTTAAATATTAAGTCATTGGAGTGGTGTCTGATAATTTCATTATTGCCGCAGATGCCCATAAATAGATACAGTTGGCTAATGTCCCTGAAGTTTACTCTCGCACAGTTACGCAGGTCTGTAGGTGAATTGTATGAAGATAAGTTGGTGGTGCAGAGTGGGTGCATCTCTGGTTTGTTCTTATCCCATGCAGTTAGATAACGGAAAGATTAAATAACCTCCTTCCCCGGTTTTTACTGTTTCCATTATACCAGCCTTGTGCTACAGTGTGTGGTGGAGTATTGGGGATGGGATGGAGGGAGATGGTTGATGGCAACATAATCATCTATTTCAGAACTGATCCATTCCCTTACAAAATAGAATGGCACAATGGTGCAGCGGTGGAGTTCTTTTCCTAGTTTTTGGGATACAGTGCAGAAACTGGCCCTTCGGCCCAGCGTGTCCGCACCGACCAGCGATCGTCCCATACACTAGCACTGTCCTACACACTCGGGACAGTTTACAATTTCTACCAACCCCAATGAACCTACCTGGAGAAAACCCACGTGGTCAAGGTTGCTGTCTTACAGTGCCAGAGACCCGGGTTCGATCCTGATTACGAACTCTGTCTGTGCAGAGTTTGCACGTTCTCCCTGTGACTGCGTGGGTTTTCTCCGATTCCTCCGGTTTCCTCCCACACTCCAAAGACATACAGATTTGTTGGTTAATTGGCTTCTGTAAATTGTAAATTGACCCTAATGTGTCCGATAGAACTAGTGTTTGGGGTGATCGCAGGTCGGCGCGGACTCGTTGGGCCGAAGGGCTGTTTCCATGTTGTATCTCTAAAGTCTAAAGAACCCAGACTCACATCTCTGATAATTAGCCCAGCCTCTTATTCAAGATGTTGGAGACTCAAGGAAGTGCAGATGCTGGAAGCTTGAGTAAAACACAAAGTGCTGGAGTAACTCATCGGGTCAGGCAGCATCTGTGGAAGGAATGGACTGGCGACATTTCGGGTCAGGACCCTTCTTGAAACTCCAGTCTGAAAAAGGGTCGCAACCTGAAACATTGCCTATCATTCCCTCCACAGATGCTGCCTGATCTGCTGGGTTACTTCAGCACTTTGTGTTTTATCCATGATATTGTTATACTATTGTACACCTCCCCTTCATTCTTTGCATGTAATCCTTATTCCTTTGGAATACGAGTCACAATGCTCATAAACTTGTTCTTAGTTAGAGCCTAATGGCCTTTAAAATAAATGGTTTCCAAAACCTGTTAGTTGTAAGTTACTGGATAAAATGGCAGCAAAATGATATTCTGAGAATGCCAATTTTGCTCACAATATATGTGCATTTTAATTTAATTTACTCTAGTTTGCAATATTGAAAATATGATTTATGTGCAAATTGGAACTGCCTGGAGAGATAGTTCACCATTCAGGTAATCAATCACTGACTGTATTTTAGCAAGCACAAATTAGAGTTAATTGTTAAGCCTGAAGAGTGTCGTTACATCCAATACTGCCCCGATTCAAGCACTCTAAAGGCTTTCAGTTAGCTCAGTCGCAGTTACTATTCAACACCTACACATGTAGTGCTTCAGAGAGGTTCAGTGTTTGTTTTAATCAGTAAATCCTTCTGCGGATTGGGAAAGGGCACACTGCTATTTCAATGTTCAATTTGCTGGTGAGGTGGAAACAAAATTCATTGAAGAGCCAGGAGTCAAGCCCTAATGGAAATGTGGACACCAATAGGTAGCGTTTAAGAGGGAAGTGAAAAACTTCCAGGAGAACGGCATATTAATGCAATTGCCAAAAGATATAGACGACAAACATGGATGGAAACCACAACATGAGATAGTTGTTGGACGGATTACAGATAATGATGAGTCAGAGTATAGAAGGGAGAACGGTCAACTGACCAAATGGTGCCAACACAACAACCTTGCTCTCAATGTCAGCAAGACCAAAGAATTGATTATGGACTTTGGAAGAGGAAGGACGAGGCCCCACAAACCTGGCTCTATCAATAGGAGGAAAGAGTCAAAAGCTTCAAATTCCTGGGCATGCATATTTCCAAAGCTCTTTCCTGGACCCAGCGTGCTGATGCAATTATAAAGAAGATTGCGGAGATTCGGTATGTCAGAGACGAGCCTCTTGAACCTCTACAGATGTACAGTAGAGATCATGCAGACTGGTTGCATCACGGCTTGGTTTGGTTACTTGACTGCAAAAAAGTGGTGAACACTGCCCAGTCCATTACCTCCCCACCATCGAAGGGATTTACACGAATCGCTGCCACAAAAATGCAGCCAGCTTCATCAGAGATCCACACCACACTGGCCACACACTCATTTCACTCCTGTCAGTGGGAAGAAGGTATTGGACCCTGAAAACTGTAACGTCCAGGTTCAGGAACAATTTTCTCCCTACAGCTATCAGGTTATTAAACACTACAATCTCCAAATAAGCTCTGAACTACATAGACTTGGGGGCAATGGTTTTGATTTTTTGCACTATTATTGTTTGGTTGTATGGCATGTATGTGTGTATAGATGAGCACAATCCTGCAGCTAGCAGAGCTTCTGCCTCACAGCCCAGTGACCCAGGTTGAATCATAATCTCAGGTGCTGTCTGGCTGGAGTTTGCACGTTCTTCCTGTAAATGCACATTTTTCTTCAGGCTGGTCCAGCTTCCTCCAGCATTTAGATTTACGAGGATATTTAGTTTCGTTTAGTTTAGTTTAGAGATACAGCATGGAAACAGGCCCTTCAGCCCACCGAATCCGCACCCACTAGCGATCCCCGCACATTAACACTATACTACACACACTAGGGAAATTTTAAAACATTTTTTTAAAGACCAAGCCATTTTTTTAAAGACCTGTACGGCTTTGGAGTGTGGGAGGAAACCGAAGATCTTGGAGAAAACCCACGCGGTCACAGGGAGAACGTACAAACTGCGTACAGCCAGCACCTATTTGCACTATTTTGCACAATTATTGTTGTCAGAACTTGAGGGATTGAATGAAGATCCGGCAGGCTGCTGCCAACAGACGGCTGTGGAGGACAAGTCAGTGGATATTTTTAAGGCAGAGATAGACAGATTCTTGATTAGTACGGGTGACAGAGGTTGGAGTTAGGAGGTTTAGATGGATCAGCCATGATTGAATGGCGGAGTAGACTTGATGGGCCGAATGGCCTAATTCTACTCCTATCCCTTATAACCTTATGACATGACCTACAGAGGGAATGTCGAAAAGAGAGCCGCTGGCAACGACGGATGTGAACAGTGTGCCGGTAAGAGAGATATTGGGTATTGCCTCCACAGCCTTTAAGGTCGGCTGCAGGAGGCGTCCCTGGGACACAGAGGCGGTCGGACGAGAAGAGGGTCGTTGGGTCGCGGGGCTTCAACAGCCTGGGCCTTACCTGGATTGGGTGGGGTTCCAGTACTTCCAGCATGTGGACTGCAGTTGGACTTTGGACTTTTTCTTTTTCATTGTAAACAGCGCCAAAATATGGCGACTGTGTTTAGTTTTTTTAGTTTAGTTTAGAGATACAGCGCGGAAACAGGCCCTTCAGCCCACTGGGTACGCACCGACCAGCGATCCCCGCACTTTAACACCATCCTACACCCACTAGGGACAATTTTTACATTTACCAAGCCAATTAACCTACAAACTTGTATGTCTTTGGAGTGTGGGATGAGAGTGAAGATCTCGGAGAAAACCCATGCAGGTCACGGGGAGAACGTACAAACACGTACAGGCAGGACCCGTAGTCGGGATCGAACCCTCGTCTCCGGTGCTGCATTCGCTGTAAGGCAGCAACTCAACCGCTGTGCCACCGTGACCGCCCAAAATTTGATGGCTTGTGGGTTGTACAAAATAATTTCATTATGCTGTGCATACATGCCAATTAAAGGCCATTGAACCATTGAGCTTTGGGTGCGGTTCGGCAGGCTAGGATTTTATTCCTTGCCGTGCAAGAGGATGAGGGATGATCTTACAGAGGTGTGTAAATTCATAAGGGGGAGAGACAGGGAGAATGCACAGAATAAACTAATGCAAATGGGTGATTGATGATCAGTGATTCCACAGGCTGAAGGTCCTGCTTCTCTGCTGTATCTTGCAATCAACCGATCAAAGAGAGTTCAAGAATGAATTTGACATCACGTCTAAACAGGGCAGCCTTTTTCCTTTTATTTATTTTTTTTATTTGTATTTTTATTAGAAGCAGTGTACAGTAGTATAAACCGTGGCATAAGACATAATACATTTTGTGTACAACTTCTATTTTAAATTTAGCAAGAGAAAGGTAACACAAGAAAGAGAAAGCGAGAAAAGGAAACGGTGAAGGAAATGGTGGTATAAACCCCTGGAGTACCACTCCCGGGGTTAACAAGTGATAGCCTGTAGAAAGATAAAGAGGAAAACCCATAGAATTGTTTTTAAAAAAAGGAAAAAAGAAAAAAAAGAGAAAAGAACCAGAAAAGGGATATGCCTACTTCATATCTCACCACATCCATCACCCAGTTCAGAAATGGCTAATTTCCAGAGTTGAGTTACACCATACTATACTTGTAATAAATCAATGAAAGGAGACCAAATCTTTAGGAATTGCTCTGATTTTCCTGCTAAGACGAGTGGCCTCTTACTTTTAAACAGTGACTCCGAACTCTAGATTCTTCCACAAGACTAAACATCTTCTCTACATTCCCGCCACCCCCTCCCACCAAGGGCTTTAATCAATCACCTTTCACTATAACTAACTCTGCATCTCAACGCCTTTACAACTAATACAATACTTCCTGAAACATATATGCATCTGATTTTCTGAGCATGTACCAAATCACAGGCTTAGAAACATAGAAACATAGAAAATAGGTGCAGGAGTAGGCCATTCGGCCCTTCGAGTCAGCACCGCCATTCAATATGATCATGGCTGATCATCCAAAATCAGTACCCTGTTCCTGCTTTCTCCTCATATCCCTTGACTCTGTTAGCTCTAAGGGTTATATCTATCACCCTCTTGAAAACGTCCAGTGAATTGGCCTCCAATACCTTCTGTGGCAAAGAATTACGGATTCACAACTCTCTGGGTGAAGAGTTTTTCCTCATCTCAGTCCTAAATGGCCTACCCTTTATTCTCAAACTGGGTGCCCTGGTTCTGGACTCTTGCCCACACTGACCAACATGTCCCGTCTACACTAGTCCCACCTGTTTGTGTTTGGCCCATATCCCTCTAAACCTCTGTCCAAACTATGTACCTGTCTAATTGTTTCTTAAAAATTGCAATAGTCCCTATCTCAACTACTTCCTCCGGCAGCTCGTTCCATAAAAAGTTACACCTCAGATTCCTATTAAATCTTTCTTCCTTCATGTCCTCTGCTTCTCGATTCCCTTTTTCTGGGCAAGACAGTCTGTACATCTATTCTTCATGATTTTGTACACCTCTACAAGATCACCCCACATCCTCCTGCGCTCCAAGGAATAGAGTCCCAGCCTGCTCAACCTCTCTCTGTAGCTCAGACCCTCGAGTCCTGCCAACATCCTCGTAACCTCTTATGTATGTATATCCTGATTTTTATGGTATTTAGATCGAAAGCTTGCCTTGGTTTACGTGGTCCTTCTGAGGTTGCAGTTGGACCTGGCATTTCTGAGTGCAACTGCCTGGCTCAGAGTAAACAACTTGTGCCGTGGGCACCTCAGTTTGACTTGGACACACCAAGCTGATTTCCTGTCCTTTACTAACACGTTACTATCACTATGTGACTTGGGACTCATAATAAGCACGGGCCTTTGGACACCAGGCTGCTGGTTTATTGGGAGAGTTAGAACCTGAAAAATGAGCTGCAGGCTGCTGAACTTGCAAGCTGTGGGAACATACAGTATATATGATTGACAGTGATTTATTTTCCAAGGCCTCTCCACATCATCTGCTCACTGAACCAAAAGAGCATCCTCATAATCTTTCTCACGGGGCTTTACATGCGAACTCTCAGACGTAAAGCCTCTTGCCATCTTACATTATCCTGTATCACAAGCATTAGCAGGTCGGTTTCCTACTCTGCAATTACGATGATGGAGTGAAGATGGTTTTACATGGTTTAAAACTTTGGTCCACATTACAATCAACACCGAGGCCATTATAACTACATCGGGCACCAAAAATGAAGCATTCCTTTATGAATTTTGCATGATGTGTTCCATTGCTGAGCATAAAAAGGTTCTTTATATAAAATATACCAAGGAGAAACGGAATGAACATTTGTTTATATTAATGAAGGTCTCAGGCTGTAAAGTCACTGACTTAAATAATAATTTTCAGCAAGTTATATAAGTTCACTATTTTTTCCCCACTCTGAAGCAATTCTGAGTGACTAATGAATGTGAAGTGGTGCAACTTAGTGGTACACTCTGCACAAAATTCGAGACCCACTCATGATGCATTTCCATCATTGAATTCTGCTCAGGGACGGTATGGTTTGATTTTGCGGAGGTGCAGAAGATCTCTTTGTAATGCCATCCATTTTCCCACCCAGTTTTGTTCAACCTGTTTTTCACAGGTCGGAGGCCATGCAAGAAGCAGGTGACGTAACTGCTCACAATCCTTCGCATAGGTTTAATTTTATTCCAAAGTCACCCGTCATACGACAGGATAAGGTCAAGAAGACATTTATGCACGGCCTTTCACAATCTTTCCCAGCCCAGGGAATTCTCATTACTGCCACAATGCAAGAATGGCAGCCACCATGTTGCATGCAGTAAGGTCCCACACACAGCACAACCTGGTGGGTCTGCTGCCTCCTAGTGTCAAAGTACCAGATTCAATGCTGACTGTGTGGGGTTTGCATGTTCTCCCTGTGGCCATGTGGATTTCCGTTTGATGCTCTGGTTCAGTTTAGCTAGCTTAGAGGTATAGTGTGGAAACAGGCTCTTCGGCCTACCGAGTCTTTGACTACCAGCGATCCCCGTACTATCACTATCCTACACACTGGGGACAATTTACAACTTTAACCTCCAAACCTGTATGTCTTTGGAGTTTGGGAGGAACCATAGAATATGGTACCATATTATATGGAACAGTACAGCATTAGAACAGACTCGTCAGCGCACAATGTCTGTGCCGATTCTACACAGAATCCGTATTCCCAGCATATCCGTATGCCTATCCAATAGTCTTTTAAATGCCACTAATGTAACTACTTCAACCACCAACCCCAGCAGCACGTTCCGGGCACTCACCTCCACTCTGTGTAAAAGAACTTGCTCCTCCTTTAATACATCTCCTTTAAACCTTGTGGGTAGACACAAAATTCTGGAGTAAAGGGCCTGTCTCACTTAGGTGGCGGCGACTGTCATAGTCGTAGCAGGTTGCCGAAAAACCGGCGGCTGGACCCCCCCTACGACAATGTCTACGACGAGCTTCAACAACCTACCACCTAATCGACGTCAAGCTACGGCATGCTACCGACAACTGGCGACCTAATCATCGCGGCTTAGAACGTCCGCCTACGACAACCTACGAAAACATCTACGACAACCTACATCCACCCACGACAAGCTACGACCCTGCCGGCGACAACTGAGTACAACTGAAGACATGCAACGTTATTTTGACCTCTAAAACAATGGAATCACCCAGTTTTCCTATAAAACGGGTTGCAGGGTGCGGTTTTGAATCATTCTGCATCATGACTATCATGTTGCAACATCCGAGGGCATTGCTCTTATTACAAGAAGAAGAAGCCCTGCTGCTTGCAGCTTCCCTCTTGCTTAAAGATCTGCAAGACAGAAGGACAAGAAGAATGGTGAAGGAGAAGCCCAAGAAGAGGTCCGTGTGGTTGAAGGCCTTGTCCCTGAAAAGACACAGGTTGGGCCAGTATGAAAACCTGATGTCTGAGCTCCAGCAAAAAGATGAGGCTGCCTTCGAAAAATTCAGGAAGTCCACGCACTTTATTTTTACCTGATCACGTGTTTTTCCAAAGTCGCTACTTGACTTCTCTTGACAACAACCTGGCGACAACCTACGACAGCACCTACGACAAGCCCACGGTCGCCGAAAAGTTTTGAACATTTCAAAATCCAGTGGCGACCAGAAAAACGCTACGACTCTTTGGGCGACTGAGTAGATTACTCACGACCATACATGCGACACCCCGATGACCATGTGGCGACTGCCTAATCGTCGGCAGTTGCCTAAAAAAATTGCCTAAGTGGGACAGGCCCTTTACTCAGCGAGACAGGCAGCATCTTTAGAGAGAGGGAATAGGTGTCGTTTCAGGTCAAGACCCTTCTTCAGACTGATGTCAGGGGAGTATGCGGTAGAGAGATAAAATGCAGTCGGAGACAGTAAGACTGGTAGGAGAACTGGGAAGGGGGAGGGGGTGGATAGAGAGGTAAAGCAAGGGCTACTTGAAGTTAGATAAGTCAATGTTCATATCACTGGGGTGTAAGCTGCCCAAGCGAAATTTGAGGTGATGTTCGTCCAATTTGCACTGGGCCTTACTCTGACAATGTAGGAGGCCCAGGACAGAAAGGTCAGATTGGGAATGGGAAGGGGAGTTAAAGTGTTGAGCAACTGGAAGATCAGGTTGGTTTAGGCGGATCGAACGCAAGTGTTCAGCGAAATGATCGCAGAGCCTGGGCTTGGTCTTGCCGATATACAGGAGTCCACACCTGGTACAGTGGATACAGTAGATTTAAACTTTTAAACCTTGTACCATTGAAGCAAAGCATAAAGCATACACATATGGCACCTGGCTCCAGTTAATGAAGATCAATCACTAAACGCCTCGTTTTGATGGCCAAATAAATTGCAGATAGAAGTTTATGTTCAACGCTTTCTGAAAGATTGATGTCCTGTCAAGGCAAAACTGGACTGACACAGCTATCAATTCAAATGACCTTTTCCCCCTAAATATCTGAGTATAAAATAGGCTGTTTTCAACCGTGGATGAAATGTCGGCTTATCAACCATTGGACACGATGAAGGAGAACAAAAGAAATGTTTCCCATTTCGCTCCAAGCCTGTAAGCCAATGCACCTGTGAACTTACATTTTTTCTCCACCCCCCCCCCCCCCCCTCCCCCTCCCCAGACATTTCTGTGTTAAGTATTACATTAAGTTCCAGACTACACAAGGTACACCATCTTCTCTCCACACTTAAGTATTTTAGCTACCAATGGTGAACGATGTAAGAAAGGTCAACCCAGCCATCACCCCATGCTGTGCTCTGACACACACTGACAATCATGGGGAAGGCAGTGGGAAGCCGATTGTTCCCAGACCAAAGAAAAACTTCTCTCAGAAGTAAGTCAGGGTTTAAATTCTTTGCTAAAGATGGAAATATTTCCCAGCTCGTTTTCATTTACAAGCTTTGAAGATACCTACTATCTAATACTACTACCACTATCTACCTCTTTGGTGACCCTTGGACTATCCCTGATCAGACTTTGCTGGCTATATCTTGCACTTAACCTTATTCCCTTATTTTGCGTCTATACACTGTAAATGGATCAATTGTAATCATGTATTGTCTTTCTGATGACTGGTTAGCATGCAAAAAAGCATTTCACAGTACACGTGACAATAAACTAAACTAAGCTAAACTCAATGCCAAATGAAAATAAATTGGGAAATGATCTAGATTATCGAAAAACAAAGAACTGCAGATGCTGGTTTATATCAAAGATAGTCACAAAGTGCTGGCATAAAACAGCGGGTCAAGCAGCATCTCTGGAGAAAAAGGATGGATGACATTTCGGGTTGGGACCCTTCATCAGATCTCTTTATTTTAAACTTTAGACTTTAGAGATACATGGAACAGACCCTTCGGCCCACCGAGCCCATCCCCGTACACTAGCACTATCCGACACACTAGGGATTATTTACAATTTTACCAAAGCCAATTATCCTGCAAACCTATATGCCCTTGGAGTGTGGGAGGAAACTGGAGCACCCGAAGAAAACCTATGCGGTCACGGGGAGAATGTACAAACTCCGTACAGACAGCACCCGTAGTCAGGATGGAACCTGGTTCTCTGGCTCGGTATGGCTGCAACTCTACCATTGCACCGTTGTGCCACCCCGATCTCAATCTTAGCAAGGAATATTTGTCCTCAACTTTCTTGCAAGGGAGAGAGGAACATAACACAGAAGGAAGCCATTTGTCCTGTGATCTTTGGAAGCACATTGCTGCTGGTTCAAATCATAAACTCTTCCCTAAACCTCTGCTGTGTTTTCTCCTTCAATTGTTTATTTTGTTAAAATGTATTATTATTGTCATGTGAAAAAATCTAGATTATAGAAGCAAAGAACTGCAGATGCTGGTTTACACCAAAAATGGACACAAAGTGCTGGCTTAACTCAATAGGTCAGGAAGCATTTCTGGAGAAAAAGGATAAGTAACGTTTCAGGTCCGGAGCCTTCTTCAGATCTCTTTATATTTAGACTTTAGACTTTAGAGATACAAAACGGAAACAGGCCATTTGGCCCACTGAGTCTGCGCTGACTAGCGATACTGCACCGACCCCCCATACAATAGTTCCTACTCACTATTTACAACTTTTACCAAAGCCAATTAACCTACAAACCTGTATGTCTTTGGATTGTGTGGGGAAAGACCTAGGAACAGTGAGTGAAAAGCTTTTGTTTGCATGCTACGCAGTCATACAAAAACCATACATGAATATAATCAAGCCCTCCTCAGCGCACAGATAGAGGACAAAGTGTACAACCATTTAGTGCAAAGATATAATGTCAGATAATGTCTGATTAAAGATAGTTCAAAGGTCTCCAATGAGGTAGATGGGTGGTCAGGACTGCACTCTAGCTGGTGAGAGGACCGTTCGGTTGCCTGATAACACTGTTATCTGAAGAAACTGTTCCTGAATCTGGAGTGATATTTAATCATAATGATAGGTGGCTCTCAAAACCCCCCCTCCCTTGCTTCTGTTGGCCTATTACCTGTCGTGCAAGTCCCGTCTCTCTCACTTTTCCAGTTTTCTTGCCCCCCCATCCTTTACAATCAGTCTGAAGAAGGGTCTCGACCCAAAATGACACCTATCCATGTTCTCCAGGGATGCTGCCTGACCTGCTGAGTTACTCTAGCACTTTGTGTCCTTTTGTGTATTAACCAGCATCTTGTTTCTATGTAATATTGAATCAATTCACTTTTGGACCTTAATCCTCAATCTTCATTAACTAACCCATTAGTCTGTGCCCCCAAATCTCAAACACAATTTACATTAAAATATTTTTCCTCGTATCTCACCCGGTTTTAAATCTGTACCCTTTAGTTCTCGCTCCTTCAGGCTGTGGATGCAGTTTATCTTTATCCATGCTATCCAAATGCTTCTCAGTTGCAAACTCTTCCATCAGGTTTCCTCTAAACTGCCTCCGTCCCATGAAACAATTGCCATCTTTCCATTCTCTACTTCAAGGGCGGCACGGTGGAAAGGTCAAATAATCGAGGGCATATCTTTAAGGTGAGAGGGGCAAAGTTTAAAGGAGATGTGCAGGGCAAGTGTTTTGGTGAGTGGCAGGAACGCAATGCCAGGGGTGGTGGTGGAAGCAGATATGATAGTGGCGTTTAAGAGGCTTTTAGAGAGGCAAATAGATATGCTGGGAATGGAGGGCATGGATCACGTGTCAGCAGATAAGATTAGTTTATCTTGGCATAATGTTTGGCACAGATACTGTGGGCCAAAGTGCTTGTTCCTGTACTGTTCGATACTCTATATTCTCTGAATAGGAAGATAAGTCCCCATGATTCCACAGTGAATAACCCAAAGCTTCCCAGTGAGATATGTATAAGCCCTCTGGTGCATGTTTGGCCTGAAAGCTAATTTAAACATTTACCCAGCCAAGTTACATCAATTAAATTACGAGAGATGGGAAGCTTGGTCAGGAGGAAATTGTATTTGTGTAGTATTTTGTCACATCTCATTGCAACGTTCCAAAGTGTTCCACAGCCAATTAATTACTTTTTAAGTTCACCCGCCAGACTTATTTGGTCCTCAGTAAAGTTCCATAAATAGTAATGAATTGAATTGAATTGAATTGAATATATTTTTAATAGCCAAGTGTGTATATATACAAGGAATTTGCCTTGGTGTTTTGCTCGCAAGTAACAACACGATAAACAGCAGACAATTAAAAATAAAACATTATAAATTAAACATGTGAAGAATGAAATAAAGTACCAGAGCAAAAGGAGGCTACAGACTTTTGGCTGTTGAGTAGAGCTACTGCTCGTGGAATAAAGCTGTTTTTATGTCTGGCTGTGGCAGATTTGACAATCCGGAGTCGCCTTCCAGAGGGAAGTGCTTCAAAGAGTTTGTGGCCAGGGTGAGAGGGGTCAGAGATGATCTTGCCCGCTCGCTTCCTGGCCCTTGCAGTGTACAGTTCGTCGATGGGTGTAAAGTTGCAACCTTTGCGGCTGATCGAGCAATGGGCTGCAGCCTCCGGATGTCGTGCTTGGTGACTGAGCCAAACCAGGCCATGATGGAGAAGGTGAGCACAGACTCTATGATGGCCATATAGAATTGGACCATCATTGCCTGTGGCAGATTGTGTTTCCTCAGCTGCCGCAGGAAGTACATCCTCTGTTGGACCTTTTTGGCCGTTGCCTCCCATTTAAAGTCCCTGGAGATGATGGTTCCAAGGAACTTAAATGATTCCACAGATGTGACTGTGGTGTTGTTGATGGTGAGTGGGGGGAGGGGAGGGGGAAGCTCTCCTAAAGTCTACAATCAATTCCACTGTCTTAAGAGCATTGAGCTCCAGGTTGTTGCGATGGCACCAGGACGCCAACTGTGTCACTTCCTGTCTGCATGCGATGAAGAAGCAGTTAAACTGTCGTGATGCTTCAGGGAGAACAACTTTCACCACTCAGCCAATTATTTAGAATTCCCATAATTGTTATTCATGTTTTAAGGCATTAATTTCTCCCCTCTGTACTTCCATAATTGCAATCTCATGACTTACAATTCTTGTTTATACATAAGTAAGATTAGTGGGCCACTGCATGGATGCAAATTGCTTTTTTTCTGATTGCTAATAGTGGAATATTAATAGAATAAAACACGAACGGGACTATATTGAGAAACTGTCAAGTTTTGGGTTGTTCGAAACAAAAGGGAATAGAGGGTTTAATTGAAGTGCAAAAAACATGCCATGTCTAGATGAGGAGAAAGGGCCTAGTTTCCTTAGATGGAGAAGTCAGTAAACACAGATTTCAGTCAATGGGTAGAAGGGTAATAGGGGAGATGAATAAAAGGTTACTCAATGTTCTGTCGGGGCATCAAACTCACTGCCAGAAAGCCAGATGAAAACTAAGCCCTTGTTATATTTTAGAAGTGCCTGGTTGAACTCCCATAAGGCTGTGTGACCTGTGGGACAATGGGCCAGAAACTGGGGAATGGGAATCTCCCAAGGCCTATTTTTGTCCAGCGTGGAAATATACTGACCTACCTGTACGTCTTTGGAATGTGGGAGAAAACCGGAGCACCCGGAGAAAACCCACGCTTCAAAGGCATGACCTTACCCGCTCAAAGCAATGCTTTAGCGATACAGCGTGGAAACAGGCCCTTCGGCCCACCGAATCCGCGCTGGCCAGCGATCACCCCCTACACTAGCACTACCCTACACACTGGGGACAATTTACAATTTTCACCAAGCCAATTTACCTACCAACCTGCATGTCTTTGGAGTGTGGGAGGAATCCGTGGCACCCGGAGTAAATCCACATGGTGCAAACTCCATACAAAGTACGACTCAAAGATGTGAAGACCACCAACAGGGCCAAGACAATTTGATTAATTGAAGTAACAATAGCCCAATGGTTCCATAGCTAATTTTCAACAAGACACAAAATTTTCATTTGATAAAGACTGCTGCACGGGGCAACCTTACAAATATCTTAGCAATTTGAATTGCTAATTCATAACTCACTGCAGCGATCTCCGTGGGTATGAAGATAACACAGCAGGTTATCAATGCCTATGATGACAAGCACAAATTGAGAGCAAGGCCTTTGTTTCTCACTTTGGAAGTTCATTATTCAAAATTGATAGAAAACAAATCAAATGATTAGATTAATTTGTCCTCTCCTGCAGAAGCAGGTTCTTTCTTCAAGATTGCTCTATGCATAAAGCTGTATGCTCAAAAATAGGCCTTCCAGGCCAGCTACTGTAGCTGGTGCTTATAAAAAAACACAAAGTGCTGGAGTAACTCAGGTAGCATATCTGGAGAACATGGATAGGTAACGTTTTGGATCGAGACCCTTCTTTAGACACTGTGCTCCTATACTCCAAGGAATGAAGTCCTAGCCTGCTCAACCTCTCCCGATAGCTCAGGCCTTCAAACCCTGGCAACATCCTCGTAAATCTTCTCTGCGCTGGAGACTAGCTTTAAGGGTCTGCTTGGAATGATGAATTAATGGGGACACGGAGGGAGTGAACCTGATCCAGGTAACATAGGAGCTACGAAATGAGGGCAGTTCGTGAGTGAGAACGCAAGCAGAGTGAGAGCAGCACAATGGTGCAGCAGGTGGAGCTGCTGCCTCACAGCACCAGAGACCCAGGTTCAATCTGAACGTCAGCCGCTGCCTGGGTAGAGTTTGCACGTTCTCCCTGTGACAGCGTGGGTTTCCTCCAGGTGCTCCGGTTTCCTTCCACATCCCAAGGACGTGCAGGTCAGAAGGTTAATTGGCCCTCTGTAAACTGGTCCCCAGCGTGTGAGCGAGGGGTGGAACACGAGGGAAGATGATGAGAATGTGGGGAGAATAAAAATGTAGGATTAGTGTAGATGCTTCAATGGTTCAATGGGGCTTTATTTATCACATGTGCAACTGCAGAGTGAAATTATTTTTGCATATTTACACATGCAGGCGCATTTCCAAAGTCCAAAGTCCGATCCGTCCACACATGGGTCAGCATGCGTTCAGTGGGCCAATAGACTCCAACCCTAGCCAGCAAAGGAATGCAAAATGTGTAAATCATAGCCATGTTGGCCGTGCCCAGCAAGTCAGGCTTTGTTAATAGAGAGACAAAAAATAATGAAGCCAAAGCCACAGGTGGCCAAGTCTCTCCAGACAGAGAAAGCAATTTAGCTGATATTGTAGAATTCGAGATCCTGTCTGCTAGTTCCAAGCTTGCATTAGGCTTGATTCTGCAGGAGGCCACAGCAGATAGGTCTTTTAGACTTTACACTTTATAGATACAACGCGGGAACAAGCTCTTCTACCCATCGAATCCACACCGACCAATGATCATCCCGTACACTAACACTATCCTACACACTAGGGACAATTTATAATTTTTCTGAAACCAATTAATCTACAAACCCGTACGACTTTGGTGCGTGGGAGGAAACCGGAGGAAACCAGAACACCCGGAAAAACCCATGCGGTCACAGATGGCACCCGTACTCAGGATCAAACCCGGGCCTTGGGCCTCTGGTCCTCTGGTGAGGCAGTAATTCTACCGCTGCGCCACTGTGCCACCCCAGGTCAGAGTATGAGTGGGATGAGGAATTAAAGTGGCAGTCAAACAGAATCTCAGGTCTGTCCTTATGGAAAGAACATGGAAACTCTGCAAAGCAATCATCCGATCTGCATTTGGTTTCTTTAACGTAAAGTTGGTGTTTTGAACACCAAATTATTTTGAGGGTGGGAAGGGCTGTTTCTGTAACTGGCTGAGTGTAACTAGGAACTCAGTCCTGGGAACATTGGGCTGAAGATGAAGAACATAGAACGGTACAGCACAAGAAGAGGCCATTCGGCCCACACCGTCTATGCCGAACATGATGCCAAGACCAACTCTTATCTGACTGCACAGAATCCATTTCCCTCCATTCTCTGCATGTCCATATGTCTGTCCAAAAGATGGACACAAAATGCTGGAGCAACTCAATGGGTCAGGCAGCATCTTTGGAGAAAAGGAATAGGTGACGTTTTGGGTTGAGACCCTTCTTCGGACCAATGTGTCTATCCAAGAGTCTCTTAAATGCCATTAGCATGGGGGGATGCTGACATTGGTTTATTTTTGCAGCCAGTAGATTTGGAGGATTTTGTGGAGAGAACATCCGCAGTTCCAATCTCGGAGCAACGTAACTGCAAAGCGAGGTTTTCTTGGACAGGGGACTTCACTTTGCCTCAAGTTTTATAGTCGCCTGAAGGCCAAAGCTAGACAGCAACCCATAGCCTAAAGAACAGATGGTGGTGGAAAGGGCACAGAAGATCAAGCAACTTGCTGATAACCTTAACATACATAGGCCCTTCTGTGCTGTCTAAGTCATCTATGGGCAAAACACTCTAAAGCCCAACCCGTTGAGTCAAGAGTGGTAGTGAATGTATCAAGGACACTTCAGCGGATACAAGGCAAGGACTTGGTCAACCTCACCATCAGTCGGGGGGGATTATGGTGAATTCTTGCTGAAGTCAAGGCTACACAAGTCTATGTGCAGACAGTCCCAGGTTAATCACACATAGCAATCCTGCACTTACTGTTTATCTCCCATCCACTCTCCACTAATAGGATCCCACCATTCAAAGATAGAGCCTTGTCATCGTATTAATGCAATTCAGGTGACAATTATAAAATCCTCAATTCGTAGAATAGACACGAGGCCTAGAAAGAGGCCACTTGCCCCCATTGATTCTCACAGAGTTCTCTCATCAACCCCATTCCCCCCCAAGTGTTGAACATTTCCCTTTCAAAGAAACTGCCTGATTCTGTTTACATTAAAGATGTGCAGGTTTGTAAGTTAATTAGCTTCTGAAAATTGTCCCTAGTGTGTAGGGGAGAACTAATGTACTGGTGATCGACGGTTGGCACAGACTCAGCGGGCTGAAGGGCCTATTCCCACGACGTATCACTAAACTAAACTAAACATCACAGCTTTAGCCATTAAATTACAGATGAGGCAGGTACTATTGTAACATTTAAGAAACATTTAGACAGGTACATGGATAGGACAGGTTTAGAGAGATATGGGCCAAACACAAGCATGTGGGACTAGTGCAGATAGGACATGTTGGCCAGTATGGGGAAGTTGGGCTGAAGGGCCTGTTTCCACACAGTAAGACTATGACTACTACAAAATAAATTTGCTCTCCTTACAAAAGCTTTTCACTGTACCTCGGTACACATGACAACAAACTAAAAACTAACCAACTAACTACATCCTCCGGGTATATTTTGCCTGGAATCTTTATATCTGTGAGTTACAGTTAGAGTTTAAGTATGAGTTTAGTTTATTGTCACATGTACTGAGGTCCAGTGAAAAAACTTTTGTTGCGTGCTAACCAGTCAGCAGAAAGACAATACATGATTACAATTGAATCACCCACAGTGTACAGATACATGATAAAGGGAATAACGTGAATAAAGGGAAGAGAGATGGAGACAACTTAAGTATCGAATAATCAGGTGTTTCTATTGTGCTTTGCATGTAGCTGATTGTTAATTTAGTGATTCACTGTTTTTAACAGCAATGCTGAATTAAAGCCAAAAAGAACACAAATTAGACAGTTTAATTTATGATTATATTACTGCCCTGCGTAAAAGGGAATCAAAGTTACTTAAAGCAGTTATTTTAATAGAGCTGCACAAAGCTATTTATGCAAGAGCCTGAAATAGCTGCAGCAATGGGGATCTGTGGCTCACTGGGTCAATACACAGTGTAAATGAAGCCTTGTGTGGTGCCTGCAGTTCCGACATTATCCAATTCAGAACAATCCTCCCACAAAACAAGCGCAGTTTTCTTTTACAGAAATCTTCAAAAATATTTATAATCGCCCAGCCCATAGATAGGTGGACAGCTAGTGTGTGCAGAGTCTGACAACACAACAGATAGTCCAAATGCAGTCGCTAAATCTTTTTTATCAAGGCAGCTTCAATAGCATTTTTCAAACTCACTGCTTCTGAAGGGGAGCATGGTGGCGTGGCTGGTAGAGCTGCTACTTCACGGTACCAGAGACACGGGTTTGAACCTGACATCAGGTACTGACTGAGTGGAGTTTGCACGTTCTCCCTGTGACCGTGTGGGTTTCTTCCGAATGCTCTAATTTTCTCCCACGTCCCAAAGACGTGTGGGCTTCAATCGGCCTCTGTAAATTGCCCCTAGTGTGTAAGGAATGGATTCGAAAGTGGAAGAACATACAACTGGTGTGAACGGGTTATCGATGGCCAGCATGGATAGGTGGGCCAAAGGGCCTGTCTCCATACTGTACCTTTAAAGCTAAAACTAAACTCCTCTAATTCTCCTGCCTTCTCCCCATAACCCCTGACACCCGTACTACTCAAGAATCTATCAATCTCCTCCATAAAAATATCAATTGACTTGACCTCCACAACCTTCTGTGGCAATGAATTCCACAGATTTACCACCCTCTGACTAAAGGAATTCTTCCTCATCTCCTTTCTAAAATAACGTCCTTTTATTCTGAGGCTGTGGCCTCTGGTCTTGGACTCTGCCACTAGTGGAAACATCCTCTCCATATCCACGCTATCCAGGACTTTCACTATTCGAAGGTCCACACCAGGACTTGCAACGCGGCTCTCGATACCCGGGGCACAACCCTTGCACAAGAGTACAAGATCCACATAATAAACCTATAATTCAGACATAAGAGAGAGCTAGATATGGCTCTTAAAAATAGCGGAGTCAGGGGATATGGGGAGAAGGCAGTAACGTAGTACTGATTGGGGATGATCAGCCATGATCACATTGAATGGCGGTGCTGGCTCGAAGGGCCAAATGGCCTACTCCTGCACCTATTGTCTATTGTCTATAACATCATCAAGGACAGCTCCCATCCTGCATTTGGCCTGTTCGACCTGCTGCCCTCAGGGAGGCGCTATAGGTGCATCAGAACAAGGGCAAATAGACTCAAGAACAGTTGCTTTCCAAAAGCTATAACCTCTCTGAACTCACACATGCACTGACTTCACAGCCTAACCCCCGGACTTCCATCTATCCACCTACTGTAATTTGTGCTGTAACTGTAATTTTTAATATGTGCAATAACCCATACTGTATATAGGAATCCTATTTATTCACTCTATTCACCCATTGTCTTTTTATAGATATGTATATAGCGCCGCAGAACTGTGCACCTTACCCCCCCCCCCCCCCCCCTTTTGTTTTGTTTTTTGTTTTTTGAACTAATTACATGTCTGCACTGAGTACGAGCTGCTTTTAATCTCATTGTACATGTGTATAGTGACAATAAAATGGCATTCTATTCTATGACAAAACTAATCTTCAACCACCTCAGGAAACGATTCCACTGTCTGGACCTTTCCAATTGGTCTCCGGATTTCTAATGAACACACTGAAGAACAATTCTGAGCCCTTGGGAATGTGTCTGTCATTTCTTTGGTATTCCTACGGGCAAAGACAAATAGCAGAGACAGATTACACCTCAGAGCATCCTGTACAGAAGGCAATAATCTTCCAATTAAACAGCAGTGGCTGGCATAGCAATCTATCAAAGATCATTACGCATCGCTGGTGTATCCTCTCACAGAGCCTTACAGCACGGAAAAGGCCCTTTGGCCCAACTTATCCATGCTGACCATGATGCTCAATTCCCCACATTAGGCTGGTACCCCTCTACACCTTTCCTCTGCATGTACCTGTCCAAATATTTATTCTATGTTGTCATTGTACTGCCTCAACTAATTTCTCTGGCAGCTCGTTTCCAAGTAACAAATACCAAAATATCACTGTGGCTGACTATTCGTATCTGTCAAGAGTCAAGAGTGTTTTATTGTCATATGTCCCGAAATGGAACAATGACATTCTTACTTGCAGCAACACAACAGATGTGCAAACATAGTACTCTGTAAAACCCGTAATAAACAAAAACAATCTCAGTACATTTTTGTACAAAAAAACCCAACAGATAAATAAATAGACAATAGTCGTGCAAAGTCAAATATAATGTTCCCAAGTCTGTATAGTACCTCCTATTTGGAGATTGTAGTGTTTAATAGCCTGATAGTTGTCGAGAAGAAGCTGTTCCTGTACCTGGACGTTACAGTTTTGAGGCTCCTATGCCTTCTTCCTGATGGCAGGAGTGAAATGGGAGTGTGGGCAGGGTGGTGTGGGTCTCTGATGATACTGGCTGCCTTTTTGAGATAGCAACTCTTGTAGATCTCGTCGATGGTGTGGGGTTCGGTATCCGTGATGGACTGGGCAACTGGTGTTCACGATGGGACTCCCCTACGTCGGAGAAACCAAAAGTTAAAAAGGTGATCGCTTAGCAGAACACGTAAGCTCAGACTGCTGGAGGCATGCCAACTTCAGCTTAGCATGACGTGCGATGAGCGTTTGATGACTCTGGGCCTGTACTCACTCGAGTTTAGAAGGGTGAGGGGGAACCTCGTTGAAACTTACGGAATAGTTAAAGGCCTGGATAGAGTGGATGTGGAGAGGATGTTTCCACTAGTGGGAGAACCTAGGACCAGGGGACACAGCCTCAGAATAATAGGACATATCTTTGGAAAGATAAGGAGGAATTTCTTTAGTCAGAGAGTGGTGAATCTGTGGAACTCATTGCCACAGACGGCTGTGGAGGCCAGTCATTAGGCATTTCTAAAGCAGAGCTTGACAGATTCTTGATCAGTTCGGGTGTCAGGGGTAATTGGGAGAAGGCAGGAGAATGGGGTTGAGAGGGAAAAATAGATCAGCCATGAATGAATGGCGGAATAGATTTGATGGGCCGAATGGCCTAATTCTGCTCCAATGACTGATGAACTTATGAACTCATGAACCTATGTATCCTGTCACATTATGATACAGGAAGTGCCATTCCATCCTGTATGTTTGTGTCAATTAATATCATTTCTTCCACCCAGCACCTTGCAAACCTTTAGGATGAACTATGAATTTTTGACTCCAGGTAAATGTTCTCACGCTATTTCTTTCAAATGCCTTGATCATGGTTAGTACTCATGGTCCTTATCACCTGATCTGTCTTTAAGGTCAGGACATTTCTTCAGTCTTCAAACGTCACCTATCCATTCCCTCCACAGATGCTGCCAGACCCGATGAGTTACTCCAGCACTCTGTTTTTGGTCCAATGCTGGCATCTCGAGCAAAACGCAAGGTGTGAAGGAACTCAACGCGTCAGGCAGCCTTTGGTCCAAATTTAAGTGTTAGCTAAAATGAACCATTGTCAGGTTTGAAAGCGGGTCTCTGGTGCTGTAAGGCAGCATCTCTCCCTCTGCGCCACTGTGCCACCCTTTTTTATTTTCTTCTATAATGGGAGAGGACTCAGGGAGAGTTCTAAGTGTTTAAGAAGGAACTGCAGATGCTGGAAAATCGAAGGTACACAAAAACAGGGAGAGTCCTAGTTCTAGAACGACCATATGTTAAGGCGAGCAGATGCCTAAAGCAATTCAGCGATGACTTATCCATCACTGAAGCATGTCATGGGCCACCCGTTACTATATTCCCCTCTCTTATGTGGGATGTGGTGAGGCCGTAGGAGCCACAGACAAACAGAGGACAGATGCAGAGACAGCACCCAGTTCCCATAGAGGAGATCACGTTCACCATCATTGCAATGGACAATGTGGAGTCAGAGATCAGTGGTAGCACTGAGATCACAGCAGAAGGCTCTGACCTCCTCACAACTCACGTAAGCCACCATCCACCATCACATCTAATTTAGAAGCCGTCTGTGGTGGCATGCATCTATTTCCTTACCTCAATGCCTTGGTGAATGAGTCCAGTTCATGAAGGCACCATGTTCGGTACAGATATGTTTCCCTGTGGTATAACTCAATGACAATGAGAATTGGAAACTTAATGAACTGCAGATGCTGGGACAGATGAATTGGGATGAAGGGCCTGTTTTCATGTTGTATGACTCAAACCCTCTCTGAGATTTGGAGACTCAATGGACTGTGGATGCTGGAATCTCGAGCAAAACGCAAAGTGTGAAGGAACTCAACGGGTCAGACAGCATCTGTGGGCAGAATATACCTGCAACGTTTCGGATCTGGACCCTCCTTCAGACTCTATGGCCTTGTCTACATCCAGAGCAGCGTAGACCTGTAAACTTCCCAGGCATGAGGATGAAGCTGGGCCATATCCTCCAGGGCAGCCAAGAGCCTAGATAATGCGACTGGCCTTCACACAAGCTTGGGTGAGAGGTGGTAGGAAGGGCAGACGATGATAACACTGGAACCTCCAGAACGTGCAGAAGCAAGATATTCACACAGAGCGAAATGCATGCATGCAATGTCAACCCATCTAGTGCACCAAGCTCTCAATTCCTCCAAAGAAATGAAGAAAAGTTCCCTCCATTTGCATGCCAAAATCTTCTGCAGGCTTCCTTCAGCAGTGATTATCATTAATTTCCCTGCATTGCCAGAGAGCGCCCCGAGCTTTAATACAGTTTCCCTTGAAAATTTGATTAAAGCTTGGAATAAAATCAACAAGAAACAAAACGCACTGAAATGTTTTTTTAACTCAATTTTAGCTCAACCGTTATCGCCCGATTGTATAAAATGGATGCGTAGATCCTGACACAGGCTCTTTGAAGCACCACTTGTCGCCATGGTAATGGGCTTTGAAAGCCATCTTGCCAGGTTGAACACTGAGCAAAATCTAATGACATATTCTTTGTCGCAATGAAACGGTTACATCAGCAACCGTGTCTGAGGTGTTCACTTTATATTTAAAAAAATCTTTGTTTCTCTCTTGCCGTGTTATTTGTTGCAAATTTGATGTTGAATGCTGGTGGCGAGGAACTAAGAATATTTCCCAATGGATTCTCATTGCATTCCATGGAGTTGTCTACCCCAGAGGGCAGTGGTTGCTAAGCCACAGATCCTGGACTGAACTTATCAGTCTGACTTTATACCCATGGTTGCGTTAACTTCAGGTAGATGCAAAATGGTGGAGTAACTTAACGAGTCAGCCAGCATCTTCGGAGAAAAGGAATAGGTGACGTTTCGGGTCGAGACCCATCATCAGACTTCAGGAACTGCGCTGTTTGTACGCACTCGTTATCTCCTTTCCCGCAGCCAACAATGGACCATTGTGGGCTCCACCTTTCCTTGATCATCGTTTCTGGCTTTGATTTGTTCTATTCATACCCTTCATTCATTTGTGCCAGCATCTTTTCATACTCTAGTTTCTCCCTCCCCCCACGAATCTCAGTCTGACCAAGGGTCTGCATGGAGCCCAAAACTGCTCACAATACTCCAAATGCGGTCTGACCAGTGCCTAATAAAGCCTCAGCATTACATCCCTGCTTTTATATTCTAGTCCTCTTGAAATGACTACTAACATTGCTTTTGCCCCCATATTACCAGTTCAACTTGCAAACTAACCTGTTGGGAATCCTTCACCAGCTCTCTCAAGTCCCTTTGCACCTCTGATTTCTGACTCCGACAAAGTTGCTGAATTGAGCTAGTCCCATTGGTTTGCGCTTGCCCTCCAAACCTTTCCCATCCGAGTACTTGTCCAAATGTCTTTTAAATGTCAAAATTGTACCCACGTTTACAACTTCTTCTGGCAGCTTATTCCACATGAACCCCACCCTCTGTGTGAAAAAGGGGTCAACTATTTACGGGGATCGAGGAGGAATTTATTTACTTGGAGGGTTGTGTGCATCTTGAGTCGCATTGATCGAGATATTGGCCTGGCACAGGAAATTGCACTGGTTCATGTCAGATCTTTTAAAGATGATGGTGCAAAATAATGTTTACATCCACGTAAGTGTTTTGGCAGGGTGGGAGATTGCAACCTTCACGTGGTCCACCCTGTTTTGACTAATGCAATCAACCCGACGTGCACAATCAAATAAGATCAAATAGAACAAGTTGACCTCCAACTTTAGGCTGTGCACGCCATACGCAAGAAGAAGAAGAAGTGTTTTGGCGATCACAAAAGAGTGATCTGGACTCAAAATCAGTTGACAATGAAAGTGTTGAGAAGTTGAATCTTCAGTTGGGCGGCACGATGGCGCAGCTGGTAGAGTTGCTGCCTCACGGTGCCAGAGACCTAGGTTCGATCCTGACCTCGGCTGCTGCATATGTGTGGAGTTTGCACATACTTCCTGTAACCTTGTGGGCTTACTCCGGGTGTACAGGTTTCCTCCCACATCCCAGTCGTGAGCATTTTTAGGTTAATTGTAAATTGCCCTGATTGTGGATATGAAAATAGGATATCATCAAACTAGTGTGACTGGGTGATAGATGGCCGGCGTGCTGAAGTGACTCAGTGGGTCTGAGGGACTCTATGGCTGAAGGACCTGTTTGCACACTATACCTTACAATCAATCATTCAATGTTAATTAGATTATGATTGTCGATTATCCATTGCCACTTTACAGCATCCATTCAACTTTTTCTCTTTACATGGATTGCAAACAGAGTGGATTTCAGCGTGCTTTCACAGGAGCGGCACAGTGTCGCACCTGGTGGAGTTTCTGCCTCCAGAGCACCAGAGACCCAGGTTCAATCCTGACCTCGGGTACTGACTGTGTGGAATTTGCACGTTCTCCTTGTGACCACGTTGGCTTTCTCTGGGTGCTCCAGTTCCCTCCCACGTCCCAAGGAGGTGGTGGTTTGTAGGTTAATTGACCTCTGTAAAGTGGACAAGAAAGTGGGATAACTTAGAACTAGTGTGAGTGGGTGATCAATGTCAGAGTGGACTCAGTGGGCCACGGGGCCTGTTTCCATGCTTCCGTTCAGGGTGATTCGAGGGGTCAAATTTTGGTTCCTTCTTGCTCATATTTTTAGCTTAGAAACCATATTTGATTACTTGTTAAAAGAGTCAAAGGTTTGAAATTGGTGAGCTCCCTTGCAATTCTGAGTCAACTTAATCAAGTATTAATGTAGAAACAATGAACTGCAGATACTGGTTTATACCAAAGATAGACACAAAGTGCTGAAGTGACTCAGTGGGTCAGGCAGCATCTCTGGAGAACATGGATAGGTGATGTTTCGAGTCGAGACCCTTCTTCAGGCTTCAGGCTGCCCTGGCCATCAGGGGTACTGACCTCCCCCCCCCCCCCCTCCCCCCCATTGAAGGGATCTACAGGAGTCGCTGCCTCAAAAAGGCAGCCAGCATCATCAGAGACCCACACCACCCTGGCCACACTCTCATCTCACTCCTGACATTGGGAGGAAAATATAGGAGCTGAAAGCTGTAATGTCCAAGTTCAGGAGCAGCTTCTTCCCTACAGCCATCAGGCTATTAAACACAACAACCTCCAAAGAAGCTCTAAACTACATAGACTTGAGGGAATTGGTTTTGATTTTTGCACTATTATCGTTTGTTTTTTGTTGTTTGCAGAGTACGATGTTTACATTTTCTGTTGTTCTGCTGCAAGTCGGAATTTCATTGTTCTGTCCGGGACATGCGACAATAATGTCTGAAGAAGGGTTTCGACCCGAAACGTCACCCATTCCCTCTATCCAGAGATGCTGCCTGTCCCAGCTGAGTTACTCCAGCATTTTGTGTCTATCTTCGGACAATAAAACACTCTTGACTCTTATGGTTTGTGATCATTTGAAGTCCACCGCGCACTGCCCTGCTTTATCTGGGCTTTGCTGCCCTCTGGAGGGAAGCTGAAGAACACCAGCAAAAAGCACTGACAAGCACAGACAGTCTTGGGAGGATAAATGGAATGACATCTTCTTAAGCCAGTCAACTGTATAAAGTGCTTAATGGCACATTTACAGAAGGCAAATCTGCTTTCAGTTTAATGCTGCAAGTAGCCGCATTATGAGTTACGGTGCCAACATCAAATAGACCCACCACAGGCACACTGCAACTTGTACTGAGACCTGCAGAGGGGCTTACGATGGGCTTGCGGCTCCGATACTTGCCAATGGGTTGCATTCACCCCCCAAGACTTGTCTTAATTCGCACTTTCCCATTTGCAATTGCTCATTCGGCACTTTACATAGACTACTGTATAAGTCACATTACTTCTGTTTAACAACTTGCCTTTATGTAACATCTTCCATCATCTTCCTTTAGACTTTAGAGATACAGCGCAGAAACAGGCCCTTCGGCTCAGTGAGTCCACGTTGACCGACGATCACACTGTACACTAGCACTATCCAAGGTGTTTAGGCAGGACTTCAGGATTGATGATTCATAGAACAATAAGCACAGGATCCGGCACTTCGGCCAAACATGATGCCAAGCTAAACGCATCTTCTCTGCTTACATGTGATCATATTACCTCCATCCTCTGCATATCCGTGTGCCTATCGAAAAACCTATTGTATCTGCCTCCGCCATCACCACTGGCTGCCTCCCTCAGGGGTTGTAGGTGTTTGTGTGTGATTTATTTTAACATGGGAAAGCTGATGCAAACCAAATCCTGGACATACTTGATCAAAGGAAAACTTGATCCAGTATTGAGACTAGTTTGTGTTGTACGGACACATACAAACAGACAGACACACACGCACACAGTTACACACACGCACACATGCACGCACATACGCACGCACACACACATGCGCGTACACACACACTCACACGCAAGCACAAGCACACAGACACACGCACACAGACACATACACACATGCGCACACACATGCACGCACACAGACGCACGCACACAGGCACACACGCAGACACACACACACGCACACAGACACACTCACACAGGCACACGCACATGGACACATGCACACATGCAGACACACGCACACAGACGCACACATCTGTCGACTGGTCACCAAGAACACGGACACATAGAGATGGGTACAATCTTTTTCTCTGCTGCCACAACCTCATTCCAATCGCAATCCACTCTCTGAGTCTCCCTGTCCCTTTAACATGGAGTGTTGGGATATAATCAGTCCTAGGTTTGAGACATCATTTGCTCATTGATTGATCAATTGAAAGATACGTTATTGAAACAGCCCTTTCGGCACATCAAGTTCATGCCAACTATTAGTCATCCATTCACATTAGTAACTTTCTGAAAAATTAAAACTCATATTATTATAATTGAGAGCAATGAGAAAGGGAAGAGAGAAGATTTTTGATATCAAAGGCCCTTGCAAAACTCATGTTGCAAACCCAAGACTAACACCTCCTAACACCCATAGTGGTGCGCCTGTATTTGTTTATTTTATTTTAGAGATACAACATGAAAACAGGCCCTTCAACCCACCGAGTGCACGCGAACCATTTATTCACCCCGTACATTAGCTCTATGTTATACCACTTTCACGTCCATATCCCTACATATTCGGGAGAATGTACAGAGGCCAATGAACCTACAAAACCACTCATCTTGAATTTGAACAATTATTTACCAGTTATTTGGTTTTGGTATTAAAGATACAGCCTCTTTGGCCCACTGAGTCCACTCTGACATTGGTCACCCATTCACACTAGTTCTAAGTTATCCCACTTTCTCATCTACTTTACAGAGGCCAATTCACCTGCAAACCCCACGTCTTTGAGATGTGAGAAGAAACAGGAGAAGACCCACGCGGTCACAGGGAGAGTGTGTAAATTCCACACAGACAGCACCCGAGGTCAGGATCGAACCCAGGTCTCTGGCGCTGTAAGGCAGCAGCTCTACTGGCTGCACCACTGTGCCGTTCCTATTAATATAGGTATGCGATAACTGCTATTTGGTTACCCTCATACCGAGACTGAATGTACCCCACAGTAACTTGCTCCCCTGCAGAATTTACTGAATAATTTTCTCTAACTGTCTGCTGTACTAGTTTTGACAGAAATCCTCACAGAAGGTAGCAGCAGTCAGCTAATGGGATGCTAACATTTCCAAACATTTCTCATTTCACTGTTTAATCCTCCCTCCTGCCGTGCACTAAGGCAGCCTGTGTATCTGCATCTAGCTGGGAGCTTAGGAAAGGTCATACTCATAGAGATTTGTATTTTCAACAGCATGTTATTATTTTAAAACTTTAACTTTCTTTGGCATTTTACCCCTGTCTGCTCGAGGGCTGATTAAATGCCACAGGACACAATTGAGCAAAAGATGACACTTTGCACAGTGTCATCAAAGTGACGGGTGCAAGGAACTGCCTGAAGGTCATAAGATCATAAGTGACAAAGGCAGAATTAGGCCATTCGGCCCATCATGTCTACTTCGCCATTCAATCATGGCTGATCTATCTCTCCCTCCTAGCCCCATTCTCCTGCCTTCTCCCCATAACCACTGACACCCGTACTGATCAAGGATGAGATCGGGGTTGTGTTTGTGACTGCTCCAGTGTGAGTTTGCTCACACAGCCATCAGATGGATATATGATGCCATGTCGTAGCACTTTAAGTTTAACAATTCCTTCCCTCTTACCAACAAATAGTGTGGATTAGCTTAGTTTATTCCCGTGTGTATCGAGGTACAGTGTAAAGCTTTTGTTGCATGCTTACCATAAATAATCAGCCTTTACTGGACTTTATCTTGCACTAAACATTATTCCATTTACCCTGTATCTGTACAACTGTGAACAGCTTGATTTCAATCATGTATAGTCATAGAGTCATGCAGTCATGCAGTCATACAGTGTGAAAATAGGCTCTTCAGCCCAACTTGCCCACACAGACCAACTTGTCCCATCTACACTAGTCCCACCTGCCTGCGTTTGGCCCATATTCCTCCAAACCTGTCCTAGCCATGTGCATGTCTAATTGTTTCTTAACCGTTACAATAGTCCCTGCCTCAACTACCTCATCTGGCAGCTCATTCCATGCACCCACCACCCTTTGTGTGAAAACGTTACCCCTCAGGTTCCTATTAAATCTATCCCCCTTCACCTTAAACCTGTGTTTTCTGGTTCTCAACTTGTCACCAATGTCCAATATAACTGCAACATGGCCTCCTAACCCCTATACTCAATACTCTGACTGATGAAGACCAATGTGCAAAAAGCCTTTTTGACAAGCCTATCTATCTGTGATGCCACCTTCAAGAAACCATGTACCTGCATTCCTAGATCCCTGTGCTCTACAACACTCCCCAGAGCCCTACCATTCACTGCATAGGTCCTGCCCATGTTAGACTTTCTAAAATGCCACAAGTCATATTTCTTTGTATTAAATTCCATAGTGTTTCTACTGACTGGATAGCACGCAACAAAAAAGCCTATCCCTGTACCTCGGTACACGTGACAATAAACTAAACTAAACTCGAGGGGTATGCGCTAAAAGCAGGCAGGTGGGACTAGTGGAGATGGGGCATGTTGGTCAGCATGGGCAAGTTGGGCCGAAGGGCCTGTTTCCATTGTGTATGATTCTATGACTCTATGACACATTGGACTTCTGCGACTCCAAATTCACATAAATCTACATTCTGAGATTACACAAAAGACAATGTTGATTACAGTAGACATGAATATTATTAACAGGCCAGAAAGCTGCCAGGGCTACTCAAACATTACATTTCAAACCCACCTTCGATCTTTTAAGCTTTCACCAATAAAAATGTTGATAAAAAAAGGAAAATCATATCATGTAATCAATGTCGATTAAGCCCATTACATGAATTTTATCAGTAAATATCATTTATCTTGGGCACTTAAAAGAATGGTAGTTGTTATATTCCAACCATTAAACTAATCATTATTTGGCATAAAGGTATTGGTCAGGAAAGCTGAAGAAATGTGTGGGTGTTGACGTGTACATAAAACTATCACTAACTTTTTTCCTATTTTAATAGTTTCAATGTTCTACCTAGCATTGATCCACTACTAAGAAGGGACTTGCATTGGAAGTACGTCTACAAACCCAATTGGGAGCGGCACGGTGGCATGGGGGAGAGTTGTTGCCTTAAGGGCCTCTCCCACTAACGCAACTTCGACCTTCAAGCTCGAGGGCACTCGCCTGAAAAACCTCGAGCTGGATCGACCTTCAGCGATGAAACCTCGAGCTGGATCAACCGTCAACACACACACACACACACACACACACAAACACACCGCAAAGGCGGGGGCCAGGGAAAACGGTGGAGCGCTGTCTGAAACTCACACCCGCGATGAACAGGAAGGTAAAAGACGGCTGGCACCTAACGGTAAGTCCTTTAGAGAGCGCGGAGAGGGGGGGGAGAAGGGGAGAGGGGGGGAGAGAAGGGAGAAAAGGGGAGAAAAGGGGAGAAAAGGGGAGAGAAGGGGAGAGAAGTGGACGAGAAGGAGTGGAGACACTTTTAAGAAGCCAGACAACTTTTAATAAAGTTTAGCGGGCATTTAACATTACCGGTTGGTTTACTTACCTTTTTTTTCTCAACGAGCTTTACTTTCGACTATCCTCGATTTCCTTCTACCACCCTCGATTACCTATGAATAACATGCTGTCCTACCATGACCTACCTCGGCTAAACTTACGAGTAAAAAAAATATCGATTTTTTTTCCATGGCGACCTAGCTGAGGCCTCGAGTGCGCGGGGACTACTCTCGAGCATGAAGGAGAGTTACAAAGACCTCCTAGGGCCTCGTGTCGACCATGCTGCGAGTATGAGTCGAACGCAACCTCTTCTGAACTCACGGATTAGGTCGGTGCAGTAGGACAGCCCCTTTACAGTGTCAGGGACCCGGGTTCATTCCTGACTACTGATGCTGTTTGTTCCTTTTCCCCCTGACCGCGTTGGTTTTCTTCGGGTGCTCTGGTTTCCTCCCACACTCCAAAGACGTATTGGTTTGTATGTTAATTTGCTTCAGTGACCATTTATTAAATTAACCCTAGTGTGCTAGTGTAAGAGGTGATCGCTGGTACACAGAGGTGTACAAAATCATGAGAGGAATTGATCGGGTAGATGCACAGTCTTTTGCCCAGAGTAGGGGAATCAAGAACCAGACGACATAGGTTTAAGGTGAAGGGGGAAAGGGGAAACAAGGGGAGGTGAGCTGCTGGAGGAGGCAGTTGAGGCAGGTGCTATCGCAACTTTTAAGAAGCATTTAGACAGGTACATGGATAGGACAAGTTTACAGGGGTATGGGCCAAATGCAGGCAGATGGGACTGGTATAGATGGGGCATATTGGTTGGTGTGGGCATGTTGGGCATTCTGTGCTATATGACTACCTCAATGACTCAGTGGGCCGAAGGGTCTGTTTCCGCACTCTAAAGTCTAATGTCGAAATCAGTTGTAAGATTCAATTAATTCTGATCATCAGCAATGTTGATAAAGTGTCACCTGATATCTGGTAAGATGGAGGGGAAATAAACTGATCGTTAGATGGGCACTGTGGTGCAGGGCTTCCTCAGGGTAATAGCTGGTCGGCGCATACTCGGTGGGCCGAATGGCCTGTATCTGTGCTGTATATCTAAACTAAACTAAACTAAACTAAACTAAACTAAACTAAAAAACTACCACATCCAGAGAGCAGTCCTGAACTACCATCTACCTCATTGGTGACCCTCAGACTATCTTTGATCGGTCTTTGCTGGCTTTACCTTGCACTAAAAGTTATTCCTTTAACATACATTGTAAGTGGATCGATTGTAATCATGTATTGTCTTTCTGCTGACTGGATAGCCTGCAAAAAAAGCTTTTCACTGTACCTCGGTACACGTGACAATAAACTAAATTAAACTAGCCATCGGTGGCTTAGAGGTGGACCTTATCTGGGCCTGACAGTTAGTGGTCAACATGGTGGATGATGGACCACTTTATAACCCCTTCTGAGTTTGTGACTGCAGCGAGAGACAGACCGAGGAAAATTGTGGCCAATTCCTTGTCCATGTATTGCGCTAGTCACTGGCAAGGATCATGACTTTCATGGGAGAAGCAGGAAATAAGTTTTCTTAGGCGTAAACTGAAGGCCCTTAACTGAATGGGCAGATCGCACCACATCATAGTCATATATCATGGAAGCAGACCCATCAGCCCAATTTGTCCATGTGGGCCAAGATGCCCATCTAAGCTAGTCCCATTTGCCCGCATTTGGCCCCTATCCCTCTAAACCTTTCCTACCCCTGTACCTTTCCAAGAGTCTGAAGAAGGGTTCCAACATGAAATGTCACCAATTCCTTTTCTCCAGAGATGCTGCCTGACCCGCAGTTACTCCAGCATTTTGTGTCGATCCAAGGTTCGATTAAAAGTACGGGTGTCAGGCACCTGCCTCGACTAACTCCTCGTTCCAGCTACCCACCACTTTTCAGAAGATTCCCCTCCTATTCACCAGAGAGAGAGGAATGAAAGTGTTATCTCTCTCGGCTAGATCAGAAAGTAGATCATATTCTGTCCTTTCCTTCCATTCAGTTTATTGGCAGAGAGATGTAGAAATAGGACCAGGAATGGGCCATATGGTCTTTCAAGCTTGAACAGCCATTCAATATCATCCCGTCTGACAAGGCCTTGGCCTCAGTACACTTGCTAGGCTTTCCTCCAGTGTCCACCATTCCTTTATAGTCGAAAAATCTGCCTCATCCTGGAAAATGTTCAACTATTCAGCTTCCGCAGCAATCTGTCATAAAAAGTTTTAAAGACCCTGAGGGTGGAGCTATCCCCACATCTCCACCTCTTATCTTCGGAATGGTCCTCCTCAGTTCTAGATTCTGCTTATCATGGGAAACATCCTCCATGCATCCACGCTATCTACACCCCCTCAAAATCTGCTGCGGAGTCACACAGCACAGGAACAGGCCCTTCGGCCCATCGAGACTGTGCTGATGATCGACCACCCATTCGCACTCTCCTATTTTATTCTCCCTACTTCCTCATCAATTCCCCCCCCACCCCCCCCCCCACCCTCCTCACCACGAACTCAAGTGGCCAATTAACCTACCAACTCACACAACTTTGGCATGTGGGAGGAAACCAGAATCCCCCGGTGGAAACCCACAGAGTCACAGGAAGAACGTGCAAACACCACACAGACAGCACCAAAGGTTCGTAATCCAGGTTCGTAAGTTCATAAGTTCTAGGAGACGAATTAGGCCATTCGGACCATCAAGTCTACTCAGCCATTCGATCTTTCCCTCTCAACCCCATTCTCCTGCCTTCTCCCCATAGCCCCTGACACCCGTACTAATCAAGAATCTGTCAATCTCCACCTTAAAAATGCTCACTGACTTGGCTTCCACAGCCGCCTGTGGTAATGAATTCCACAGATTCACCACCTTCTGATTAAAGAATTCCTCTTCATCACCTTGCTAAAGGTACGTCCTTTTATTCTGTGTCTCTAGCCTCTGGTCCTAGACTCTTCCACTAGTGGAAACAGCCTCTCCACATCCACTCTATCCAAGCCTTTAATTATTCCATGGGTTCCCCCCACCCTTCTAAACTCCAGCGAGTACAGACACAGTAACGGCAAACGCTCATCATTCTTGGGATCATTCTTGTAAACCTCCTCTGGACCCTCTCCAACACCAGCACATCCAGTGGCTGGAGCTGTAAAGGCAGCAGCTCTACCAGCTGCACCACCCATCACAAAACCTGACCAGTGTGGACAACCAGTCTGGGGCAGTGGCTGCATGACCAAGGCTGGACAACGACGGTAAATTTCAAACCCTCCTGCTCCTGCCTCCAGGTATCTTTTTAGATGAGAACCAAAAAAATGATCATTCGGATGTTCTTCCTGTGAATTTATACAACTCAGCGTGTTGGCATAGCAACAGAGGATTTATTCACAAAATTCAAAGTGTTGACCAATGTTTATTAATTGGATCATTTTGCATTTTGGAAGATATCCACAGCTTATCTAACACAGCTAAAAATTATACCTCTCTCTCCTCACACAGTAACTCCTTCCGTTGATACATCTGTGTGTTTACTGTTTTGGAAATTAAGAGTATTAATAATCTTCTCACTCATACAGAACTGAAAGTCAGCGCACCGTGGTTGGGTAGGACAGCAATTATTTTAGTTTAGTTTAGTTTAGTTTAGAGATACAGAGCGGAAACACGCCCTTCAGGCCCACTGACTCCCTGCACACTAACACTATCCTACACACTAAGGACAACTCTTACAAGTTTACCAAGCCTTTGGAGCATGCAGCATCCCTGAAACTGCATGGAGACTGTTCCAGTTTCCCATCTCTATGGGAACCTAGTAGAAACTCACTAAGAAATCTTGAATATCCACATTAATCTAAACAATTATTTCCCACCTCAATACAGTTGGAAATGGTTAATTCATTAGTTTAGTTTTTGTTTCAAAGATACAGCATGGAAACAGACCTTTTGGCCACCGACTCCACGCCAGCCGTTGATCACCCGTTCGCACTAGTTCCACATTAACCCACTTTCTCATCCACTCCCGACACATTAGCGGCAATTTACCGAGGCCAAGTAACCTACAAACCCACACGTCTTTGGGATGAGGGAGGAAACCGGAGCACTTGGAAGAAATTCATGCAGTCACAGGGAGAAGGTGCTACACATGCAGCACCCAAGGTCGGGATCGAACCAGTGTCTCTGGGGCTGTGAAGCAGCGGCACTACCAGCTGCGCCACCCTGCCGCCACTAGATATAGCTTGGCTATCATCAAGCAATAGTAATAGGTGAATAGAGATGGAGAATGGATTATATCTGAAACAGGATTGTTTACCAGCATGGCATAACTGGTCAAATTCCTCATCACATTTTCTTTGTGTGCGGCACAGTGGCGCAGCGGTAGAGTTGCTGCCTCACAGTGCCAGAGACCCAGGTTCGATCCTAACTACGGGTGCTGTCTGTGCGGAGTTCACACCTTCTCCCTGTGACCATGTGAGCTTTCTCCCGGTGCTCTAGTATCCTCCCACATCCCAAAGACGTGCCGGTTTGTAGGTTAATCGGAGATCTGCAAATTGCCCAGAGTGTGTAGGGAGTGGAGAAATTGGGATAACATAGAACTAGTGACGGATGATCAGTATGGATATCGGCCAAAGAGCCTGTTTCCATGCTGTATCTCTAAACTAAACATGATTGACAATTGATGGAAGGAGAGGAAGGCTCTCATAGAGCCTATGTTTTGTTCCGGTTATATTCTTGAATTATTGGCTGCTGATAATAGATTTTTATGAATAATTAGTGCTTGCAATTCATGCTGACCACACACAATGCTTCCCCTGCCAGTAATAAATCTGGCAATGTGATAGTGTCCCTAATTCAAGGTGAGAATATTTCATAAGAGGATTGTTGTAATATTGCTGATGTACAAATCGGGCCCAAAATGGAGAGTCCAGTTTATCACTGACGTTAGGAATTAACGGGTCTTACTCATCAGGGATATAAAAAGTTTCTGGAGTTTGTTTGCAATATTCAATAAGAATAGATCTTGTTCCTTGAAGTCCAGGCGAATGCTGAGTTGAGTTAGAGTTTAGTTCAGTTTATTGTCACGTGTACCGAGTTACAGTGAAAAGATTGTGTTGCGTGCTAACCAGTCAGCAGAAAGGCAATACATGATTACAATCGATCCATTTACAGTGTATAGATACATGATAAAGAGAGTAATGTGAATAACCTTTAGTGTAGGATAAAGTCTGTAAAGTCTGATTAAAGCTGATTCGAGGGTCTCCAATGAGGTAGATGGTAGCTCAGGACTGCTCTCTAGTTCATAGGTCATGAGATCATAAGCGACAGGAGCAGAAATAGATCCCTCAGCCCATCAAGTCTACTTCGCCATTCAATCACGACTGATCTATCTCCCTCCTAACACCATTCTCCTGCCTTCTCCCCATAACCTCTGACATCTGTACTAATCAAGAATGTATCTATCTCTGCCATAAATATATCCATTGAAGGATGAGAGGGTATCTCATTGAAATGTATAAGATTGTTAAGGGTTTGGACACGCTAGAGGCAGGAAACATGTTCCCGATGTTGGGGGAGTCCAGAACCAGGGGCCACAGTTTAAGAATAAGGAGTAAGCCATTTAGAACGGAGACGAGGAAACACTTTTTCTCACAGAGAGTGGTGAGTCTGTGGAATTTTCTGCCTCAGAGGGCGGTGGAGGCAGGTTCTCTGGATGCTTTCAAGAGAGAGCTAGATAGGGCTCTTAAAAATAGCGGAGTCAGGGGATATGGGGAGAAGGCAGGAACAGGGTACTGATTGGGGATGATCAGCCATGATCACATTGAATGGCGGTGCTGGCTCGAAGGGCCAAATGGCCTGCTCCTGCACCTATTGTCTATTGTCTAAGTGTAGCATTTCCTGCGGTTGCAAGGGAAAGTACCAGGGGAGGGGGTGGTTTGAGTGGGAAGAGACAAATTGACCAAGGAGTTATGGAGGGAGCGGTCACTGCGGAAAGCTGAAAGGGAATGGGGAAAGTGGTGGGATCCCGTTGGAGGTGGCGAAAATGTTGGAGGATTATCTGTTGTATGTGACGGCTGGTAGGGTGGAAGGTGAGGACAAGGGGGACTCTGTCCTTGTTACAAGTGGGGAGGTGGGGAGTGAGAGCGGAGCTACGGGATATAGAAGAGACCCTGGTGAGAGCCTCATCTATAGTTGAAGAGGGGAACCCCCGTTCCCTAAAGAATTAGGACATGTCTGATGCCCTAGTGTGGAACACCTCATCCTGGTGCAGATGCGGCATAGACGGAGGAATTGGGAGTAGGGGATAGAGTCCTTACAGGAAGCAAGGTGGGAAGAAGTGTAGTCCAGATAGCCATGGGAGTCAGTGGGTTTGTAGTAGATGTCAGTCAGTAGTCTGTTACCTGTGATGGTAGATGGTGAGCTCAAGAAACGGTAGGGAGATGTCGGAAATGGTCCAGGTGAAGTTGAGTGCCGGATGGAGGTTAGTGGATGAAGTCAATGAGTTCTGCATGGGTGCAGAGGTGGCACCAATGCTGTCGTCAATGTAACGGAGGTAGAGTTTGGGGATAGGGCCAAGGTATGCCTCGAACAAGGATTGTTCGACGTACCCTACAAAGAGGCAGGTTTAGCTGGGGCCCATGTGCGTGCCCATGACTACGCCTTGGATTTGGAGGAAATGGGAGGAGTCAAAGGAAAAGTTGTTGAGGGTAAGGACCAGCTCCGCGAGGCGGAGGAGAGTATTAGTAGACGGGGATTGGTTGGTTCTGCGGTCGAGGAAGAAACGGAGGGCTTTAAGACCCTCCTGGTTGGGGGATGGAGGTGTAGAGTGACTGGACATCCATGGTGAAGATGAGGGAATGGGGGCCTGGAAAACGGAAGTCATGGAGGAGACAAAGAGCGTGTGAGTAGCTTTGGAAGTGTATCTGGAGGTGTGCGTTTTCACACTTCTGTACCTCATGCCTGATGGGAGAGGTGAGGAGAGGAGGTGAGGGTGTGAGACTGGTCCTTGATTATGCTGGTGGCCTTGCCAAGGCAGCGTGAGGTGTGGATGGAATCAATGGAAGGGAGGTTGGTTTGTGTGATAGTTTGGGCCACGTCCATAGCCAGGGCTGGGCTGTGCAAGTTAACTTTCCATCGCCACTGTGTTTGGAAGTTAAACTTTGTAAATGCCGCTGAGAGATATTTTCAGAGAGGTGGCATGAGCACTGAATATATCGCAAGAGTCGGTGGCTGATGAGAGCGCCGGAGGCTCTGCGATTCCTGACATGTGTGAGTTCATCTTCTGTGCAAGAGTCATCTGTTGTGCAAACACCAGAGGCCCCACCCCACTGAGAGCCAAGAACAAGGACAGAGAGGCACTACTGCCCGCAGGAAGGAACTTTTCAAAGACCTCCCACAGCTGCCATGTCCTTGACTACCTGCTGTAGAATCCTCTCGGCCCAGCTTTGCCACGATGTTGAAAATGCCGGATCCCACATTAAAAGGATCAAGGCCTCAGGAGTAGATGCCTCACCCGCTGAGTTTCTCCAGCATTTTTGTCTACCTTGTTGTGGTCAATGTTAGTTTTGAATTGATACATTTGCCAAAGTCACACATTCAGTTGAGAATGTGCAAGGATTTGACAAGAATGCACAAGGATTTTGCTGTTCCAAATGTATTCCAGATGTTAGTGGCACAGCATCAGAATCACTGCCATACAGTGCCAGAGACCCGGGTTCAATCCTGACTATGGGTGCTGTCTGTATGAAGTTTGTACGTTCTTCCTGCGACCGTGTGGGTTTTCTCCAGTTGCTCCAGTTTCCTCCACACGCAAAGACCTGCCGGTTTGTAGATTCATTGGCTTCTGTAAATTGTCCCTAGTGTGTAAGATAGAACTGGTGTATGGGTAATTGCTGGTTGGCATGGACTCGGAAGTCAAAAGGGGCTGTTTCCATGCTGTTTATTTCTAAACTAAATTAAAACTACCTAAATTACTATCTACCTCATTGGTGACCTTCGGACTATCCTTGACTGGACTTTGCTGGATTTAATTTGCACTAAACGTGAA